>NC_134865.1:37522500-37865000 GCF_049852395.1 Peromyscus maniculatus bairdii
ATTTGAAGTAATAAAAATCTTTTTTATTGCGGCTCCCCCTCCAATCTGGTAGTGTCTGCTGCCTCTTGGTGACAGCTTCATTAACTTTGGCACCAGAAACTCAGGCTCTCAGCACACAGCAGTGGTACTTTAAGTAGTTAAAAGTTATATGATAGAAGCTTACAACTTGATATATTAAAAAATTACAACTTATTATTTCTTATTTATCTTGGTATACTGTGATACTATGGATGTGTTCAACAGGGGTTAGTAACTTTCTAGAAACAGGTAGTGTGGTCAGGAACATCTTTAGGCTGTGGGGCCATGAGGACCTGTCTTCACTTCACTCAGCCATAGAACTGCGAAAGCAACCTCGACAGGAAATAAACGGCCAAGTGTGGCTCCACTCCGGTAACCCCTCCCTTCTCTTCACAGGGTCTCAAGCAGCAGCCCAGGCTGGCCTCAAACTTGACATGTAAACCAGGCTGGCCTTGAACTTATTTATGATCCTCCTGCCTCTGCCTCCCCAGTGCAAGGTTTTCAGGCATGCACCACCTTGCCTGGTTTTATTCCTTTTGGGTGAGTCAACCTAGTGCTTGTGAGCATGCTCAGCAAGCATTCTACCAACTACCTACATCCAAAGATCTACAGTAAAATTCATACCATAAAAGCTGGCTGTAGCTGGGCAGTACCAGTGGGTCTGCATTGTTACCCACCGCCCAAGAAGTTGTCCACACTGTATTTGTACTGTGGACTTTTTAACAAGACAGTAACTAGCCTTGTCCCTGAGTCCACACTGAAAGCTTGAGATGCAGGGTTGAGAATTCAGAAAAACAAAAACAAAAAGCACTGGATGGGATAAAATTTATAACAACTTAGAATATTTTATTATTGATCAACTGTTTGCTGAACAGCATTTTATCAGTACATTTTATAATTAGCACCTTCTTAGAGTAGGTTGCTAAATGTTCATTAAAATAATACTGATAGTAATAGATTAATTGGAAAAAAAAACCTTAAGGTACATGTGTGCAGGAGGAAGAAGGGGGATTTGTCCTCAGAACCCCAAAGAGAGAAATCAAGATACACATAAATATTACTAAACTAAAAAAACAGAAAGGAGAGAAAGAAAGGCAAGTTGCTTCCTTGAAATCCCATGGAAGTCTGCAGTGGTCCATCACATGGATGAAGCTCTGGTTTGTTTGGTCCTGATGGAATTTCACCGTAACATCCTTTTCCAAGAGTTGCTGCCTGTCAAACTGAAAGCTCTCCAAAGGCCTCTGCAGCTCTTCCCTGGAACACTCTGACTCTCCACATTCTAGCCATTTTTGCTGTCTCTATCTGGAATGTTCGCCCTTCCTTCCTTCCTTCCTTCCTTCCTTCCTTCCTTCCTTCCTTCCTTCCTTCCTTCCTCCCTCCCTCCCTTCCTCCCTCCCTCCCTCCCTCCCTCCCTCCCTCCCTCCCTCCCTCCCTCCCTTGAACTTGGCTTCTACAGCACACCCTTTACTGTGTTCCAGGCAGAGCCATACCCAAACAGCCCTGTGCTTATGTCAAAGGTCTTGCTAACCACAGACTGATGTCTCTCCTTTTCCTTTCACTGGGCATCTCGAGCCGCTCTGCATCCTCTGTGCAGGGTCAGGGACTCCAGTGAGCTGCAAGGTGAGTTCCTGGATGGCACTGGCCAACTGTGTTTCCTTGTCGACCCACGCAAAGGGCTCAGCCCTGTGGCACCACATCCTGGGTGCTCAGTGGTTTTCTGCTGAGCCAGTGACACAGGAAGCACCCTGACTTCCTAACACACAGGGGCATCACTCACCTGAGTCTGCGGTTTGACTCAGTGGTTCACCTAACCCAGGCTAAACAAATACTCCAGCTGGAATGTGAGAACCAGATTATTTTAAGTGTAATTATCTTCTTCCTTCCCCAAATTAAAGTAGAGGGTCCCTTGAGTGTTTGGGATAATGCTTCTCAATGATTTAAAACCCAGGCTCTACCAACCAGGCCTGGCTTGCACTGTCCATCCTGGGGCTCCCCTTCTGAGCTTCCACACGATTATGTCTTCACAACACACATCTTGAAATACCAGCACAGCAATCCTTGACCTTGCCCTCACCAGCTTAAGAATCACGGTGTTCAACCCCAGTCTCAGAAAGCTGGCAATTAAAGGGAAGGCCTTACTCTGCCTTTCAAGAGGAATTTAAGGGAGTGACTCCTTCCTCTTCGTCAGAATGAGTTCTTCTTTATAGAGAATGCTGGCCAGAAAAAGTAGGTCAGAAAGACAGAGTCCGTAAATGATCATCCCACTCCCCCTCCGAAGAAATGATGAATCCAGGCAAGGACCACTGACGGATGCCAAGGGAGCTCCAGGAAACTCCCTGCTAAGGAGCAGAGGTTTCACTGGGAGCCGGAACGGTCCCCACACAATGATCTTCTCATTGCAGAAGGAAACCATCTTTGTAATGTATAACGTGTTTTGTATAAGATGAAGCTCTGAAAACTCAAATGTGTTAGCTCAAAACAACACAATCAAGATGTGACAAAAGCGGCAGACACTTAGAGGTGGAGTGTCGTTAGGACTGCAACTTATTTTAAAATGTTACAGAAATATGCTATATTCCTTACCAAAAACTGGATGGACACATTTTATGTATAAATAAATTATATATATAAACAAGATACAGTTCAGACTACTGTTTTATTCTACATGGTGTGTACACAGAGACTATTATGGCATCTTACCTTTTCTGTGTGACAAATGTTAATGTTGACATTAAATTGGAAGGTGACGGGTGGGGTTTACTCTGAATATTAAAAGAACTTCCCAGCACTAGAAAGATGCTTCAGTAGGTAAGGCACTTGCCATATAAGCCTGGTGACCTGAGTTTGATTTCTGGCACCATGGAGAGGTGGAAGGAACTGGAAGAGCTGAGGGAGCTGAGGGCCCAAATGCATGGTGGACACAGCCCGAGGCACAGTGCCCAGAGGAACGCACAGGCTGTGCGGCCTAAGAGTCCGGGAAGATACCTCCAGGCACAGGCTGGTTCAGCAGCAAGAGAGTGGGTGTGAGCACAAGGGGAGATACCAGAGGCAGAGGCAGAGACAGAGGAGGAACAGCTGGCCCAGGACACCTGTGAGGATGGTCTACCTGCTGGGATGAGGGCCTCAATGCCGGACCTGGAGGGTCGTGGTACCTGAAGCCACTAACAGTGAAGTAAGGAAAAGCGTTCATTTATTGAACACCTGATAAATGTAAATTTGGGGGAGATTCATTTTTGAAGTGGTATTCAAGGAAGGGGAAGGCAGGAGAACTGAAACCAAAGAGAGTGTGACAGTCTGGGCCATGGAGGACAGGCTAGCCCAGGACGGGAGCGGAGAGTGGAAGCCAGGACTGCTCTCAGAACAGGAGGCGGACACCAGATCCGAGGCTAAATATGGGGGCCAGGGAGAGCACAGGTCCGCTCTAGCTTTTAAGTGAAGAGAGTGTGGGGTCCACAGAAACACTTGAGGGAGGCAGGAGGGTGCAACCCTCCAGGGACAGAGAAAGAGCACTCTGCTGAGAAGCTGGGGTTGGTGACAGACACACTCGTCTCCACAGAGGGAATGGTAAGGCTTGAGCAGGCAGCAAGGTCTCCAGACAGCAAGAAGCTACACGAGGAGCAGGCAAAAGAGGAGACAGCATGCAGGCCGCTGATCCCTCTGAAGGAAGCATGGGCTCTCACGGCTCTCGGCTGTCTACCGTTTACAGCAGGAACATCCAGCCTTCTGAACCTGTGATGTGACTCTGTCACCTGCAAATGTGTTGAGTGTATTCTTGGCTAGCCTGGAATGCACTTGGACCATGGGCCAAGGTTAGACACATCTGATTTATAGAAATTCCCAGTAACTCCATTTGGAGACCAGGGAGACCCTTAATCTGTTCAGACCTGATTTTTATATTCTGGGTCTATCTTTGCCACTTCAGTCTTTTGTGTCAGCCACAGGAAGTGGCAGCATTCATCTGCACACATGTCCTGTCTGGGCCTTACCCTGCTTCTGCAGAAGATGGTAAGGAGGAGTACGGGGGGGGGGGGGGGTGAGGGAAGCTCCCAGGGATGGGATGAAGGGTGGGAACGTGGCCAACAGGGCTTCCCTTACCCCACGGTAACCAGTGGCACTCTCCAGTGGCTCACTCCCTTCCTCCTGGTCTGGGACATGACACTGTGACCTTTATCAGGAAAATAAACCAAGGAATAGGTCAGCAGTCAGCAGGCCAGGGCACTAACGTCCCACACAGAAGGGGACTGCAGGAACATAGCAGTGCTGAAGGAAAATCACAAGAGAGTCTCCGGGGTCTGAAATCATGGGGCGGGGAGCATCATATACACCATGCTCAAGTGGCCTTGCTAATGAAGAGCAGATAAAATCCAGAGTGACAGAGGCTGAACATGGCTACCTCACCCTGTCCTCATGTGGAAGACGCAGTCTGTGTCTTTCTCAGCCACTCAGGTCTGAAGAATCTCCTTCATCACTGCCCTCAGAGCCAGCGACAGCTAGGGCATGCTGTGGCTGCAGGAGGCAGAGGGCTTTCACACCCACTTAGCAGGCATATCACCATCAAAAGGACACCTTGAATGTGGCAGGGATTGAAAAGCTACCTGCACTCAGTCATCCAAAGCAGCACACCCTTCACGAAAATACTAACAATTCCAACGCCAAGAGCAAACTGAACAGCAGCCTAGGAGATGTTCAAAAGGGGGGAAAGAGACATCATCACTGTAGATAGATGCCCCTAGAGTTGCTTGGCAACCGTCCTTGCTAACACCTTCTTCTAAAAAGGAACAGTTTGCATCAGCTCCTGTGCTTCCCTGGGGCCAGTGCTCTGACCACACAGGCCCAAAGCTGGGGCCTGGGGACGAGAAAGCCCATCCTTGACGGCTCTCACAGAGGCGAAGGGGATAGACAACTATTCTCTCTGCACTAGTCTGCTGCAAGGACACAATCCCCCCACAGGGCTGGGCCAGGTGTCAGGGAGCAGCACTTAAGGTCCTTGCTCGGTGCCTGCAGAAGCCCGTGTGAGCACCTCTTAGATGTGTCTTCAGTGAGCCTTTTGTCTCACCTCAGTCTTACACCATCCCAAGAACGAGAGACATTATGGCCCTGATTAGAGTCCAGACTCTGGGATCGGCCAGCCTCAGGGTTCGAATCCCAGCTCCCCTATTTCTCAGCTGAACCACTTAGGTAAAGACTCAATCCCTCTGAGCCTTGGCTCCCCGGTTTCTAAAATTCAGCTAAGAACAGGATTTCCCTCACAGGGTGATCATGAGGACCCAATGGCAATACGAACACTGTGCCCAGTGTCAGGTAGTGTCCTGGCCCACTCCTGAAAGAATCTTGATACAATCTGTCCCCTGGAAATGGCAGCTCGGATAAGACAAAGAAGAGGACCTGAGTATTTGGTAAAAATGACCATGAGCACAGCTTACGTTACTGGGTACCTATAGGATGCCAGATAGCATCTCATTTATTTTTACAGCAACTCTGAGAGGAACTATTATTCCGTTCTGAAAATGAGGAAATTAAATCTGAAATTAACACACAGCTGGGAAATGGTTGAGTCAAAATTTAAATAATGCTGCATGAAACTCCCAAGGCTGCCATGCCAATGAACTCTCTGTGTGTAGTGAAATACACACAGTATAGCATTAACCACTGTAGCTATTTTTAAGTGCACAGTTTGGTGGCTTTAAATACATTCACACTGTCACAGAACCCTCACCACCAGCCATCTCCACCCTTTTAGCATCTATACCCAAAACTCTGGACCCACAAAGGCCAAACTTTACCTTTCCAACCCCAGCCCCCATGATGCACCATTCTGTTCTATCCACACAAACATGACTCCTCTAGGAACCTCACAGAAGCGAGCCCAGGCAGGATTTGCCCTTGTGAGGCCAGCGCATTGGGGGCACGGGGAAGGACTGGAAATCGAAACCTGGGCCTTGTGCACGCTAGGCAGATGCTCTACCACTGAGCTGAACTCTGAACTTGGTCAATATACTTTTTAGAAGAACTGGACATCACCGTGGTAAGGGAAGGTATCTCAACTGTCTACCATCTACCCCTACAACACCATCACCTGTTTGCCCAGCCCCAGATTCCATGACCCACTGGGGTACTGGGCCGGCCACACTGCTCCCTGCTGAGGATGTCCTTGAACCATCAACATCCACAAACTCAAAATCTGCTTTGCCGAAGTCAGCATGTCAGAATAACCTTTGCTTGTTTAGAGAGTCCATCTTTGACGCGTGCATCTTCAGATGACAGTGACCTGGCACCAGTTTGTCCTGCCCTGACAAGCACTCAGGTGGAATGGGGCGGGGGGGGGGGGGGGAGCACAGGAAAAAGCATCTACATGAAAACAAATGCTCTAGCCACACAGGAATTCCAGCTTTCCTTGCAGGAACTGAGTGAACCAGGCTAAGCCCTCCGCTGCTCAGGATCCTAAGCCTAGGCCTAAGCCCACTTGCAGGAAGGGCCTTCCCAAGTTCTCCCCATCAGTGCCAGTGTCTTAGGGTTCAAAGTCAGGTCCATTTAGCAGAGGCAGCCAGTCTGAGCCCTGTCACAGGGCACAGCAGGGAGCCCATCACTGCAGGATCCTAGACTGAGTTTTAGAAGAGACACACCAAAGTGCACCCTTGCCATCACTCTCTGCAACACTCAGCAAAGATCCAAGCCACTGGCTAATGCTCTGTTTCTATGACAGCTACATTTGACTGCTAGAGTCGCTGAATGACCACTTTCCCCAGACATCAACACCAGGTTGCTTGGGGTCCTCAGATACAAACAAAGGATTTCATCAGGACCAGGTCTCACCGTGTTGGCTGCTACCACTGGATAGAAGGAAGCAGAAGGATGTCAGGGATGAAGCCAAACATCACAAATGAAAGTCAGCCCGGAGCATAGGAGCATGATCTACAGAGAGGCATGGAGAAACTAGCCTGCCTAACTTTCCCCCATCAGCTCCACAGCAGAGCCAACAGACCTCTTGCCAGCTGGTGACTGAACGGGTCCACGTGGCCCTACAGCCCTAGATGATGCTGTCAAGCACATGACATGCCCATCAGAAGCCATCAAGAGCCAGGCCTGGCCCTGCCCTCCAGGCTTCCTAATCCTTAGCGTGGAGATCTTGAAGCCAGCTGCTCTGTTCTCTTCATGCTCAACCCCATTTCAGGCGTATCCCATGGGTAATCGAACTGCAGAGAATGCCAGTTGCATTTCCAGTCTGACTTTCAATATAAACTGAAATCGGGGTGCTTTGCCAGGGTGCTTCTGGCATCAGGGGCCACTGAGTTCCAAACGCCACCATTGTCAGAATCCTCCTGTCACCACAGTGAGGGAGGGCTGGGCCAGTCCGACAGGACCTGACCCCCACTGCTGTCACTGCCGGCCTCAGATGGAGCCACCACGGGCTGGGAGACTTTGGAGGAGTTCCTAGAGAGACCGAGCCTTCTCTCTCTCAGACTCTTGAACTTGGCCACAGCACTGCCGAGAGCCATGGTCCACTTGCCCTGTTGGGCAGTTGATAAGGCTGACTCATGTACGGGCTGTAGGCCCAAGACAAGGAAGAGTACCAAAATACTCCCAAATTTTTCTCTCACGGTTGCCCTGTATTCTTACTTCTCCAGCTGCGCTTTATTCTGGTGACACTCTGCCTCCCCGGCACATGTGGAGACATTTTGGTTGTCTACATTTGGAGGGGTGAAGGGTCACTACCGGAAACCAATGAGCAGCACATGATGCTCCCTGTCACAAAGAAATACCTGGCTCAAAATGTCATCAGTGTCACTGGTGGGAAAACTACCCCTCTGTTCTGCCAGCTTCCCTCCAGCAATAAAACCTTTTGAGTTCTAGAACACTCCATATTCTCTTGTACTTTGGGCATTCACATATACTGTTTCGTCCAACTCCACCTTGTCCAGGTCCACACAATGAGAACTTCCATTATCCTTCAGGTTTTAGCTGATGTAAAACTTCTTCTGGAAGGGTCTAACCTAAATCTGACCCTCCTCTCATGCTCTCCAACAACACCCCTGCTTTCTCTGTCAGGACCCCTCACAATCACTGTGGCTTTTCTGATGCCTGAGGTTGCTGCCAGGAAGAGCTCCCAGGGAAGGGTCACTGTGTCTACCACTACTGTGTCCCCGAGTCATCCCAGAGCTGGCACTACAGGGGTGGGTGGGAGAGGGGTAGGGGAGTGGATTCCATGTATGAAGGAAGCCAAAAAGGGGCAGCACCTTCCTACACACAGGTGCCTCAGAAGACCGGGCCGTATACTGTCCTTACACCCTTAGACTAACAGACAGTCCTCCAAGACAGCGAGAAATGGCAAGATGCTAGACTGTAGCTGGGAGCTGTCACTCATACAGTAGAGAGGTCGTCGAAGTATGTATGTATTTATTTCAATGCACCCAAGGATATCTTTGGAAAGATACAGAAACAAATGGATGCATGAGAGACTTTCCAGTAAAGTATATACTCTTGAATTCTGTAACTCAGAGATTATTTTTAAGTAGCTTTTAGATGAATTTAAGGTTACATCTTCAAAGCTAAAGAATAAACAAAAAATCTACTATTCTTATAGAAGATGAAGGCCCAATCTAACTCAAGCCCTGACAGTAACATTTTGTATCCAGTTTCCAAGCCACCCCACATTCTCCACATAGGATCTGGGCACGAGGAAATTCTCGTAACTTCCAAGAGATACTCTTTTCCAAAGCTTTGCGTTTCCCTGAGTGGACGGTCTGGCTGCCCCTTCTCAGCCTGGCACCACTGTACCCCTTATTTTTCCAACACCTCACTTCTCCCTTTCTTCTCACTCTCCACCACCTTAGCTGCCCTGCCTCTCCCTCTCTCCTGTCCTTCCACGCAAGCCCAGGGCAACAGAGAAAGGCCACCATAAACAAGTCTTGCTGCTCCTAGCAAAGTGGAAGAGGACAGGTGTAACCGAGAACAAAGTTGAAATTAATAGTGAAAATGAGGTTTATCTGTGTAATCTGCAGACTCGGGCCTTCCCATCTCCCATTAGCATAGATAACAGAGTTGTCTGTGGAATGATAAAGAAGCTGAAGACAGTTTCCCATAAATCTCCATGGCTTGTCTCTAGCTCCCTGGCCTGGGCTGTAAGAATACGTCATCCTCCTAGGCCAGCTGCCATTTTCCCATCGAAGCTGCCCCTTCCAGCCCTAAGCAGGAGCCCACACAGAGCCCATTCCCACGTCCCCCGCTCCCCCAGTGTCTCGGGAACACTTCCACAGCACGCCTTCTCTGCTCCAGCTCACTAGGAAATGGAAGCATTTCACATTTACCTTCACCAAATGAAATGCTGGAAACCTTAGACACACTCCTGCCCAAGTACTGGCTTCCAAAAGGCCCAGAAATGTCCTTAGAGGACTCACTTTTCTCCATAATAAATGAAACAACTTATCATTTTAAATGTATTTTTGTAGACCTCAGAAGCTACCAGAAAGAGGGAAAAAAATTCATGTTCTGAAGCCATGAACTGCCTAAGTATTTTTCTTCTGCTTTTGACATAACCCACTTCTTAGGTTTAGTCTATGAAAAATACTATGTCCACATAAATTGTTTTTAAATCATTAAGTTTCATAAAATTACAGCACGCTTTGCTCTAAAATTGGAGTTCTTCATACAGTATGTCTTTCTTTTTACCACAGATGACTTAAAAATTCATGGTAATTAAAATAATACCATTTTACGGAACTAGTTTCAGTAATAAATGATGGTAATAGTTGTAATAATAAAAAGAATAAAAGCAGGCTTGCATTCAGCACCTACTAAACGCTGATCTCTCCTCTATTATCTCATTCACACTTCCAGCTAACATCTGTTTTGTAGTTAAGGGCACTTCTGAGACACATGGACCCCACTCTTTGTCTATAAGTTGGCATTTCTTTTAAAGGTGGCTGAGGTCCTTAGCAATGAGAACATCTTCCCAAATTGAGTAAGACTTTCGCTTGGGAAAAGTCTTCAGGTGACACCTACCAAGCTGGAGGAGAGAATAGTGTGACATACAGAGTTAGCATAGAAAAACAGCCTTCCTTGGAGTTTTCTATCATAGCCCAGTTCTCATGAAGATTGGGCCAGCAAGGTTCTTGGAACCCTCCTCTGAGGAAAGTTTATGGCTTGACAGACAGACCCAAGTTGAGGCCAGAGTGCTCTTCATAGGGAGAACACAGATTTGGTGGGTGCTCTACTTCTGTAGGGTCTGGACTTGTAGGGTCTAGACTCAGCCCCTCTCATCTGTGGGGTCTAGACTCAGCCCCTCTCTTCTGTGGGGTCTAGACTCAGCCCCTCTCTTCTGTGAGATCTGGACTCAGCCTCTCTCTTCTGTGGGGTCTGGACTCAGCCTCTCTCTTCTGTGGGGTCTGGACTCCACCCCTCTCTTCTGTGGGATCTGGACTCAACCCCTCTGTTCTGTGGGGTCTGGACTCAACCCCTCTGTTCTGTGGGGTCTGGACTCAACCCCTCTGTTCTGTGGGGTCTGAACTCAGTCACTGAAGACCCCAAACCATTCACAACTGTTTCTAGTAAGCAGACTACACAGTGATTTTTTTGTCAGCATTGAGATAAACTTAAAAACTGAGAAACTACTCCCAGTTATTCTCAATTTCTGAAGTCATTTAAGGATGCTTTGTTGTTTTGTTTTGTTTTTTTAAATGTGAGGGGTTTTGCTTGTTGTTGTTTGTTTTTTCTTTTTCTTTCTTTTTTTTTTAAGTTTCTTTGGAGTCAGGCTGTTCAGCATGAGTGTATCTTAAAGGTAGTGACAGTCACTAGTGAAGCCTGGGTAAGAAGTCTCAGAGGGATTGTGGTGGGCAGTTAGTCCCAAACCCCTTGCTTTACAGCTGGAGAATCAGCCCCGAGGAGTGAAGCTCTCCCCAGGGCCTAAGTGGGGAGCTGGCTCCCAGTTCTCCGTGGTTCATCTCGCAGCGAAGCTGCTCTAAGGCAACCCTCATAAGCCCAGGCCAAAAGGAATTAGCAACAGTTTACAACTCAAATGCCTTTGCTGAGTTCTTTGAAACTACAGTTTTAGAGGGAATAAGAAAGATGATGAGCAGACTTCAGAGCTAACCGTTCCCAATCAACACAGGTGAGGAATCAAAGCAAAGGAACACCAGGAATGATACTGCAACCACCAGGTTATTCAGAAAGTCTGCGAGGGCCCATGGTATCTTCCAAAGCAGTGGTGAGAAAGCTCCAAAGGCAGATGATTCTTGTTTTATATTTCCAGTCCAACTTTCCTCTTACTTCAGTCTAAAAATGATTGCATCACACCAGTACTCAAAGAAGCAGTATTCACAATAGTCAAAGGTGGAAGTGACCCACATATCCCATGGGTGAGTAGTATATATAGAAGGGAACAGGACTCTACCTTGAAAAGGAATGTACCAATACATCATATAACATGGACGAATCCTGAACGCACCACAGAAAGAAGATAACGAATGACAAGTATTGTGTGATTCAGCTTACACAAGGACTCTAGACCAGAGACCTTCACAGAGACAGACAGAGACCGGGAGAAGCCAGGCCTTGGGGAGGGGACATGGCAAGTCATCATCTACATGTGTTGGTACAGAGTTTCTGCCTGAGATGGTGAAAAGCCTGGGAAACGAGGTGGTGATGGTTGTGAATACCGCTGGGCTATATACTCAGAAGAACTTAACATGGTAAGTTTTATGTTATTTATTTGGCACCACAACAGCCAATCCTGCTGGTTCTCGATTTCAACCCTAAATTTTTATTCTTTTATTACCACATGTCTTCTCAAGACCTGCTTCTAGCCAACTGCACCAGTCATGTATACTCATCAACACAGATCCCCAGCGTCCCACAAGGGCACTTTATGTCCTGCAACAACCCTCCACAAATATCTACCCACCCTAAGGCCTCCCACCTGATGATTCCAACAAGGAGGCCCGATGTGACCAAACACTCTGACACAGCGTCCCAGCCCAACCTTGAAGTTCTTACCATGGAACACGGATTTGTTGCACATATTTTTTCTTTTCCTGTAAGGAAAGCTGAGCTCCTAACTCAGGAACCTCTCAACTTCTCACCCAAGGCCACACCACCAGGCCCACCACAAAGAGAGGAAGTCCATGCATGGCTATATGGGCCAACCGCATGGCGCACTGAACACTGGGTGTCCCCCATAAAGATGCATTCAACTAGAAGCAAAATCTTTGTACCTTTACAGGACAGAGAACGTGATAAGCCAGATGTAACATCTGTGACTTCTGAGGAAAGGAGAGCTTTTCATTTGCCCTTAAAAGAATCCATTTCTCATGCAGCAAAGAGAATCTGGGAACATGCATATTTAGAAATAGATAGTGGTGGCCGGAGAATCCCAAGGCGTCACCCAGGCCTGCCCAGGTGCCAATCCCATGACGCCGCAGCCTTTCGTCAACTTTAACATACTGGCTTCTGCACCTTCGTCGTGGCAGCAAAGCTAGAGGTCTGAGAGCTCAGCTCTCTGAGTGGTTCAAGACCTCAAGAGTTCCCCGTGGAGTGACAACTACCAGGAATCCCTTTCCATTGCCAACACACGTGGACATTTAGCACAAATAAGCTGCCACTTGTAAGGAGCCCACTTGACATCATTCCCTCGTGCATCCTAAACACACACGTCAAAATCACGCTAAGATATTTAGAGGCAAACATCTTTAGAATAATGTTTTGTTCCCAAAGTACTTAATTAGCAGACACACGGAGCTAGAGAACCGCCCTTGAATACACATTTTAACCTCCGCATTATTCTTTCTGGAAGAGCAAATTTTCCTCACTGGATAGTCCAGAATTGATGCGGGCACTGAAAACCAACGGTCTTGGGTTTCAGTCCGCAGACTGAGGTCCACCTTTCCAAGCAGATTCCATCCACCTTTTCAGGCAACACCCCCTGTCATCAGTGGACTAGTCTGTCAAATGGGTTTTCTCCATTCATCAAGGACAAGCAAATGCTCCTGCGGTCATGTCTGAACTTTTTTTAACACCTCCCAGCAATCTCCGGCGCCTTCCTCCCATGGCCAACTTCAGCCAGTTGTATATCAATGAGTGCAATTCAAATGGACCCATCCTTTCTCTAACCAGAAGGTGGCCTCCAGAGTAGCTCCATTTGAAGCCAGAGGCCAGAGTGCCCAAAGGTGGGCTTGCAACAGCAAAACTGACTTACACAGCCACAGGTATGTGATGCCCAGGTCTGGCATTATGGGCTTCATTCACAGGCCCAGAGATCATCTGTCTCTTTCAGGTGTCATGTTTGCATGCTGGGAAGCACAGACTGGCTAGGGATCTGCCACATTGATGCCCCTACAATCTTCGACCAGACACAAAATGTCACTTGCAGCCAAGGCTCGCCATGCGCAACGGTTTTCAGTGAGAGTGGAGAAGTCACTGCGGGCTGGAATGACTGACCGTGTGGGGTTCTTCACAACTTGTGAATTAACACAAGAGAGGCTGGGATGTTTGTGGAGGACGCCCCATGCCTCACACAGGGACTTCACACCCCACCACCACCATTGGCCAATGGTGCTTCAAGGAGAATGGCAGATACCATCAGGAGGTTCAGACTGGACTCTCCTGGAGTGCGGTAAACTTCTCCTCCATCCGCCCCCCATCTGCATCCCCCCACCCCAGTTGTATTTATACTTCGAAGGAAGTTAACAGTGAAGCAGCAGTCACCCGGGCGTGCTCAATTTTTGACAAGCCTTAGTCACTCTGTACCCAGCAGAACAATTCACATTATATTCCAAAGCCTGTGAAGACTGCCACACAAGCTAACACTAAAATGCCAAGAGCTCCACTTACCTTCTTTATTAAGCCTCATAACCTCCCTGCTTTTGCCACCCTCTTTTCCAGCCTCTTCTAAATCTACATCTGCAGATGAAAAAGAAAAGGAGAAAAGAAAATGAGGAAAAAAGGGGGGGAAAGCCAAAGTCAGGGGGGAGGGAGAGTGTTTATTGGCAACAGATCGATATAAATACTGTATCTGAAAATCTTGCAAAAATTGACAATGCAACATTTTCTCCCGAGTCCGGGTTTCCATCTACCTGGCCCAGATAGGTACCAAAAAAACTATGCAAGCAGCAACAGAGTCGCCTTTTAAACAGATACCACCGTAGGGCTGCGAAAGCCCACCCCGCGGGCTGCCTGCCCCAGGGAGCCGGACACAGACAGACAGACAGCCTTGCTGGCAGCCGGGCCTCTCTGTGTTCTGATGGTCTGTGTCTGTGTGTATTTATTTAGAGAGAGAGGGAGAAGCATGGAGGACGCCGGGGGCCACTCTCTCTCACACACACACACTTTTTCCCAGTGGCTCTAGGTGAATGGAAAGGTTACAGGATAATAAAAGGAGGAGCAGGCGGTGGGGTTCTTACTGTCGGAGCAGTGTAATTTGGCGGCGTCGATCCAGGAGGACCAGGGTTTGCCCAGAAACGCCTCCGGACTGGGCACTTTGCGGTGCAGTGTCGCCATTGCTGTTCCTTCTTGTTGCTTTTTCCCTGTTCCTTCGGCAGCAGCAGCCGAGAGACACGGGATTCGAGAACGCTCCGACGTCATCTTCGGAACGTTCCGACATTGAGTGCTCTGCGCGGGGGAGGAGGGCGGCGGAGGAGGCAGGAGGCGGGGCGCGCTCGGCCCTGCCCGGCCCTGCTGCGCTGCGCGCGGCCGCTGGGGGCGCCAGAGAGGCGCGGAGTGCGCGGGGCCCGGGAGAGCGCGCAGTCGGGCTGGCGGAGCGCAGAGCGGTGCAGAGGCCGAGAGCCGCGCGCGTTCCGCCGGGCAGGGTCGCCTCGAGCCAGGATGCTGCGCACCGCCGCCTTGTCCAGCCAGCAACCCCGCAACTGGAGCGACCCCGGGCAGAAGTAAAGGCGGCCTTTCCGGCAGTCGCCGCTGGAGGACCCAAAGTTTTGCACGCTGCATGCCCCTTCCTCCCGGGGTCCCAGTCACCCATCGTGCGATGTCGCCGAAGGATACCGGGGGCTTGGTGGGGGCCAGGTCGGCTGTTCTGCACCCCTTCCACCCCTACCCCCCAGGGCAGGGCGGGGACTCTGGCGAGTGCACCTCCCACTACCATACCACCCTGTCTCTTCTCTTGGTGAGCCTTGGAACCCGGTCGCGGCACAGATGCCTTCGGGAGCCAGAAGCAAAGAGGAAAATGGACGTGGCTCAGAGAAGCAGGTGAGTCGGGGCGAGGGGAGCGGCCATCCCATCCCGGGCTGCGGGGCAGGCAAAATTCCAAACTCAGTTTGGCTCTGGTGACCCGGAGCGTCTGCGCGACTCGTGTCCCCGCTGGCAGGGCCACCGCAGAGACTTTGCTCCGCGAACACCAGAGCCGGAGCGAGCTCTACGCTTTTGGGGGAGGAAGCCTGGCCCTTCCCTCAGACCCAGCGCTTCCTACCGAGCGTGCAGGCGGCAAGGGCACTAGGCATCCCACGGGAACCCGACTCCCCGGAGTGCGGTGCTTTGAGATGTCCCGCCTGACCCTAGGGGCAGGTAACTGAGACCTTTTAACATCTAGTGTTACCTCTTTAAAACTGTTTGCTTCCTAGGAATTTTCTACATAAACTGTAAAGACACCCTTACCCCACAATCAATAACTTTTCTATTTGCCCAGCATCCTTCCATTCTTAACCACTGCTGTTCCCGAGAAACCCTTTGCCCCACACCGAAGCGTTGCTTGATTCTGAGATGTATTCTGGTGGGGCTGGAACGTCCTGGCACTCAGCACCATGCACCTCAAAACCAGCATTAGGATGGGCGATGACGGAGGATCTCCAGGCTTGTTTCACTGGCATGTGTGTGCAAATGGGCCTGCTTCTATCAGACGTGAATAAACCTCGGTTAGGTTCTTGGATGGATTGTTAGCTAAGGGACAACGGGGTAAGGAATTCCTATGTTAAATACTTGTAGTGTGGGAAATATGTATCATACTTGACATCTTAGATAAGCCAGGCACTCTACTTGGCATGTCTTCATCCAGACATCTTTTCAAACAACATTGTTTCTCGTGGACCAGTTGTTCACACACAGGGGCCCGGGGAGACCCACCCTGGACTTCACAGAGCTGCAGCTGGAGAAAGATCAAGCTTAATTCTTCAGAGGGAGCTTGACACATGCAGTGATACCAGTACGAAAGTGGTGTGGAATTTCATGGCTGAGCCAGTTCCTTGGAGGAACTGGAAATGAGCTAGGAGTGATCAAAAAATGTGTCACCAAGAAAATGGAAACTGCTTTGCATCTTGGAAATTGGGAAGGATTTATAGTAAGCTGAGGTCTGGTCTTGCCAAAGAAAGGGGACCACGCGGAGGCTCCTTTGAACATAAGCATGCGTGTGGGTGCGGAATGTGGCTTAGCTGTGTCCTGCTAGGACTATGGTTGGGAGTTACCTGGAGGCAGCTAGGGAAAAGACATGTTCCATTCAGAGGAAACGTCCCCAGAATGGTTTGATGTTCCTTGACTTAAATGAATCCATCTATCCTACCTGCCCTTCTTCTTGCTAATTTCCCTGAGCATCGTGCCTTGGGGGAACTTTGCTATGCCATTAGTTTTTCTAAGCGTTCTCAGCATCAGGAAGGCAGAGGTTCCACCCACCTTGCAGGCTGGACCACGGCGCCAGCTCTTTCCTGCACTGCTGTCTGGTGATGGATTAGAAACAGGACTAGCGTGAAACCCCCCTCACCCCCACCCCAGGAACACCAGTTGGAGGAAGAAAGGAATTCCAGGCCTTTGCTGACTGGTACCACCAGAGCCCCGGCCATAAGCTGACGTGATGAACACAGAGTCTGCTGATAAGTAACGTACAGGAAACAGGACATCTGTGCTCTGACGGGGCAGGACGGCCTCCGTGGGAATGGGTCATCTGCCTTACAATCCCCTTGTTCCTGGCCACTGGGCCTCAGTGCCTCGGGCTCCTGACGCTGTGGTGTGCAGACGACTTCTGTCCTCGCTGTGGACCAGACTTGGTGGATCTCCAGGGCCACACAGGAGCAATGGCAGCCCTTCCTTATCCCTTACCTTGAATGGGAAGAAATTGAATATTGATGTACATGTACAAATTGAAGCAAAGACAGCCTCACTATTTAGTGTGGTTGGGAAGGCTGTTTGAGGAGGAGGCCCGATCGAGGACTTAAGTCAGTTTGGGCATTTGATTTTGAGATCCCGAAGCCAGCTGAACCTCTCCTTCTTGATCTGTTAAATGGGCAACAAAGCTGCTGTTCTTTTGGGATTCCTGTATTGGGTGAAATTAGGGGTGCTGAGCCCTGGGCACGAGGCCTGATGGGTAGTAAGTCATCAGACACGTTTGCTGTGATTCCTCTCTCTCTCTCTCTCTCTCTCTCTCTCTCTCTCTCTCTCTCTCTCTCTCTCTCACACACACACACACACACACACACACACACACACACACACACACTTTTGGTTGTTTCATTGTTTTTGTCTGTCTGCTTGGTTTTTGTTTATTTGTTTTGTTGTTTCATTTTGTTTTTTTTTTGAGATGGGCTATCACACCATAGCCCGGGATGTCCTCAAATTCAGTGTGACCTCTCAGCAATCTTCCTGCCTCAGTCTCCCACACTGGCTGCCTGTTTCTTCAGTCAGGATGCATGAGATGCTGTGAGCAGCAACTGGCAGTTGGGAAGAGGCCAGCACTCGGACGCGATCGCTTCCAGTAGAAGCGCTGAAACTTCTGTCCCAAACATCCCTGGTCTTGCAGCCCAGGGTAGCCCTCCCGGCATATGGTGAACCCTCTGCATGAGCTCTTCCACCGGGAACAAAGCTGCCTTCGCCTCACAAAAACAAGACCTCATAACGGAGAGCAGAATGGGATCTCTACACACGGTTTTTGTCTTCAAGTTTCTTGCTCCTCACAAAAGAAATTTAATATTGGCTTCTAAAAAGTGTTTTGCTTCTGGTAGTGAAAAGATAGATCAGAGAGATCGCCCCATTACACGGTCCCTTTGGGGGTTATCCCTCCTACGGTAGTTACCCTTCTCACTCTGACAAGGCAACATGAAGAGAGGAAGGGCTTTGCGGTGGTTTGAATGCATCGTCGCCAACTGTGAACGTGGAACTGTGTGGGAAAGATTAGGATGTGTCGTCCTGTTGGAGGAGGTGTGTCACTTTGGGGTGGGGGTCTTCGGTATTTCCAAAGCCCAGCCATTGCCAGATGGCTCTTCTGCCTTGTAGTTGTATCTCAAGATGTGAGTTCCCAGCTGTTTCTTTTACGTCACGTCTGCTGCCATGCTTCCCACCGTGATGGCCGTGGATTCACCCTCTGAAACAGTGAGCTGCAAATAAACCCTTTCATTAGTTGCCTTGGTCTTGATGTCTTATCACAGCGTAGAACAGGAGCTAAGGTGGGTCCGTGTGGCCCACAGGTAAGGGGGCACTAGTCTGTCAGGGCAGAGAAGGTGTGGCAACAGGACAGACAGCAAGGCAGCTGGTCACGCCAGGGCCAAACTCAGGAAGCAGAGCCAGGCTAAAACTGGTCCTCAGCTGGCTTGGTCCTGCTTATGAATAGGGCCCACCCACCGGGCCCACCCACCCATGGTGCCACCCACATTCAGAGTGGGTCTTTCCACCTCAGTTAAGCCCAGAGGCTTGCCTCCTAGATGGTTCTGAATAATATCACATTGGCGACCAAGACATGCCATCCGCTCCTGTCCCCAGACCTGGTGTCATGTTTCATACCATTTTCTATACATTTGCTGACACCTCGATTACTAGAGGTGTAGATGGTACTGTCGTGTGTGTTTAAAATGTGAATCACTTTATTTTGTGGTCATTTTTCCTGCAGATTTTGTTTTATTTTCTGTGCTTCTGTCTGGAAGTATGTACAGGTGTACATATGTGAAGGCTAGAGGCCTGAACTAGATGTTGTTTCTCAGGAGCTGCCCACTGTGTTTTTTAAAACAGGGTCTCTCATTGACACTTGGGGCTCACTGATTGGGCGAGGCTGGCTGCCCAATGAGCCCCAGCGATCTGCTCATCTCCATCACCCCAGGACTGAGGTACAAGCATGTGCCACCATACTCAGCTTTTTAGATGGGTTCTGGAATTCTAGCTCAGATCTTCACAAACCGTTCCTGACTGAATCATTTCCCCCATCCTGCTCTTTCATACGTACTGTTACATGGCATCGCATGTGGAATAACTCGTTCTTTTGACCGCTGCATAGGATTCCGTGGAATGGTCCAGAGTTCCCTTAGCTATTACCTAATTGATAGATATTTTAGGGTTCTGGTTTCATGAAAGACAGGGTGATCAGCACTTTTATTTTTATACATGCTTTGTGGGCACAGGAGGGAGTATTTCTGCCCAGAATCAGAATTGCCAGGTACATACACTTTCCATTTTCATAGCCTTGCCAAATCACCGTTTAAAGTGGCTGAGCAGTCCAGACTCCCACAGCCATGTAGAAGTGTGCCCTTCTCTTCAAACCCTCATTAATGCTCAACGTTTTCAAAATGCTAACTCCTGGAAATATGAGGGGAATGCGTCTTATTCGCTTGCATTTTCCTCAGTTTGGGTGTTTTTGAACATTTTTTAATGTGCATTTTATTCTCTCTTTGAACTGCTGTGACTGTTGATTTGTTGTTGGCGTTTTGAGGCCTTTATTGATTTGAGGGAATTTTCTATGCCTTCCAGACACACAGCACTTCTGCCTGCTTGGAAATGGTGCCACTTTTCAGCTTGTCACTTTTCTCTTTCTAATTGTCTTTTCCAAAGTGCTTAGACATCTGGGTCTCCTGGAGCCTTTGGCTTTGTGTCTTGCTTAAGGAAATTGTCCATCCTCAAGGCCATGAGTCTTCTCCAGTTTCTCTTTATGCTTGGCAAGTTTTGTTTCACATTTAGATACCTAAGTTCTTTTGACGAATAATATAAGGAAAAAAGGTAATGTTCACTGGCTCCTGGAAGGCTGAGGCAACAGGATTGTGAGTTCCAGGCCAGCCTGAGCTACATAGCACGATTCTGTCTCACAAACAAAATTTAAAAGTGTCTTAGCTAGGGTTTTATTGCTGTGAGGAGACACCATGACCACAGCAACTCTTATAAAGGAAAACATTTAATTGGTGCTGGCTTACAGTTCAGAGGTTCAGTCCATTATCACCATGCTGTGGCATGCCATGGCAGCATACAGGCAGATATGGTGCTGGAGAGATACCTGAAAATTCTACATCTTGATCCACAGGCAACAGGGAGTGAACTGAGGATCTTTGGAGACCTCAAAGCCCACCTCTAGTGACACACCTCCTCCAACAAAAAGCCACACCTACTCCAACAAGGCCACACTTCCTCCAACAAAGCCACACCTACTCCAACAAGGCCTCCTAACAGTGCCACTCCTTATAGGCCTGTGGGGGGGGGGGGCAATTACATTCAAACTGCCACAAAAAGGTTAATTTCTGGTCCTTCCCAGTTGCCCTTGGCACCACAAGCTGCAGAGATCCACGGTGCACGCGCTCAAAACTGTGGGGTTTGAGCTGTCTTCTGTGTGCCATCACATGGCGCTTCCGCCCAGGACTGTCCCACCGTGTCCTCATTGCCCCTGTGCTTTCCCAGCACGGACTCAGGGTTCCACCTGTGTGTCAGTGTAGTCTGTGACCTGTGACAGCTGTCGCTGTGGAGGTAGGGAAGCTGTGGAGGGGGTTGGGGGGTGTGAACATGCCCATCTGCCGTCATCCCCATGGGAAAAGCTGGGGGCATGCCTACGGGAGAGAGAAGTGGACCTCAGGTGGGGCTGGCCGCTTGGGCTGGAAGAGGGGCCAGGGAGTGGAGGGAAACCACTCGGCCTGTGGCTGTCAGTCAGGCCTTCAGCAGCCAGGAGAGGGTCTGCCGGAGTGACCTCCGGGTGGCTCTGGAGTCATGCACACCCACTGCCATTTCATTTCCTGACTTAAGCTTTTCATGAGCAGTCCTGGCCACAACTGTGCCCTGGGGCATTAGGTCTGGAGGTGACACTTGGGAGGGTGGGAGCACCAGTGTTCTCACACCAGCCCTGTGCAGACGTCGGTGTCATGGTGAGGAGAGGCCAGGACGCAGGGGCAGATGCTGCTCTGCGGTCAGCACCTCCTGACACCTTTCGCTCTTGAGGCGGGGAGAGCCTGGTGCTGGCAGCTGGTGCCGGGCTTCCCTTGTCTTCAGACAGCGAGTGCCTAACTGCAGCCACGGCAGTACCACTGTGAGCGTCTTTGACCACACCCCACCATTACGAGGGAGACCCAGACCCTTCTCACTGACATCATTTGAAGAGCCAAAGAGTGCCGTGGGTTGGAAGGCACCTGTGGAATTAAAGGGAACATGGCCATGTAAGTATGGCGTCATTCTAGGCCATTGCTTTCCAAATGGAGGGCAGCTGCCCTTATCTCCAATTCAGGGATGATGAGGTTGGGTCTACAAAGGACACTCCTTCCCACTGTTTCCCCGACCCCCAGTTGTCAATCACCTGCCCAATGCTCTGCACAGGTCTCCCTCTTCTCGCTAGTCACATGACCGGCATCATAGATTTCTGATGACAACCTGCCTGGCAGAGGGTGGCGGGGTGACATCAGGAATGTGCACATTGTCTTCTGCCAGATGGAAGGTGTTCCTGAGGCTTACAGTGGACTAGATGGACCGCAGAAGGAAAGAGGACTGTGCGTCAGTCACCAGCTCCACTGATCACCCCCCCCCACCGTGACCACCCCCCGTGACCCCCCCCCGTGACCACGACCATCCTGTGACCACCCCCCGTGACCCCCCGTGACCCCCCGTGACCACCTCCGTGCCCACCCCCCCTGTGACCACCCCCGTGACCACCCCCCGTGACCCCCCCGTGACCACCCCCCTGTGACCCCCCCATGACCCCCCTGGGACCACCCCCCGTGACCACCCCCCCTGTGACCACCTCCCCCCGTGACCACCCTCCCGTGACCACCCCCCGTGACCACCCCCCCGTGACCACCCCCCGTGACCACCCCCCATGTGACCACCCCCCGTGACCACCCTCCCGTGACCACCCCCCGTGACCACCCCCCGTGACCACCCCCCCGTGACCACCCCCCCCCGTGACCACCCCCCCGTGGCCCCCCGTGGCCCCCCCCCCGTGACCACCACCCCGTGACCACCCCCCCCGTGACCACCCCCCCGTGACCACCCCCCCCCTGTGACCACCCCCCTGTGACCACCCCCCCTGTGACCACCCCCCCGTGACCCCCCTGTGGCCCCCCCGTGACCACCCCCCTGTGACCACCCCCCCCCGTGACCACCCCGTGACCACCCCCCTGTGACCACCCCCCCGTGACCACCCCCCCGTGACCACCCCCCCGTGACCACCCCGTGACCACCCCCCGTGACCACCCCCCCCCCCCCCCCCCCCCCCGTGACCACCACCACCCTGTGACCATCACCACAGAACGATGCCTAGGAAAGCCTTTGAGTCGGCGATTTCCCAAGAGCTCTCTCATGAACGAGAGATACAGTGCCTTGGGTCATGGAATATGATGGCTTTGGTTCTAATGCCGGTTGATTTCGCCGTACACTAGTGTAGGGCTAGGAGGAGACAGTGACATATACATCAGCTTAATAAATTCAACAGTGGGAGGGTCAGCATGTGTGTGTTCAATTACAGGCTGACCCAGGATTGATTGAACAATCTGCATCACAGCTCCGCCGGTGATGGAGTCCAGGGTTGGCACGGACTGGACTCTCCTGAGAGGTGGGTGTTGGAGAATCAGTCAGCTGATGGGCTCCATGTCCCTTTGTATCCAGGAAGAATCAAATTATGAGTAAAATGTCACCGTGAGGTGAGCGTGATGACACCAGGGCTTGGTGCAGCCTGCCCTACCTTGTCCCTCATCCTGGTGCATCCCCTCTACACAAGCTTCCGCTGCTATTCAGCTCTCACTTTGTTCGCTGTCTTTAGTGTGACTCAGCCCAGGGCCTTTGGTGAAAGACCATAATGATTGCTTCTATTAAGAAGGCCTTACTTAAAGCATGGTGAGGCTTGCCTGAAATTTCAAAAGGATCACAAAATCAAGGCCACCCTGAGCTATGTAGCAAGACCTTCTTTTTAAACAAGAAAAAGGCAGCAATCCATATTTTTTCCTAAGTAAGTATTCTGGCGTTCAGATACTGATCTGCTGAAGGAATTGTCTCATTTAATGTCATGTCAGAGACGACCCCAGTTAGATTGGCCTGTGGTATCTCAGGGAATAGCAACCTCGGTTTCTAGAATCAGAGAAGTTGGCTAAGCTCACCTTGCCTGATAGACAGAAGATAAATGACCCAGGGGGCTGAGTGGGACAGTGGCCACCCTGGGCAGCCAAGGCTGGGGAGAAGAAACCTGATCTGAGCAGGATGTGCCTGACTGATATAAATAGATGGTGACATGGTAGCCCAGCACTGCAGATGGGGCAGTGGCCACCTTAGCAGAGAGCTGGAGACACAGAGACGGTAGGTCCCCCAAACCTAGCCCTCAGCGGACAGCAGGCAAGTCCTGGGAGGCCCAGACGGGGTGAGAGTTCTGCGGGATCTCGACCACAGTCGCTCTATGAAGTGATGTGATGTGGGTAGGAACACGGTGTTCTCAGTTGGCGTGATTCCCTGAACAATACTGACTTCAAGGGCTCAGATGAGGCTCCGTCCGCTGAGTGTCTCTCTTGCATGCAGAAGGCCATGCGCTGGAACCCAGCACTGGATGGACCAGATGTGGGGACACCAGAAATTCAAAGTCATCCTCAACCACACAGGAGTTCAGGTCAGCCTGGGATGCACGAGACCCTGTCTCAGAACAAATAACACTTCTTTCAAGAAGTCTTAAAATTAGGGCTATGATGATCCAAGGTGAGAACGATGCTTTCTAAAGACTGTGACACTCGGTTACAGCCACTGGAGTGACAGAAGCCTTACAGCTTGGTGGCCCCATGGAAGCGCCTGTCCTCAGGCATTCCGAGACAGACAGAAGGCAACGTTCACTCAGGGTAGGTGACCAAGAGTCTCAGAGAGGCCTATGCTGGTCTAACCAATAATCAGCTTCTCCTTGCACATCCAGCATGAGCTCAGAGAGTCTGGCAACGCTAGTTCTGAGTGATGTCCTTCGACTGCTTTGTTTATTCTGTAGTGGTCCTTGGCCAACAGGGATGTCCTGGCTAAAGAGCATTTCCCAGAGTCACATCCTACCTTTCTGAGGTGGTTGGATCTTCCCTCTGGCATGGGGAGCAATTATTGAAAAAAAAAAAATTTCCAAAGGAAGGAAAGGCATACATGTGGATGATCATCAACCTAGAAATAAATGTTAGACTTTTAATGTGTTGGTAATGGATTGCTATCCACGCAGTATTTCTCTACCATATACCTGTTGATCATGTTTATAGACATTTAGATCCCCGTTCTGCAAACCAAGACACTTTACTTATTGTGGCAATCCATAGCTACATATATGAACATGAATATAAACATACTATATAATTCATGTATTTAAATCTATATACCACCGTTGTTAATATAAGCTAATAAATGGCTTTTTAAACAATCACAGCACAGCATTCCAGTGTGTGTTTATTGTTGAACTATAACATCTTTAATCCCCAATTATGAGTGTTTAGGTTTGAATTTTAAAATGTGTTATTAACAGTTATAATGAATGTTTTATGTAGCTAATCTTTTTTAGTATCCCTGATTATTCAATTCATTTATTTTCTTTTCAGGTGGTCTTAATCTACAGCTCAAGGCGGCCTGGAATTCTCTAAGTGGCCCCAGGCTGGCCTTGAATGTGTAGAAATCCTCTTGGTGGGGTTACAGGTGTGGACTGCCATGCCTGGCCCTCTCTCTGGTTGTTTTTAAAGAGGCTTTTCTGCAAATGACATCACCATGTCAGGGGAATATGCATTTAAATTTTGAAATTGATGAACTTTTCTGAATGTGTCAGAATTCCTGTTTTCCCATGATCTGGGCTATCAATCTTAATTTCTTGTTTTTGTTTTGTAGAGCTGGGGCCTGAACCCAGGGCCACACACATTCCAAGCGAACGCTCTGCCACTGAGCCACAACGGCTCTGCGTGCAGGGTCTCACTGCCCAGGCTCACCTTGCACTGTGTAAGACAGGACTTGAAACTGTAATCCTCCTGCCTCAGCCTCCCAAGGGCTGGGATTACAGATGAGCGCCACTAAGCCTAGCTAATTATATACGTTATGGGGGAGGGGGTTCAAGACCGGGTTTCTCTGTTTAGCCCTGGCTGTCCTGGAACTTGCTCTGTAGACCAGGCTGGTCTCAAACTCGTGCTGGGATTAAAGGTGTGTGCCACCACCACCCAACCTGCTTAAATACTTTTTTAGAGGACCACATTTTTAACAAAAGTAACCTGTGGAATTGTCATAGTCTTGCCTGATACGTTCAACCCTAGGACTCCATTCTCAAATATCAGAGCCCGAGCACCACAGCCAGGTGAGGCTTAGATTTTGTTCCTACTTCAGTGGGTCAATAACTCCCTCTGAAAGCATTTAGTCACTTTGCAAGCACACAGAGAAGTCACTACAAGTAAGACTGGGTTGTATACATTCTTTTCCTCTACCAAAAAGCTGTGTGCCTCCCTTAGAGGGCCAGCATGGGAGCTGAAAAGACTAGCTTATGTGGGTTTTTTGGGGTTTTGGTTTTTTTGTTTGTTTCTTTTTCAAGACAGGGTTTCTTTGTGTAGCTTTGGAGGCTGTCCTGGAACTCACAGAGATCCACCTGCCTCTGCCTCCTGAGTGTGCTACCACTGCCCAAAACGTGTGTGAGTTTTATGCAGAGTAGATCATGTTGTCCATTGATGAGCTTCGGGGCTTTGATATGCTCTCAAAAGGACCAGCAGCAATAACCCAAGTCACAAATAGCCTCAGCCTACTGTAGCTCCCCTAGTGACATAGTTTCTCTGGGTCTCGTGGCAATTTCTGCACCACAGAAATGGAGAGGTGGGGCAAATGCATAACCAGTTCCAGCCAGTTCTGTTAGAATCAAACTTGCAGCTGGACTCTGGGGAGCCATGCATGGGCCTCTAAGACGCTTCTTTGCGTCCCACTCGATCCTTGGGCCTCACCTAGGCACAGGAAGAAAGGAGACTCCTTCCCACCTACAGATGCTGTGACAATCTGCTGGCCAGTCAAGGACACCATCCCATTCTATCAGCCCCTTCTTCCTACATGGGGAGGGAGTGGATATGAAACCAAGGCAATCCAGCTCTGGGCTACCTGCCTCTGTCCTCAACTTTCAGAGTGCGCCCAGATGTTGTGGGGTAGAGACCTCAGGCCGGGGTGAAAAGCACCCCTACCGACCTCAGGGAACCCGGGACTAGGACCAGAGACCAGGATCCTCTCGGTGCTTCTGGACGAGAGATTATAGAGGCAAGGAAAGTGGCCTGGAGGACTTGCATGTTCCCATCAGCAGGGACCATGTCCAGAAGCAACTGTGGAGTCAGCGGATGATGGAAGGGCTTCCCGTGCCCTGCGCCCTCTCCCCTGCACTGACCTCTCCCCTGCACTGACCTCTCTCCTGCACTGACCTCTCTCCTGCACTGACCCTCTCTCTCCTGCACTGACCTCTCTCTCCTGCACTGACCTCTCTCCTGCACTGACCCTCTCTCCTGCACTGACCTCTCTCCTGCACTGACCCTCTCTCCTGCACTGACCTCTCTCCTGCACTGACCCTCTCTCTCCTGCACTGACCCTCTCTCTCCTGCACTGACCTCTCTCCTGCACTGACCTCTCTCTCCTGCACTGGCCTCTCTCCTGCACTGACCTCTCCCCTGCACTGACCTCTCCCCTACACTGACCTCTCTCCTGCACTGACCTCTCTCCTGCACTGACCCTCTCCCCTGCACTGACCTCTCCCCTGCACTCACCCTCTCTCCTGAAGGGTACTGTTTGGGAGAAAAGGCTAATTTCAGCATCTCTCTACCCATCTTCCCATTAGAAATCATGGAAGAGGAAGGAGTGACCAGGCTGCAGCCCAGCCTGCTTAGACTCCCAGACAGCAAGGTCGGACTGCATGCTCTGCAGCAGGGGGATGATCCTGTAAGCCTTCTTGCTCCTGCCGCTCCTTAGAGGCCCCGGGAGGTCCTGGCTGCACGTGGCGTGGCTGCCTCTCATAGGGAACTTCCTATGGTTTCTGAAGGGTGAGGCCGTGGGTAGCCAGCTGCATAGAGGGAACAGGAACCCTGAACGTTTTTCTCCTTTTGAGGTTGGAGCTAGGGGGAAAGGCAGACAGCAGCCCCTGCTCCGCATAGTCAGCCTCTTCTGTGAGACTGGCCCTGCCAGGGAGAGGCACACAAAAGCTCAAAGCACATGTGTTCATCCTGCAAAGGGATTTCCAGAGCTAGCAGTGACATCTCCGGTGGCCTGAAGACATCAGGTGCAGTCAATTCGCCCTACGAATGATGAATGTTATGTTACACAACGATGTCTGCAGGGTGATCCGCTCATGTTCTCTGGGTTAGCTCCTGGGCACTGAATGTGATCCTGTGCACCCAGTGGAAGAGCGACGCCCAGGTGGATTTTATAACGGCACATGCACAGGACAAGGTGATGTAAACATGACACACGGAAACACCTGAAGTCGCTGGTGCTGGGAGATGGCCACAGCACAGGAGCACCAGCAAACGGCAGAGGCTGCAGAGGTGTGGCCAGGTTCGCTTCTAGAACTGTGGAGGGAGTGCGGCCTTGATTTTTCCCAGTTAAAAAAAAAGATGTTGGCCTTCTGACTCCAGAGCTGTTATTGAATAAGCCTGTGTTTCTTTGTGCCTCCACGTTCACGGTCATTTGTTACAGTAGCCCCAGGGCCAGCCTTGTAAGGGAAGTGGAAGCCTGAGTCTGGAGATGACTCAGGTAAACAGAGCCACATTTGTTCCCCTGGGAAATACATATGGAGTGACTGCAGAGCCAGGAGCTGTGAACAAGGAAGGCAGAAGCCCTGAGAACACTGGGATGGGCGTGGAGAGCGGGTAACACGAGTGTCTCAGTCACTCTTCCGTGGCTGTGAAGAGACACCGTGACCAAGCAAACTCTTACAAAGGAAAACATTTAACTGAAGCTTGCTTACTGTTTCAGAGGTTTGGTCCATTATCATCATGGTAGGGAGCATGGTGGCATGCACAGCAGGAGCTGACCCACGGCTGAGAGAGAGAGAGAGAGAGAGAGAGAGAGAGAGAGAGAGAGAGAGAGAGAGAGAGAGAGAGAGAGAGAGAGAGAGAGAGAGAGAGAACCTCAAAGCCCACCCCCAGTGACACGCTCCATCCAACAAAGCCATGCCTCCTAATCCTTCTAATTCTCTCGAATTTCCGAATTTCCGCTCCCTGGTGACTAAGCATGCACGTCTCTGAGCCTGTGGGAGGCGTTCTTACTAAACCACCGCAGGGAGCATTAACATGTGCCCTATGTTCTAATAACATGGAACAGGAGGAGGGTGGGAGAGTGAGGTGGACTTGAGAGAGCAAGAGGGAGGAGGAGCCTTCCAGATGGCTGTCCTGAGATCCAAACCAAAGTGTTTGGGAGTTAGCTGGAGTCACGGCTTGGGCTTTAAACTACGCTGGCGACTTCGAACGAAATTATTCCCTAAGTCAGAAAAGGAACTCACATTGACCGCAGGAATTGTGCAAAGGCCCTAGAGCTCAGCGGCAGCGGCAGGTGTGGTACGGCAGAGCTGCCAGCACAGGTGGCTGAGCCAGCAACTGCTCCCAAGAACGGGGTTCACCTCAAGAGGAGGTGGCCAACGCGCCGCTTCCGGAGCTGGGACTGGGTAGCAGTTTATAGGATCATAGAAACAGATAGTTTGTTCGCTTATTCATTCAATTAATAAATGTTTAATGAGCGCCTATCAAGTTCCCAACACCAAGCAGGCTCCGGGGAAATAGCAGTGAATAGGGCTGTAGACGGCGCTGACCTCACAGCTTCCTTAAGAGGGCACAGCAGGTGTGCTGTGTGATTATTATTTTTCACTATATTAAAAGTTTTAGATTATAAAATTATTTTTAGTAATAAAACAGCAAAAAAAAAATCATTATAGAGACACAGCAGCCGGGCAGTGGTGGCGCACGCCCTTAATCCCAGCACTCGGGAGACAGAGGCAGGCGGATCTCTAAGTTTGAGGCCAGCCTGGGCTACAGAGAGCGTTCCAGGACAGCCAGGACAGCACAGAGAAACCCTGTCTCGAAAAACCAAAAAAGAAAAAGTATGTAGCGCAGTGTGGAAAACTGTTCCACTAACTGCCTCTCCAGAGAAGCCACTGTCAACAGGTCTGTCTGTTTCTTCAATTTTTAAAAGTGTAGCTGGAATATCAAATCATAGTCTTCTGAATTTATTTTTAATGTATCCTGAATATCCTCCTTACACAAACACGCATTTCTTTTTAATGACTGAGTAATATTCCAGGCTGCGAATGCACTACAGTGTAGCTATGGTCTTCTTGGTAGATCTGGATATTACTTCCATTTGTCTGTATTATAAACAACATGCAAAGAAAATTACTCCACGTGTCTTTGTGTACCCTATGGGTGCATTTAAAGGGCAAATTCATAGACGTGAAATGTGAGTCAAAAGGGGCTGAGTAGTTTAATAAACACAGTAGCTGAGTGAGGTCTGAGGTGAGACTCAGCTACACGTCAGTGATGGTTCTCTGTCCTGTCTGATGAGAATGATAGCTTGTTGTTTAAGTGAACCATTTTTAACTTCAGCCTCCTGTGACTAGTCCAAGCCCTCGTGAAGTGTGTGCTGTGATCCACATGGGGTCATGTGACTAACTTTACTTTGGCCGCAGTGAAAGGTCAATGGATGTACAACAACCAAAACGTAATTCCACCACACGGCGAGGTGCTCTGGCAGCACCCACAGATGCTGCATCCCACGCCCTCACGCATCCTCGTTCTAAACCTGACCACGCTTTACACTGTGTGTGACGTCACATGATTCTCATGGCTCTGTGGGAACAGCTCGGCTCAGATCTGAGCTACGATTGCTATCAATGATAGTGTTTCAATGTTTGCACGAAGTTTTCTGCTCTCATAGACACACCGGGATTGAATTGTGGAAAGCCAAGAATATTCTTGTGCCGTCATCGTGGTATGAAGTACCATGTCTTTGACCATTTTGTGTTAGAAAGTTTGATTTTAAGAACTGCTGTTTGAGTTGCTAATTTGAGTTTCATAGAAATCATTCAGTGAATTCTGATATGGGATTAGGACAGAATCTCTCATAATTCTCAAATGGCCTCAATCACACTCCAAACATTTTGTACTATGTACGTATGAGAAGCAGCATTCTCAGTATTGACAGTTACAAAATCAAAATATTGACCAATCCTGAAAGATGTTAGAGATTCTATAGGTCCCACAATATCAAATATTCAGTCAAGATTTGATTCATTTATGTAAAAATAAGCAAACACGGTGCTGAATTAACATGCAAATTTGTTTTTGTCATTAATAAATAGTAAAATTATGTATATACCAAAGAATTGCCTTAAAATAAATTTCTTTATGATTTATTATCCACAATGTTGGCTTATATACTGATTTTATAGACCCATATACTCTGAGTTGTGTACAAATGTCCTGGGAAGACAGGGATTGTGACTGTGGAACGTTGAAAATCTTAGCTCTAATTGGCGGCTAGAATGGCTGGGCTCTGGTGAGGGTGACTGGGGCCTCCCGGGCAATGCAGGCGGTGTGTGCAGAGGCCTGGTGAGGGCAGCTGGGGCCTTCCGGGCAATGCTGGTTGTGTGCAGAGGCCTGTGGGAAAGAGCCCACCCTGCAGCAGGACTGAGGAGGAACGTGGTGGGAAGGAGAGGGAGGAGGGCTACAGCTCCTGGCATGTTTGAAGTTTCATTCCTGGAAAAGGGAGAAGACAGTGAGGGATACATGAAATCTGACCTAGCGGGCTGGCCTTTCCAGCTGACCCTCTGGACCAGGAAGAGGGGAAGACGGATTCAGTGTCAGCTCAGGCAGTGATCTTGGGAATTCCAAAAGAGAGATAAGGCCCATCACATGGAGAAGTGGGGACACCGCAGGGTCATCTACGCTGCCTGAACACGTGAGTGGGCTTGGCAGGAAGTAAGCCAGGCAGAGAGGAGCTGTCCTTGTGACAGTGAGGACCGGTCGGCAGAGTGGACCTGCTTTGAGACCAGTGCTCAGCCCTGGTGCCTACAGCAGCATCCAAAGGACTCTGGCGGAGGGACTGCCACCCCAGCTCAGCTGATCACACAGAAGAGCATCCGAGCCATGGTGTGGTGTGACCTGCAAGCCTGCTTGTGAAGGGACATGCCCCACAAAACTCCTTTGTGGAGCTGGGAGGAGAATTTAAGAGGGTGACATTTGAAGCTGTGGGTCATAGGATGCTGGTCCAGAGGTAGGCAGGAAAATGAAGTTGAGAGAAAACCAAAGGTACAGGAAGGAGGCAGAGGCCGAGGGGCAGAGGGGCTGGGTGCACAGGGAAGGTGGCCTCACTCCTAAGTGTAGCAGAGAGGAAAGCACTCAGCTCTGTCTGAGCAGATCTGGGTGTGTTCCCAACTCCGATGCTGGTTAGAGGTGACCTGTCCTTGCTAAGGTTGTTCTCTCAGAGGCACTGACGTATTATTAATATTTACTTCTTGGAACCATTGTGAGAATTAAGGAGTTGCATGAAAATGGAAGAAACTATCTGTAATACAAAACCACTAGAGAATGGATGTCCAGAATGAAAACCGAGAAGAACCTCTTACCAAGCAGAAAGTAAAAGGCCAAACTGCTAAAGAAACAGGCAGAAAACCCGACCGTGTGGCAGAAGAGGCGTTAACACAGCCTCATCAATGGAGGAAAATACAGAGCAATTCACCTGTACCACCTGTACAACACCGAGCAAAAGAGGCAAAAATAGGGATGGACATGAAATGTAACTCATATTAATAACTTATTAATAACTTAACGACCAGAAATTGAAGCTATAGCTAAATAGACCCATGTTGTTCAGCTTTGCAAAACCTGGTGATCCCAATGCGGGGTCCACGATGGGGAGTGAGGTGCTGCTGATGGAATGCAGGTCTGTTAGACCACGGGGCAAGCATCTTGGCATCGTCTAAAAACACCGAAAAAGGCACCTTCCATGTTGTTTGGACTGAGTGTCTAAGGGGAACTTCTCACGTATGACCGAATAAATGGCCTGCCTCTGAGGGTGGTAGCCTCAAGCTGGAACCAAGACAAATATCCATTAACCATAGGACAAATAAACATGCCGTGATATACCACGCTCCCCATGGAGTGCTACATAGCACTGCGCAGTGAGAACAAAACTATGTAGCTCAGTTGTAGAGCGCTTGCCTGGAATGTGCAAGACTCTGGGTTCAATCCCCAGCAACCCCCAAGAAGACACAGCATCTAAGCACAAAACTAAGCTACAAATGGTGTAGCTTTTATTTTCCATCTCATATTTGAGAAAAGTCCAAAGGCAAGAAGGGATTGATGCTGGTACCACAGTGGCCAATGGCGCGCACCTTTAGTCCCAGCACTCGGGAGGCAGGGGTAGGCAGATCTCTGTGAGTTCAAGGCCAGCCTGGTCTACAGAGTTCCAGGACGGCCAAGGCTGTACAGAGAAACCTTGTCTCGAAAATCCAAAAGAAGAAGAGATTGATATGAAATCACAGCAGGGCTTCTCAGAGAGGAGAGGGTGGGGCCCACAGGGACCCTCCCACAGTGGGCCATTCTCCAGTGCTTGGGATGTTCTGTCTCGACCCTGGGGGTAATTACACACGTTTGCCCTGTGACTGTTCGTTATACCATGCATTTGTTTTGAACACTTTAATCCAGGAGTATTTTATTCCACAATTTAAGCAGGTTTAAAAAGGAGATAGCTAACACTTGTAAAATGCTTGGCATGGTGCCTGGCCCATATTAAGAACTCAACAGATGGCAATTTTATTTACTGTTCTAACTCGGTTGTTAGAGCCGCCTTGTCTCCTAAGCAACCTCCCAGCATCTCCTGGGCGAGCGTTGTCTCCATGAAGCCTGGCTTTGAGGCTCAGATTCCAGACTCTTGTTTCCCAGGGCGACCCCAAGTGAGACCTGCTGCTGAAAGCAGGGTTCCCCGTGGCAGGTGTGGTGTATTTTACTGCCTCGCACGCCCGCCCCTCACGTGTGTTGTCAGGGCTTGGCAATGTGCAAACTACAAAAACCAAAAAAGCTTTTCTGTTTTTATGCAATTCCCAAACACTGGATTGCTGAGATGAAGAGCACGTGTGCATTCTGGGGACAGAGCCAGAGTCCTGCCTGCTGGAGGTTGGAGGTCAAGATGGAGCGCAGTGGCAAGCTGGTGCTAAAGAAAAGTTGGCTGTGGCACACACCTGTAATCCCAGTACTCTGGAGGTGGAGGCAGGGGGATCAGAAGTTTAAGGTGATTCTCAGCTACCCTCAGTTGGCAGCCAGCTTGGGCTACAGAAGACACTGCCTGCAACAAACAAAGCAAACAAAACACAAACCGGGAACAGGAAAGAAGAAAGGAACGTGGGAGGGAGGGAGGGAGGGAGGGAGGGAGGGAGGGAGGGAGGGAGGGAGGGAGGGAGGGAGGGAGGGAGGGAGGGAGGGAGGGGGGAAAGGAGGAGGGAGGGGGGAAAGGAGGAGGGAGGGGGGAAAGGAGAAGGGAGGGGGGAGGGAGAGGGAGGGAAAGCGGGCCTGTGAGTATGAAAGACACACTCAAAAAGCAAAGGAGGCAGTAGAGGTGAAGAACCAGCCCGCCTCCATCTTAGGCTTAAAAGCCAACTTACAGTGAAGACAAACTAGGTTCGTCCCTGTTTATGATTAAACCTGTTTCTCAAGGACTGGCTTTGCCCCACCTGTAACCTTAACTACAGATGGTTCTGTCCTCCGTTTCAGGAATGGCAATCACGTCTTTGTTTCAAAAAGTTGCCCGTAACCATCTCACAACCCTACCTTTGCTTCAAAAGGTGTCATGGCCACTGAGGACCACCTCGTTTTGCCCACCTTGCAACCATGTCTTTGTTTCAGGAGGAACTAACTTGTACATTCTGCTCCTGTAACTCTATTTTGCCTGACGAATCCCCCATCTGGAAAACCTTGTCTTCCTCACATCCATTGCTGACCTCTTGAGCCCTGCCTTAGGGGGAGGCAGTCCCTGTACACAAATAAAAAAGCTTGCTTTAATTAATTTGGATGATTTGGGTCGGTGGTCTTTTTCCTCCCATCTTTTGGATTAATGAGGCCAGATGAAGCCTGGGGTAGCTATGTATGTAGCCCTGAGTCTTCAGTCCCACACATTTCAGGGTACCTAGAAATGTTTCTCTTCCTTCCAAGCCCAACACAGTAACCCTGCTCCACAGCCACTGAACAGCTAAGTATCAGACAGTCTGATGAGTGGCGCTGTTCATCACAAGCAGGGCAGAGGGCTGACACAGTAGAGCCGCAGCCATCATTACATCTCTGTTGCCTTGCTGACACACAGAGGTGTTCAGGAACGTGCTGAAGGTCACAGCCAACAAGGGCCGGAACTTAGAAGACTCTTCCTTAGTGCTTGGTCCCAGAGGGAAGGGTGGGATGGGGTGGGAGGGAGGGACGGGTGAGAGGGAGGGTGGTGGTGGGGTGGTTGTCAGCACCTCAAGGGGCTTGGGAGTTACATGGATATACGATTTGCTAACAATTCAGAAATTCCTCAACAACTGAGCCAGGTGGAGATTAGGGAGCCAGAAGCACTCCCCCTGGCTGCCTGAGTGGCTAGAGAGCTTCCTGCCTAGTTAGAGGAGACGGCTTTCAAGATCCTGAAAGAAGCCAACACAGAAAGTCCAGGTCTCAGCAGAGCTTCTGGAAGGGGATGGGTTTTTAGCTTTTTTAAACTCCAGTACACACTGCCACGCTTATGCATGCTCCTCTCCACACCACCTGTAGGAGCATCCCTAGAACTCCCAACCGGGACAGACTCCCTGCACAGCTCTTTGTTTGCTCATAGATGAAAGTTGCACAGAGTTTGACTGGCAATTAAAAAAACAAAAACAAACAAAATACCCCCTGAGCCTCATAAAGAGTGAGAATTTGCATAGCGCCGCCTACCACATTTCTTGAACCTCATACTGTGGGGGGCCCAAAAACAACTTGACCACACAGCTGCCATGACAGGCTTAGCTTAGCGGACCAGACACAGCTTCTGGCAGGCAACAAGTGGACCCAGGAAAAGCCATCAGCTGACCCCACCCAGTGGGGCTGCAACTAAGAGGAAATACCTGACATTCCAAACATCCCCTATATCCCTAGACAAATGTCAGCCAGTCAGGGCCCTGAACCCTGGAAATCCCCTCACCCCAACCTCTGCTATGATAAAAACCCCACCCTGCCTGGGCTCCGGGCTCTCTGCTCTCACCGCTGCCTCAGACAGACAGAGAGACCAAGCCCAGAACTTGAAGATAATAAAGGCTCCATTGCTTTTACATTCAGCATTCGGTCTCCATGGTGGTCTTTGGGGGTCCCCGCGATCTGGGCATAACAATACCAGTGATGCATTTTCTGTGGCATCCTTCCTGCCATGCCTCAGGTGACAGTTTGTATGCCCTGTGCAGTGTGTAGGGCGGCACTGGCTGCACTTGGGCACTTTACGATCTGTCCTCTCTGCTCTCCTCCCAGGGTCTCATAAGCCGCTGTGGTCTATCCATGACTGTCCGGTGCAGACACTTTGCCTCCTTGGTTCAGAGACTATGTCCCTGCCCCTGGGACATGCTAACTTTGGAACAGGCATCCGTGAAACCTTTGTCATGACTTGGCAAAACTGCCTTGGCTGTAGCTAGTCATCTGATCCAGGGATGGAAACAGTCCCTGGCATTTCTCTATGGTCAGATATACAGCCAGGTTGTATGTTCTCGTTCTCACAGTCTCTTAAGTCTTATTTTAACTAAATGTGTAGAGGCTTACAAAGTGCCCTGTGTGCAGCTTAATTTACCATCATATGTACAGGAAGTTAAAGATGGTAATTGGATTGAGTTTATTGAATATCTTTTTGTGTGTTTTTATTTATTTAGTTTTTTGTTTTGTTTTGTTTTTGTTTTTGGGGTTTTTTTTTGTTTTTTGTTTTTTGTTTTTTGTTTTTTGTCTTTGAGATACAATTTCCCTGGGTAATAGTCCTAGCTGTTCTGGAACTCTCTTTGTAGACCAGGCTGGGCTCGAACTCACAGAGATCCGATTGACTCTGCCTCCAGAGTGCTAGAACTAAAGGTGTGCACCACCACCACCGGACATTGTTTTATTTTTGGATTTTGAGACAAGGTTTCACTGTGTAGCTCTGGCTAGCTTGAACTCATATCTTCTATTTTAATAGATTTTTTTGGAGCAGTTTTTGATTCACAGCAAAGCTGAGCAGGAAGTACAGTTCCTATACACCCTTTGTTCCTCCAAACCATGTGACTTCCCCTGCTAGTGACATCCCCACCCTGGTGGCACATGTACAGAAATGTCTGACATCACCATCACCCATGTATATCTATTATTGTAGCAGTTTCATTGCCCTAAGGAGATCTATGCATAGCTCATTTATCTCCTCTCTCTGCTAACCCCTGTAAACCCACGGCTTTGTCTTAACCATCCCAGCGGTTTCCCTTTCCCGGAATAGTATAAAATTGAAGTCATGTGTTCTTCTCAGATCTGCTCTTTTTCTTAGTTCATATAGACGTAAGATTTTTGCATGTCACACCATGGCTTGGCAGCTCATTTCTTTTCAGGGCTGAATAATACTCCCTTTGTTTGGACGTGCCACAGTGGTTGTTTTCTTTCTTCTGTTCTCCTGCTGATGGACATCTTGGCTGCTTCCTAGTTTTAGCAAGTCTGAATAAAGCTGCCATAAACATCCATGTGCAGGTTTCTGTGTGGACATAACTTTTCAGTCTTTTGAGTAAATACCCAAGGAGCATGATTACCAGATCATATGGTAAGAATATATTTAGTTTTGTGAGTCTGCCAAACTGTCTTGAAGTGTGGCGGGACCGTTTTGCAGTTCCACCAACAGTAGAGGAGAGTCCTTTTTCCTCATTTTGGCAGCATTTGGTGTTGCCAGTGTTTTTAGATGTTAGCCACGCTAATGGCTCTGGGATGGCATCTCCCTGTCGCTCTCATTTCTAGTCCCAAGTGCCGAAAGCTTCCTCCATATCTATATCCCCTTTGATGAGGCATCTGTTGGGATATTTTGCCCATTTTAAAATTACGTTACTCATATTCCTATCGGGTTTTAAGAGGGCCTTGTGTAGCTTGTATAACAATCCTTCGTCAGGTATGTCTTTTGCCAGTCTAGTCTCCCAGTCTTTGGCTTGTCTTGTTTTCCTGAACACACAAAAGTGCTTTGTTATGTGTGGTAGAGTTTATAAATGTTTGATAATTTATGATTTAAGAGAATTGTTTTCTTGTAAGTTGCTTTTATTCTCATCAGGAAAAGTCTACTTCCTGGGTGCAGAAGACCTATAGTGCTTGTTACTGTCTATGAGTGAAGGTGTTGGGAGACCATGCAGGTGGCAGATGCGGTCCAGAGATCTGCCCTGTTGGGAAGCGTTTCCTAACCAGCCAAATTCTCCTGGCCTGTGTACTGAGACCTTGTCTCCCCTGGGAAGACAGGATGTCGATAACTGGTGCTCACGTCATCTTTCAGAGCTCATGATCACTGGTGTCACCTCAATGGCTACGTGAAATAGCGAGTGACTTGCCCAGGTGAGGTGGGCGGTGGCAAGAATCATCTTGATTTTATTTGCCTAGCTTGAGCATTTCTAAGCAGCATGGAGTCCTGGGCAGTATAGTCCACGTGACTTCCTGTGAAGTCAGGATTCACTCGTGCTGGGTCACGTAGTATAGGTGAATGAACGTGGCACACTGACCCTCCAGTGATGCTGGCAGGGCTGTTTTAGTGTGTAGGTGGAAAACAGAACTCTGGAGCCCAGCAGGAGCTCAGTCAGACACCTGCAGGTGGACACACCCAATCACTGAATCCACAGGACCGGGAGTCACACTCGGGCCTGAGCAACAGAGAGGCAAGCATTTGTCAAGACAGTGCCAGTCTTAGCTGATGAGAGCTGGCCCTGCCATCCAGGCTGGGTGCTCTCAACACCATGCCCGGCCTCATAGGTCCCAGAGCTGCCATGCCTCTGACAGCCAAGAAGTTCTAAGAGACAGAGTATGATGGGTGAGGCAGGGGAGTTATGCCCAGATCGTGGGGACCCCCAAAAGACCACCACGGAAACCGAATCCCACATGTAAAAGCAAAGAGCCTTTATTTCAAGCTCCAGAGCTTGGTCCCTCTGTCTGTCCAACACAGTGGTGAGAGCAGAGAGCCTTGAACTCAAGTGGGGCAGAGTTTTTATCATAGCAGAGGTTGGGGGGAGGGGATTTTCAGGGTCCAGGACCCTAATTGGCTCACATTTGTCTAGGGGTATCTATAAAACAAAAAATAGGTGTGTGCTAGACTCAAGGACATCTGGCCACCTTATCTAATGGTTGGAATATTTGAGGTGTCAGGTACTTCCTCATCCCTAGGTGGAGCCCTGGGTGGTATCAGCTTAGGGCTTTTCCTGGATCTGGGTGCTGCCTGCCAGTCAGCCTGTCACAGAAGCTCTGTCTAGGCCCCTAAACCTGTCATGGCTGCTGTGTGGTCAAGCTATTTTGGGGCACCTTCACAGGGGGACACAGCATGTCACTCTTCTTGGGGAGATTGCCATAAATGGTATCCAGAAATACTCCTCCCAGCCTCAGTTTCTGCACTGGAAATGCAGGAGTACAACTTCTGTCACTCAGTACTGTTGCAAGAGGACTCACAAATCACTGTTTGGCACGTAGTAGGGACTCCACAAATGCCAGGAAGTCAAAACATTATTCAATCTCGCCACATCCAGGAGTGTGAGCTCTGTGTTTAAGAGAAAAATTGCCAACCAAAGCTCTCACTGAAAAATGGCAGTAAGTGATTGGTTCTGCTCATGCCAGCTTCAGCTTGACCCAGCAGCCCCAGGATATGGGAAAAGACCTGGCTCATTCTCTTCCCCTCTCCCTCCCTCCTCCCCCTCCTCCTCCTGCTCTCCTCTGTTCCTCCCCCCTCCCCCTCCCCTTACCTCCCCCACCGTCTTGTCTCTCCTCTCTCCCCTGTGTTCCTCATCCCCTTTCTCCGGGGTCTGTCTGTATTACCCAGGCTGGTTCTGAACTGGGCTCAAGCCTCTCTGGCAGTTGAGACCACAGACAGCATTTCACCTGCCTCAGACCTGGTTTCTCTTTGTTTCAACTCTGCTTCTGAGGTGTGAGCTTCTTCCAAGTCTGGCTTCCTTCTCTTAGATGCACAAGATGGTTGTTAGCAGAAATCTGGGTCCATCTGCTAAATTTTTTGCAGTGTGATGGGAAACTCCTCATGATAACAGCTATCACAAGAAAGAAGTCTATTTCTTCCTCATAAAGGAAGAGGTGGTCTGGGTTGGTCCAGTGATCTCCCCATTGGGGTGTCTAACTTGATCCTCCTATCCTGGGGCATGTTCCACATGACTGCTAGAGCTCCGGCCCTTCCATCTACCTTCTAGGCTGGAGGAAGGGCCGGAGAAAAGGCTTGCTTCTTCACTTTCAGGGTGGCTCACTGGGAGAATCAGAACACTTGTTCCCACATCTCACTGGCAGGTACTTAGTCACACAGGATCATTAAGAGTGTGTTTTGTTGGACTTAAGTGTACACATTTAGGAATTCAGTTATTCTCGTTCCTAAGAAGGCGAGAAGAACTAATAGTTTGCTGCCATTTGGAACCACATGCTTCCTTTTCAGGACCAGGGCACAGTGGCAGTCTTATGGGAAGCTTTACCGAAAGGAAGAAATGTTACTCAAAGACCCCAGAAAGAACACCTGCCGTCTCATTGGCTCAAACCAGATTTTGTTCCGCATCCCTGAACCAATCATTGTAGGGGTTGCAGAAGATGGTGTTGCTGATTGGATTAGTACATTCGAACCTGAACCTGCTTGGACAGTGAAGTCAGCTCTACTGGCTCCTGCCCAGAACACTCAGAGATGACAAGATGATCAAGGGGCTCAGTGGGTGTCAGCAGAGTCCCCAAGCCACCCCAGGACCCTTTTCAATAGACTGAACAACCCTAGGTTGTTAAACTCTTCATAAAAGTCAATTCTAGCCAGAAAAAAAAAAACAGAGTCCACTAAGCTTTAGTTTCAGGCTCGTCAGAGCTGCCTATTCTCCAAAGATGAAGAGAAGACGCCCAGGCCGCACCTCCCCACTCCTGGCTCCGCTCTGCTGTTCTTTTCCTGCTCTGTTTGCCCTTCCCCCAGCCTCAGATTTGACTTCTTGCTGTCAGCTTCCCTCTCTGCCTTTCCCCTCCTTTTGAAGTTCTGTTTAGTAAATACCTCTGAGTCGGTTCCTGACCTGCCTCTCTCATCTGCCAAGGTGATTTTCAGTGCCCAAGGGCATGAAAATCAGAGAAAATGATTGGGAAGGGCAAGTGATGGAAGAGGAAATGCAAGGGCAGGCAGAAGGAAGGCAAGAGCCTCCTCCCTCAGGGGTTCCAGTCGCCAGCCTCCCGGTGCACAAGCGAGCTTTTCTGTTGCTCATGTGAATGGACAAGAGAAAATCTACCTCTGCTCAGCCAGCATGCAGCATGCGATAGAGCCAGTTCATCTGTGTGAGGCTTAGAGCTGAGCTGGAACACATTTGAGCTGGGAAACCCAAGGGTGTGGCTCTCAGTCTCAAGGCGTGAAATGCCTCCCCAGCAGTATCCAGGAAGGCTTGCATTCACTGCCTACACTGGACACCCCGCATCAGCAAGAATGGAGAGGTTGGCAGGGTCTGCACTCAGTTTCTCATGTAAAGAGCTATTCACAGAATCCCTTCCGGAAATCAAGGTTCCCCAGGGTGCCCACTTGTCCTGGTAATGGGGTGAGGATAATAGCTCACTTCAATTGCCAGTCACTGTAAGTACCTTGCATGTATAATAACAATAACAGCACTCAATATGGTGATTATTTGGTTTCAGGCATAGTTAAAATTAGTTTAAACCTAGAAATTTATTTTATGCTCTTGTGCTCCTCTGAGCATAAACTATCATCGACAACTGTCATCGATTACTCTGATTTTGCAGATGAAGGTCTGGGCTTGAGCTGTTCAAATAATCACAGCAGGAATGTAAGCCTGGTGTCAACTCAGCCACGCACTCTCTTTTTTGAAAATGTGTGTTCGTGTGTGTGTGTGTTCGTGTGTGTGTGTGTGTGTGTGTGTGTGTGTGTGTGTGTGTGTGGCACATATGTGTGTGTGTGCATGTTCCCGTGTGCTTTCTATTGCTCTGATAAAATTCCCTGACAGAACAACCCAGGACAGGCAGTGTTTATTTAGCTCACCGGTCCAGACTGCAATCCATCCTAGTGGGGGTCACAGCAGCAGTCAGAGAACAGACACACATTAGCAGCCTCCCTCCTTTTCAGTAAGTCCAAGTCCTAGCCCTGAAATGGTGCTGCCCACATTCAGTGAGGGCCTTCCCACCTCAATTAACCCTTTTAAGAACACTTCTCACAGACTTTCCCACAGGTCAACCTCATCTAGACATTCTTTGCTGAGACTCCTTCCGAGGTGATCCCACATTGTATTAAATGGACAACCATAACTAACCATCACCATGGGGGTGAGGAGCACATGCTTCCCTTTGTAGGTCAGAGGACAGACAGCTTTGGGTGTCTGTCCTTTCCTCCCGCCTTGTTTGGGACAAGTTCACTTGTTATTCACAGGCTAGCTGGCCCACAAGCTTCCAGGATTCTCCATCTCTGCCTGCCAACTCACCATAGGCCTGGTGGGAGGACAGAGCTGGGCACCACCCCTGGCTTTTCATGGGTTCTGGGGATCCAAACACCAGTAGTCAAGTGATAAGGCTTTATCCACTGAGCTATCTCCTGTGTTCTTCATTAGCACATGATGGTCTATACCTGTGGGTCTCAACCCCTGTAGGGTTGAAAAACTTTTTCATAGGGGTCACACATCAGACATCCTGCATATGAGGTATTTACATTATGATTCTTAACAGTAGCAAAATTACAGTTATGAAGTAGCAGTTGTGGAGGGGCCCAAAGCAGCATGACCACACAGCAGCCATGACAGGGTTAGGGGCCCAGACAGAGCTTCTGTGACAGGCTGACTGGCAGGCAACACCCAGACCCAGGAAAAGCCCTAAGCTGATACCACCCAGGGCTCCACCCCGGGATGGGGAGTACCTGACATCCCAAACATTCCAACCGTTAGATAAGGTGGCCTTGAGTCTAGCACACACCTAGTTTCCTTTTACAGATACCCCTAGACAAATGTGAGCCAATCAGGTTCTGGACCCTGGAAATCCCCTCACCCCAACCTCCGCTATGATAAAAACCCCACCCTGCCTGGGCTCAGGGCTCTCTGTTCTCACCACTGCGTCGGACAGACAAACCAAGCCCAGAGCTTGAAGGTAATAAAGGCTCTTTGACATGCGGGATTTGGTCTCCGTGGTGGTCTTTCGGGGGTCCCCACGATTTGGGCAGCAATGAAATAATTTTATGGTTGGGGTCACACAACACGAGGAACTGTATTAAAGGGTCACAGCATTGGGAGGTGAGGACCCCTGCTCTGTACTAACTCTCCTGGGAGGTTTCATGTTTGGCATACTGCTTCACAGAGAAGGAGACAAGGCCCAGCGAGAGGCTACGTCCCGAACCCAGGTGCAGAGGGACTCCAGACTCCATCTTGTTTGTTACGCCATGCAGCCGCCACCAAGGCGGTCTCCTCCTCAGCCCTTCACCCAGGGACCACCTGGGTGACATGACCAGTCTGCAGCAGCTCATGACTTGGTTCCCCGCTGCATCAGCCTTGGAGGTGCTTCGGGGACCTGAAGAGAAGGGAGGCTGCACTATGAGGAGGAGGGAGGAGCACTATGAGGATGAGGGAGGAGCACTATGAGGAGGAGGGAGGAGCACTATGAGGATGAGGGAGGCTGCACTATGAGGATGAGGGAGGAGCACTATGAGGATGAGGGAGGAGCACTATGAGGATGAGGGAGGAGCACTATGAGGATGAGGGAGGAGCACTGTGAGGAGGAGGGAGGCTGCACTATGAGGAGGAGGGAGGAGCACTATGAGGATGAGGGAGGAGCACTATGAGGATGAGGGAGGAGCACTATGAGGATGAGGGAGGAGCACTGTGAGGAGGAGGGAGGAGCACTATGAGGAAGAGGGAGGAGCACTATGAGGAGGAAGGAGGAGCACTATGAGGAGGAGGGAGGCTGCACTATGAGGAGGAGGGAGGAGCACTGTGAGGAGGAGGGAGGCTGCACTATGAGGAGGAGGGAGGAGCACTATGAGGAGGAAGGAGGAGCACTATGAGGAGGAGGGAGGAGCACTGTGAGGAGGAGGGAGGAGCACTATGAGGATGAGGTAGGCTGCACTATGAGGATGAGGGAGGAGCACTATAAGGACGGAGGGAGGAGCACTATGAGGATGGAGGAAGGAGCACTGAGGACGGAGGGAGGAGCACTATGAGGATGAGGGAGGAGCACTATGAGGATGAGGGAGGAGCACTATGAGGACGGAGGGAGGCAGCCGGTTTCCACCTCAACAACAGGATTCACTCCTGCTTCACTGTCTCTGGTTCCTTCCTGATTGATTCTACCCCAGGGCCATAGGCCAAAGTTGACTAGGGCCCTTGAGGGCCATGTGTGTGTGTGTATGTGTGCATGTTGGGGTAGTGTGTGTATGTGTGCGTGTTGGGGGTATGTATATGTGTGTGTTGGGGGGTAGTGTATGTATGTGTGCGTGTTGGGGGTAGTGTGTGTATGTGTGCGTGTTGAGGGTATGTATGTGTGCGTGTTGGGGGGTAGTGTATGTATGTGTGTGTGTTGGGGGTATGTATGTGTGCGTGTTGGGGTAGTTTATGTATTTGTGCGTGTTGGGGGTATGTATGTGTGCGTGTTGGGGGTATGTATGTGTGCGTGTTGGGGGTAGTGTGTGTATGTGTGCACAGGCCTTCAACTGCCCAGGGGCTCTCTTGTTTAATTCTGGGTCTGAGTCACCTAGAACTTGTTCAAACACAGGGCGCTCCAGAATTTCTGATTTATTAGGTCTCAGGAGAGGCCTGGGATGGGACTATCAAGTCTCCAGTGGTGTGCACAGGGATGTTCCAGACACACATGAGAAGGACAGCCTCACTATTCCAGGGTCCCAAGAACTAAAGTTCTTCTTTCTGAAAAGCACCTTCAGATTTAAGGATAGAGTGAATGGAAATAAAAAGAGAGAATAACACACGTGCCAACCGCCGGTGGGCAATGGACAAGCTGTAATATACCTGTGGAGTGGAGAAGAATGGCATATGAATGCACCAGCCGTGCAGACAAGCCTTGGAAACCACTAAAAGAAATTCGGCAGCCACAAAAGGCCACATGTTATATGGATCTAATTCCGTGTCTCAAACGGGCCAATTCACAGAGGCAGGAAGCAGATGACTGCATACTGGCTTTCCCTTTGCGATGATAAAAATGTCTTGGAACTAGATATTTGTGATGGCTGCACACCATTGTAATGTATTTTATACCACTGAGTCAAATACCTTAAAGCGGCGAAAAAGGTCAGTTTACGATACGAGTATTTTACCACAATAAAGTATTAAAAGTGTGAATGAAGTCTTGTTCCAACTCAGCTTAGGTGGTCATCTGAAATGCTCACAGGGTAACAGCTGAGAATGCAGGGGACCTGAAGAACTCACCTGTAAGAATCACCCAGAGAGTGTCACAACATCGCTCCCGGGCACCCGCAGGACCACGCTCTCCTGAGGTGGGGGATCAGCAGGTTTAAAGCACACCTCCAAAGACTCTCCTGTGCAGCCAGGACAGGGGACACCGGCCTGGAAGCTAATTGGCCACAGGGGCAGCAATCCTTGTTTCAGACTTGTCATCCTCTCCTAGACATGCTTGGGAACAGGGAGAGGACTTGAAGGAGGAGGCTCTTGGATGAGCTCAGCTCAGGCCTTGGAAATCAACTTTGTTGCCTCAGACAAATTCTGAGCATGCAGAGAACGTCATTTTGTGAGATGACTAGAGAGGGACAGGACAACTTCCTGTAATCTGTGCATTATCCATCTCTTCCAGATTGAAAGGAAAGCACAGTGCTTTGTGTATGCAGACGTCCTCCATGGCAGCGTCTTCACCCTAAGTCCGACCTGCTCCCTTCCACAGAGGAAAGGTGTGTTGGGTAGAGAGTTAGTCGCAAGAGGTAAAGCCCATAGACATTCATTCTGCCCCAACTCAGTTTTTCTTTTGTCTGTCAAGACCAAAATAAAAATAAAAATTGACTCATACTTTGTAATAAAGTGTAGTGTGAGTTTTACTATGAGTTAGTTCAGTCCTTATTTGTGGTTAATATTGTGATAAACATTCTGGCACAGACACAGTTCTATAGTCCGCATTCTTTCACTTGGCAGTAATGTCTTCAGCACTTGTCAGGTGTCAGTAGTTAATTACTGACGTCTTGTTCCTGTTGCCGTTTTTAGACAGGGTCTCCCTATGGAGCTCTGGTTGTCCTGGAACTCACTCTGTAGACCAAGCTGTCCTCTAACTCATGGAGATCCACCTGCTTCTGCCTCCCGAGTGCTGGGATTTAAGGTACATGCTACCACGCCTGGCCATTATCAGCATTATAACAGTGACATTATATTTCATTAATGACTTTACTACAGTTTCCTTTATGGCTAAACCTTAGCCTGCTTTCAAGTTTTCAGTATTAGAAACCGTGCCTGGAAGAAGCATTTCGTCATGATGTTTAGCTTTTGTTGACTTGTTTCCTTAAGATAAATTTCCCCTGAGTTCCTGGGATGTGAACCTTGCAGGCTTTTGATCGCGCTGTTTAATTCGTTCACTTGCACACTGGGTTGCAGCCAGCCAGTGTGGGCATTGTTTTCAACAGCTTGTTGGTGCTGAGTTCCAGAGTTTGAAACAGGCTTGCGAACTGTACGTGTTATACCTTGACACAGAGCAGTAAGTGACTCTGTCCGACTGGAGGACACAAACCCCACCCTTCCTCCTTCCTCGTCTGGTGCCGGTCCCGCTGCTTTGTAACTACTTGAGGGCACATTGCAGAAATCAGTCATTACTTTTCAAAATAAGAATTCAAAGAATCCCACTTCCCAATACATTTTCCCTTTTTCTAATAGCAGAAGGTTTGTTTACAAAATAACTAAATAATATTTTATTTCACTTATGCTGGCTGCCTGGTGGTGGGGGGAGGGGCTTTGTTTGCAGAAGAGATGAGGGAACATTTCACCGGGTGGGCGGACATCTCCCCACACTGCTAAATCATCACTCTTTGCCTGTAGTGTCTCTCTGCACCCTCATCTTGTTTCCTGTATGTGCCTGAAGAGCCAACTCAAGATCTAAGGAAAGCTATTTGTAGTGTGCATGGGAGGAAAAGAAATGCTCATAGTCCTTCCTGAATGGACGCAGCTTTGTGCTCAGTCTTCCCAGCAGGGGACAGGTTGCATGTGCCTGTAACACGAATCTTAAAAGGTCTTATTAATAAAAAAAACAAAAAACAAAAAAACAGTGCTAGGTGTTGGGGTGAATGCTGAAAGATCAGAGAGACAGAACAAGCCACAGCCACCTCACCTTGCCAACTCCTCAGTCGATCCTGTTTCTTCCGATTGAATGTCTCTGAGTCCTCACCTGGAAGGGTTCTCAGCTAAACTGCTTAAAAGCCTAAAAGCTTAAAAGCCTCTAGTTCCTGGTCCTCATGCCTTATATACCTTTCTGCTTCCTGGAATTAAAGGTGTGTGTCTTTCCCAAGCAAGGCATGAGATCTCAAGTCCTAGGATTAAAGGTGTGTGTCACCATGTCTGGCTCCGTTTCCAGTGTGGCCTTAAACTCACAGATTTCTGTATGGATCTCTGCCTCTGGAATGCTAGGGTTAAAGGCATGTGCCATCACTATCTGGCCGCTATGTCTAATCTAATGGGTGTTCTGTTCCCTGACCCCAGATAAGCTTTATTAGGGTGCACAATATATTGGGGGACACAATGTATCACATGTGCTCATGTGATAGACAAGCACGTTGGTACCCATTGGTTGTGGCAGTGTGTGGCAGTGAGAAGATGTTGTGAATCCAGTAATGAGTTTAAAACAACTCCAAATCTCATTAATTTCAACAGTACCTAGATAAATTTCAGAAACCTTAGTGATAACTATGCTCAAGATGAATGCATCTGGCCACACCTACTTGGTGTATGCTTGCGTGCGTGCATGCGCCCGCGTGCGCGTGCGCGCGCGTGTGTGTGTGTGTGTGTGTGTGTGTGTGTGTGTGTGTGTAAGTATCTGTCTGAGGAGACCAGAAGGTTCCCTGAAGTCACATGAGGTTGTGGCCTACCCAGTGTGGGAACCAAACTTTGGTCCTTGGAAGAGCAGTATTCCTAACTGCTGAGCCAGCTCTCCACTAGGATTGTTTGTTTGTTTGTTTTAATTACAAAATCTCGTGGGGTGGGAGAAGGTAGGCATGAGGTCCCATTCTTAGCTGAGGAGCTACTGGCATTTGATAGCTGCAAGGTTTGTATAAGGATAAAGTGTGTGCAGGAATAAAGTGAAGTGAAATCCTGAGTAAGTGTGTATTGTTGGCATGAGCATGGCAAGGACCCCAGGGCCTCAGTGCCATGTGAGTGGCAAAGCCTTCCCCAGGTGGGACTCAGAGGGATGTCAAGCTTTCCTTGGGTCCAAACAGAAATGCTGACAGTGAGAGCAGGAAATGTCCACCATAGTTTTCTCCCCCCAATGCTCACAGCCTGCAGACTGTTTCCCTGCAGAAAACGTTTCTGCTGAGACTAGCTAAACCTGCCTTCTTGATCCAGCTGTATACCACAAACCCTCCTCCTTTATCTGCATGTAGTAAGCCTGGATCCCTGCTCACAGTACCTAAGAAACACTCTGGTCTTCTGAGGGTACTGCAGCTTCTCCATCAGAGAGCTCAGGTCACCCAGTCCCAGCTTTTCTCTGCCCATGTACCTGTAATTTCTTCATTCCCTCATTGTCCCTGATCAGAGTTTGGGGTCCCAAACCATGCATGGACAAGGCAGTTGTGCCCTCTGCAGATAGACAGGACAGGGCTCACACCCAAGAGTAAATGAGGAATGCAAACTGTACTCAAGTTATTATTTTTTTTTAAATTGGATGGGTAAGGGAGGATGGATCTGGAGGAGTTGGGGGGTGGGTAAATATGATCAAAATATATTGTATGAAATAGTCAAAGGATTAAACTATCATTAGACTTACATTATGTTAGTTTATGAATTTGTTTATGTGCGTATGGACGGCACATGCATGACACGCTGCATATAGAGGGCAGAGCATAATCTAAGGGAGCCGGTCCTCTCCTTCCACCCTGTGGGTCCTGGGGGTGGACTCGGGTCACCAGGCTTGGTAGAGAGCCAGGTTTGGTGGAGACCTGCCTTTACCCCCCGAGCCACCTCCAGACCCACTCCACTAGTACTGAACACCGCAGCCTGCCTGTTCACCTCCCCTCTTAATCCAGGCCCCTGGGACTCATCCTTAATTTTCAACATTGGCTGACTTCAAGCCAGCTTCCTGCCTGTTCACCTCCTATCTGTGACAGCAACAAACAACTAATGGCATTTCTTAAATGTCTTGCTCCCTGAAGTAACACCTTCTTCCAATTAGGAAGTAACAAAAGCCGTGAGTCTCCTGCTCCCTTCCCTGGTTGCAACATCTTAACATCTGCCTCTGCGTCCAGCTTTGCTTAAGACCCAGCTTATCTGAAATGAAGCAGGGCAGATGCTTCTTTTAGGGACTTCAACTTTCAAGGAAACTTTAGGCTGGTGCTCTGCAGAAACTGACATTCTAAAAGAATCCATTCTTCAGGATCCCCAGGGTCTACACAGTCCTTGTGCCCTGGTCACGCATAGGTTCTAAGATGGGGTCACCCATTTAGGCACACTCTTACCACATCCCCATTTTCTACAAAATCACTCTAGTTCTATTACCTCATCATTGCTATTTTGTTTTGTCTTGTTCTTGTTTTGGTTTTTGGGACAGGATTTCTCTGTGTAGCCCTGGCTGTCCCGGAATTTGCTCTATAGACCAGGCTGACCTTGAACTCAGAGATTGCTTGCCTCTGCCTCTCAAGTGCTGGGATAAAAGGCGTGTGCCATCATCTGGGCCATCTTTGCTTTCTAAACTCAAATTAGCACATGGTCATAGGTGCTTAAACTATGGGGGCACAGAGGTCGCAAGAGTGGCTTCCAAGGCCGGCCTTCCAGCAGAATTTTTGGAGGATTATTTATTTATTTATTTATTTATTTATTTATTTATTTATTTATTTATTTATTTATTTTCATTAGCAAGTTTTCTCTTTGCCTTCATTTAAACAGTTCTCAAAACATTTGAATGAATTGGGCCTCTTTTGGTAAGCAAAGGACCTGAAAATAATATTTAAAAACGAACAGGCAGTCTTCAGTTCATCCACGACACAGGTGTGGTGAACCCTTCTCTCATTCCATACCTTGAAGCACCCAGTATTTTCATATAGTCTGAAAGCCAAAAGAACAAGAGGACATTTGTGGTGGAATGTATTGTCGTCACTTGTTGATAACTAGTTGAAATACCATGATCTCTCTGTAACAGCCTTAAGAAACAGCCTTTAAAGACATGTGTCTGTACCTCTTATTCCCTGCTATCTATAGTACAGATTACATAAAGGCTGATGAATCCACATCAATGTAAGCATTAAGCACTTGCTGTATGGAAAGATTTATCTTCTAATACTAGCAGCACAGAGTTACAGCGTATTTAACACTTAATTGCAAGTATATTGAATATGGCAAATTTCATGGACTCCTGAAAGAAATTTGAGTATTTTTACTTTAAAATATTTTACTGGTAACTTAAGAATGGTTCTGGTTAAGCACCAATATTTAAAAAGAAAACTAAAAATCAACCTTGTTTATTGTTGCTTTTTGCCATTTGGTAGCATTTTACACACAGGCTTCGATCTTCAGAACACCCTGGATTCAGGAGAAAAACCTTTTAAATGAAAGGTTTTATACTATAGAAACTTCTCAGCAGTCAAAATTCGGACTGTAAAAAAATACATGCAAAACATACTTTTCTGAAAACACTTAACTTTGAACAAAGCACCGAACTACGCAAACGCAGAATGAAAACAGCATGTCAACTCCACCAAAAGTAGTCATCATAAAGGTTTAAATTCACCTAACTTCACTAGGCACTGTTCACTTTTAAACAGGAGACAATAGAAAATATTGTCCACAAACAATATCCCAGCTCTATGGCAGCTTTCAGAAAGTCTTCAACTTCATGCTTTAATAGTGACGAGGTGAGTATGATCACAATCTGGACCGAGATCTGTATCCTCCACGACTGTAGTAAGGAGAAGGTAACTGCCTTCTGTAAATCTGATCCCTGTCTTGAGCAATTCTCCATCCACCTCCTCCTCCACCACCTCCTCTCTATGATCTGCTGTAAGAGTCCCGATCATCATAACCCCGATCATATCCTCTGTCATAATCTAGGTGGTGTGAGCTGCCATAAGTGGGTCTCCCCATGTAAATTCCTGGTGTTAGGATATGGGGCCTTTTTGTTATAGAGAAATCGACCCGAATTCGACGTCCATCAAGCTCCATTCCATTGGCACATTCTTTAGCTTCCTTGGCATCATCTACATTTTCAAAATATACAAAGGCATATATCCTCTTGAACGTCTAGACTTGGTCATACACAACAGACACATCGGCAATGGGGCCATATTTAGAGAACACTTCTCTTGGGTCTCTTTCCATGGTGTACAAGCTCAGTCCAAACACTCCAAGACAACAGCTGGTGTCAGGATTTGCTTGGTTCCCAACATGACGCCTTCAAGTAGACATGGTAGAATGGTTGTGGTTGTGCCATCTGCTATAATCTCAGCTGTAAGACCTGCTCCCAGATCGTCTGTGGGAGCTAGAGCGAGATCGTGACCTTGTATAATGCTTTCTAGAACTTCTTCTGGATCTGGACCTGGATTCAGATCTGGACCTTGACTTTGATCTAGAATGCCTTGAATCTTCCTTGGAGCGAGACCTTGCAGGGGTATGCCGTGCAGATTTCCCGACCCTGAGCACTTCCACTTCCGGAAGCAGAACGGGATTCCCGTTCTCAGTTCTGCTCGCCGCTGTCGCTCATGGCCCTGGATGGCTGTCACCACTCCTGGCCTTTACAGAAGCTGTCAAGCTCCTGCCTTCTTACCAGGGGCCCCACCGCAGCCTCTCACGATGACACTTTTGAGAGTTGGAGGATTTTTAAAAAGCAGGTATTTTTGTTAAGGTTCATTAGGATTACATGTCACCATGAAATCCACATTTTTGTGTGTTTGTATGTGTGTTCATGTACACATGTAGGTGGGTTTATACACATGTTTATAAAAACAAACAAATAAAAACAATAAAAACTAAGGTCTTATTAACTAGCCCAAGCCAGTCTCAAAGTTGTTATCCTCCTGCCTCTGCCTCCAGAGTGCTGGGATTACACGTATGAACCACCACACCTGACACAGACCTGCACTTTGAGATGCTCTGTGTGTTTCAGACGATCAGTCCAGTTTCTGAAGCATTAAGCAAGCCAGGCTGCCTGCATCTCTGACGGACAGTTGTGACACCCACAGAGCACTCCACAAGTCACCCAGAGTCGAGACCTCCCTCGGTGGCTTCTACCACAACAACGTCCACTTACTGGTCTCAATCACATGTTTTAGAGCAAAGTTATTCTTTTCCCCGTGACTTTTGAAACATTCAGAGACACCGTTTCTTCCCAGGATTTCTTTTCAGTTTCAAAACCCTTCATCAGATTGTCCTTCTCTGAACATGTGTAGATTGGATTTTCATTTAGATAGTGTCTTTTGATGCACAAAAATTTTAAATGCTCATAAAAGTTTTTATTCACAGTTTGCCTTTCCCAAAATGCCATATGCTAAGTCAGTAATCCCAGCACTCAAAGGAAGAGAGGGGAGCTGTGCGGGGTTCTCCAGGGGCTGGGGGCTGTTCATGTTTACTATGCATGAGGGTCTAGGTCCAATGCCCAGCACCACACACACACACACACACACACACACACACACACACACAGAGAGAGAGAGAGAGAGAGAGAGAGAGAGAGAGAGAGAGAGAGAGCAAGATCAAGCAGAAAGCTGAGAGTTCCTACACAATTCTCACCCCATGTGACATCTCCTACTGCTGACACCCACACCAAAGGCCAAGCCTATTTCAACACATTGTCATCCAAAGCCCAGTTTACATTGGGATTCATCCTTGATATCCATCTTAGTTACGGTTTCTATTGCTGTGAAGAGTCACCATGACCACAGCAACTCTTCTAAAGGAAAACATTGAATGGGGTGGCTCACTTACAGTTCAGAGGTTCAGTCCATTATCATCATGGTGGGACATGGCAGCATGCAGGCAGACATGGTTCTGGAGAAGTAGCCAAGTATCCGACACCTTGGCTTGCAGGCAACAGGAAGTGGTCTGCGTGTCACACTGAGGGAAGCTTGGGCAAAAGTGACCTCAAAGCCTACCCCACGGTGACACACTTCTCCAACAAGTCCACACCTACGTTAACAAAGGCCACGCCTCCTAATAATGCCACTCCCTTTGGGGCCATTTTCTTTCAAACCACCACAATATCTAAGTCCCATGGGCCTAATGTAATGACCCATGTCCATTGTTCTAGTACTAGACATAGAGCTGCACGACACAGACATGCGTGTTCTGCCCACTCTGGCATGTCCTTCCCATCCTGGCAAACAGTGAGCTTTCATTGCTCCGTTCACCTCGTTCAGAATGTCTCCTGCTTGGAATCCCACTGTCTGAAGCCTTCTCATGTGGCGGCTTTCTTGTGCTCAGCTTGCCCCATGTGTTTTGTGGTCTGGCAGCTCACTCCTGTTTAGCCTGGAATAGGACTCTGCTGTTGGGGTGTCACAGGTGCTCACCCCGTCACCAGCTCAGTGCTTCTGCAACTCGGGTCTGGATCTCTGAGCTGAGCAGGAATTCCGGAGAGCTCAAGAGTTTTAGAATTTTGGTTGGGGGATAAAACCCGTTTCTCTCTCTGTCTCTGTCTCTGTCTCTGTCTCTTGTCTCTGTCTCTGTCTCTCTCTCTCTCTCTCTCACACACACACACACACACACACACACTTGCACGTCACACATTTAGAAAGTTTAAATTTTTTAAATGAATTTTAGAATTAAACATTCTAGCATATAGTAGGTGCTCAATAAATGTGTTAATTGGTGACAGAATTACGCTAATGAAAGAGAAGGTAGTAGTTCAGTGAAGCTGGCTGGGCTGAGGCCTGTGCCCACTGGATTATCTCAAAGAGAGTGATTTTGTCAACTGGGTCTGTCAGCCACGCTGCCTTTGGCCTGTGGGACAGATCCAAGCTGCCTAGACAGCTGCATGGACTGTGCCTCTGGTGCAGGTGCTGCCCACTGCTATGGCAATCTCTGACAGACCTGTTTTTGGAACTTGGACCATTGCGTCATCTTAGTTTTCTATAACTACTCTCTGTAGTTTTCAGAGATCGGTGTGGTCCCCAGCTGCCTCCGTGAGGTCTTCTTGCTCCCCAGGCTGCGATTCATGAGGCCTGGGCTCCCCAGGCTGCCAGGCTCCCTAAGTACTGCAGCATCTGCCTTTAGCTTCAGGTCCCTCCCAGCATCCATGCTCTGCGTTGTCACTGTTGGAGACTTCACGCCCAGAGCCAGGGCGGGGTGAAAGCCCAGCTGGGCAGCGCCACCAACTGCTCCACTGCCAGCTGCAGGCCCCCGAGTTTACGAGTTTATGTGCTCATTGCATTGTTCCAAGCAGGACTTCCCAGGTCTGCGTAGCATTGCTGGAGTTCCACTCCGGCTGGCTCTCACGTGCCCTTCTCTTTGCCTACGAGTCAAAGTGTAAAAGTGTTCCCTGTGGACACAAGTGGGTTTTCAGTACTTTTTTGTGTGTTCATCAAGATTGTGCCTTTCTATATTTTCAGCCATTCATATTCTTGAGCCCTCTAGTTTGGAGTCTGATTTCCTGAAACCCTTGTACATGGGCTTTCAGCCTTGGCTATGCTTTAGGATGACTAAGGTAGCCTACTCTATAAGAAGGGTTTCACAGACAGCCATAAAAGAAAGAAATAACCAACGGGCATCACACAAATCAAAAGCTCCGTGTGAAGGTTTGAGCAGGAACGGCCCTCGCAGACTCCTGTGTTTGAACGCTTGGCCCATAGCCAGGGCACTGTTAGGAGGTGTGGCCTTGTTGGAAGTGTGTCACTGTGGAGGAGAGCTTTGAGGTCTCATATGCTCAGACTACACCAGCGTGTCAGATCTTCCTTCTGCTGTGCAGATCCAGATGTAGAACTCTCATCCTTCTCCAGCACCGAGTCTGTCTGCACGCCACCATGCTTCCCACCATAACAATAATGGGCTAACCTCTGAGACTGTAAGCCAGCCCCAATTGAATGTTTTCCTTTATAAGAGTTGCTGACGCCAGCCTGGGCTGCCAAGTGAGTTCCAGGAAAGGTGCAAAACTACACAGAGAAACCCTGCCTCGAAAAACCAAAAAAAAAAAAAAAAAAAAAAAAAAGCTACTGTGGTCATGGTGTCTCTTCACAGCAATAAAACCCTAAGACACCTCCCCCACTTCCCCCCTCCCCTCCCCCCACCTTCCTTCTCCTGTCTTCTGTTCTCTGTCCTCCTTCTCGTGCTGGGGATCAGACCCAGGCCCTGTGCACGCTTACATCTGTGCTCAGTGGTTGAGCCACCTCCAGCTAAGTGAAAAGCTGCTTACAGACTAGAGAAATTTGGTACATCTGTATCTGACAGAGGATTCTGCCATCACAATTAGCCTAATTAAAAAATTGGCTACAAAACTTGGCTAAGCACTACATAAGGGAAAAATAATAGCCAAAAATACATGAAAAAGGTTTTAATAATAATACTCAGGAAGGAAACTAAAATTAAAACCAGCAGTGAGGTACCTGCTAAAGTAGTGGAGGTTAAAGATGGAATACATTGACAGTGGCGAGGATGCAGATCCGCTGGGACTCGGGCCCCTTCTGACAGGAGCAGGGAATGGTACTAAACACTTCAGAAACCAGCCTGAGAGATTTCATGAAATGAAACACATACCTACCAATGACCAAAATATCAGTCTAGGTTTTTTTTCTTGTTGTTTTGTTTTTTAAGATTTATTTATTTAATGTATAAGAGTGCTCTATCTGCATGTACAACTTTATGCCAGAAGAGGGCATCAAATGCCACTACAGATGGCTGTGAGCCACCACGTGGTTGCTGGGAATAGAACTCAGGACCTCTAGAAAAACAGCCAGTGCTCTTTACCTCTGAGCCATCTCTCCAGCACCCAGTTCTAGGTTTTTACTAAACAGAAATTAAAACAGACACCCGCTAGGAGACTTATCAGCCTTAATAACAGCCCAAAGTAGAAGCAATCCAAATGTCACTCAGTTAGATGATTAATGTGGGAAAGTTTTTTTTGCACTGACACTCAAGACTGCCAATAAGTTAAACCTTGAATTCGAGAGGGTCAGTGTTCAGCTGACCAGAATTAGCCATAGAAGTGTTGGAAGACCCAGGGAGCTGGGTAGAGAGCTGCACAGGAAGTAGTAGGGAGGGATTTAGAGATTCTTGGCGTTCTTTTGGTCTGGGAAACGTGGAGAATAGTCAGCCGATAAGTTAATCATTTCTCCACCGCTCTTTGGATTTATCAGGTTTTTATCCCAATATCTAACTCCTGCGTTTTTATTAATAATAGAATAATTTAGATAAGTGCATTAAATGGATACACAGATCATGTTATAGCCAGACAATAAGCACTATTTCATAACAGAAAAATGAACTATATCATACGACAACATGAATGCCCCTTGAAAACCTAAGGCTCGCAGGCTGAGGAGAGATCTTTCTAGAAGCACTGGGTCTGTCCTATGTCTCGATTGTGGTGTAGATTATAAAGCATATGTGCACATTATAGCCAATTTTTAAAGTGGGACACTAAAGAACCATACATTTAAGCTCAATGCATTCAGCTTATATAAATGCATTGTTTTTTGTTTTTGTTCTTGTTTTTGTTTTATTTTTTCCGAGACAGGGTTTCTCTATGTAACAACCCTGGCTGTCCTGGAACTCACTTTGTGGACCAGGTTGGCCTTGAACTCACAGAGATCCTCCTGCCTCTGCCTTCCAAGTGCTGGTATTAAAGGCGTGGGCCACCATGCCTATGCCTGGCTCAACTTTTATAAATTATAAAGCAATAAGGAAGACTGAATTTGAAAAAGTTCTGCAGCTGATGTTGCTGAACAGGAAGGGTCACCTTCACCCTGAAGTTTGAAACAGCCCACGCTACCCCCATCACCATGCAGACCCTGTCTGTCAGCGTTCTGCTGTCTGACGGCGTGTGATCAGAACCCCAGGTGTTTAAGTTAACTCATTTCCAGCTCAGCTACCAAACCTCTGTGCTGCACAGCAGAGCTGAAAAACACTGGGTCTCCTTTCGCAGAAAGGAAAGACATTTGTTCTCGGGTGGGAAATTGAGGCCTGCAGCACTGTGTGGAAGGCCTGGCCCCGCCCTTTGTTTCTGTGGGAAACATCTTCCATCCTACTTCATCATTTGCCTATCACTTCAAGTATGTGCTTTTAAAAAATGAAGCTCTGTGTTTCTTTTCATTAGACACACTTTTTAAAAATAAGACATGACTTTAAAAAGTTACTATGTAGGTGATCATGGTTGCTCACACCTGTGATCCTAGCCTTTGAGAGTCTGACATGGGAGGATCATTGAGAGTTCCAGCAAAGTCTGAGCAACTGAGACAAAAACAAAACAAAATTCCAAAGAAACAAATGGATAATTAAGAGACTAAATAAGCAAATCAATTAATAAATAAATACTATTATTTCCATTCTAAATTACCTCTTGCTAATACGCAGAGATATCCAGCAGAATGTTTAGCCATGAAGTGCCTGCATTTTTAGGCTGCTTATTGTCCATCTCCTATGCTTCACTTCATTTTTATAGTCTTTGGGAGATGCTAAGATCTGATTTGGCTTAGGTTCTGGAGCCCAAGCAGATATTCATGGGCAACATAGAAGCAATCCGTCTCTTAGTCTGCAGCCTTAGCTGTCTAGATTCAGCTAGTAGCTGAGTGTAAGGTAAAATGGCACTCAGGAAACACAAAATAAGATAGAATACCTGCCCCTCAGAGGCAAGCCCCTCAAGACTCATAGCCAATATGCTCTTACCTGGGGCACAGGTGTAATGCCTTCACAGCCTGGTTGGGGGCACCAAGACAGAATACAGAACACAAGGGGGTCTTCCAATCAGAAGATGCATTGAGAACTGTAAGAAGGTGTGCATACAGGGAGAAAGAGATTTCCTCCCACCTTCACGTTATCTATTAAACCAACGAAGACAGAAAAGTCTGGTGACTGCAAAGCGCTTCATGAGCTTGCATGTCAGTCGGTTTTGTTTCTCAGAGGGCTGTTCACTTTGGAGGCCAATGTAAAACTGTTATTGCTGGCAAGGCCTTCAAACCGTGTGTTGCTGTCCCATGAAAGTGCAGGGAATGTGTAACAGGCTGAGAAGGGCTCCTATCAAGTGACGGAAGTGAAAGTTTGACAGGTCGGGTACATGAGCCACAGCACTCAAATCCCGACTCTGGTGGACAGAGGACAGCTGTGGGGAGACGAGGAGACGCCTCCAGGAACCAGCATGAGAACAGAAGCGGACACCCTCTGCTCGAGTCTGTAACTGGCTCCCTTGCCCTTCCATGAGTAGGGGAGTCCTCACGTTGTAACGGCAGGTATTGGTGTGTGAGGCTGTTCCTCCGGTCAGAGCTGTGTTCACCCAGCCTCCTTAGTTCCCTCTCAAAGCTTCCACCCATGGCCACCCCACCCCACCTTCTGGTGTCTCTGACTCCATCTCTGTTTATTTCCTCACAGGCCCTTCTCTCTACAGAATGGTTGGAGACTCGACTCTCAATCCCACAAATCTAAACATTTTAAAGGCACGAAAACAGGCATGTCCATGTGAAATGCTAGTGACATTTGAAATTTGTTTTGAAATAATCCAGTAAGGATGAGGAAAGAAAGGCAAAAGCAGCCCGGCGGCCTTTAATCCCAGCACTCGGGAGGCAGAGACAGGCAGATCTCTGAGTTTGAGGCTAGCCTGGTCTACAGAGTGAGATCCAGGACAGCCAGGACTACAGAGAAACACAGTCTCAAAAAAAAACCAGAAAGAAAGAAAGAAGAAAGGAAGGAAGGAAGGAAGGAAGGAAGGAAGGAAGGAAGGAAGGAAGGAAGAAAGAAAGGAAGAAAGGAATGAAGGAAGGAAGGAAAGAAAGACAAAAGACAAAAGCAGATCCCTGACAATCATAGAGGGCTTGGGCAGTAGGTGTCACGGGACCCACAGTGCATGTTTCCTTCGGTATGCTAGCGAGTGCCCACTAAACAGGCGGTAAAGAAAAACTGACACACAGCCAGTAGCAATAACATCCCCTCTTTATTTCTTCTTGAAATTATGCTAGACCTCTAACCGATGGAAGACTAAGCCATCACTTGTGATATATTATCTGTGCACCCCAATAAAGCTCATCTGGGAATCAGAGGAAAAGCCAGACACTATATTAAATATAGAGGTCAGGCAGTGGTAGCACACGTCTTTAATCCTAGCATTCGGGAGGCAGACATCTATCCCGATCTCTGTGAGTTCAAGGCCACACTGAGTCAGGCGTGGTGGCACATGCCTTTAATCCCAGTACTAGTTAACCATAGAAGTCTGGAGGTCTGTACAGACAGACAGGAAGAGATGGAGCTGGGCAGAAAAAGGAAGTGATAGAGCGGGCAGAGAGAGGAAGTGAGATGGCAGAACAGAAAAAGTACATAGGTATGAGTATACAGGAAGCCGCTGTCTCTGGAGGCTGAGGAGCTGGTGAGGTGAGGTTGGCTGTGGCTTGTCCTATTCCTCTGATCTCTCAGTTTTCACCCCAATATCTAGCTCTGGGCTTTTTTTTTTTAATTAATAAAACCGTTTAGCAATTCATCTTACAGTCACTCCTCCACTGAGTTACTCTCCTAGCCCAATTTTTAAGTACTTTTAGGAGAGGGGATTGGTCTTCCCCCCTCCTTCCTTCCCCCTTCTTCCTTCCTCCCTTCTTCCTTCCCTCCCACCTCCCCTCCCTTCCTTCTTTCTTTTAAGAAAACTCCTAACCAGTTGTGGTGGCAGACACCTGTAATCTCAGCATTTGAGAGACTGAGGCAGGAAGATCATGAATTCATGGCTAAACTTAGCTACATAGCATGTTCAAGGATAGCCTGAGCTATCTAAGACCCTATCTCAAAAAACAAAACAAACAACAAAATCCAGAAAGGAAGGGAGGGAGGGAGGGAGGGAGGGAGGGAGGGAGGGAGGGAGGGAGGGAGGGAGGGAGGAAAGAAGGAAGGAAGGAAGGAAGGAAGGAAGGAAGGAAGGAAGGAAGGAAGGAAGGAAGGAAGGAAGGAAGGAAGGAAGGAAGGAGAGGAGGGAGGAAGAATCAGCACACTTGCTCCCTGCCCCCCCCCCTCTTCTCTTCCTTCTTTCTCTGGTCCGTCTTTCGCGGTTAGGTGACGGATGGAACGCTGACCCGTGTATTCACCTCTAACAGAGCTGCAGCAGCAGACCAAGGTCTGTCTTTTTCTTTTAGACATGGTCATTAGATCATCATCATATATAACACACAATAATTACAACGTGTAACATTCAGTCTGTGCTCAGATTTCCTGTTTATCTCACAATTGCTTTGTTTTGTTTGTTTTTGCAGACCAAGACCCGAGTAACACTGGCACATTTCTGATGTTGGAGACCACTCCTGCCTGCGCTCGGTCATCTCTAGGCCTCGTTGCTTTTATTTTCCTTGCCATTTATTTGCTGAAGAAAGAAGGCTGTTTGTGTCACAGGACTGTGAACCCTGGCTGTGCCCCTTTCTTATCTGTAGTTCTGCTCAGATGATAGCTCATGTGTAGATTTACCATCGTGAACGCTTCTCCTCCCAGCCTGACAGCATCCACGTCTGGTGTCTGATCACACTGAGGAAGACTGGGCCCCTCACTGTTCCGAGGCAACAGTAACAAGGAGAGATCGACCCTCTTACCGTCTAGTCCAGTCCGTTCACTTAAAACAAACCCAACAGGACACTGACTGCCACCCTAGTTTCAGTGACCATATACTATGTGACCACGTGCTAGCCCCTTTGTGTGTGTGGACAATGTGACCACGTGCTAGCCCCCTTTGTGTCTGTGGACAATGTGACCACGTGCTAGCCCCTTTGTGTGTGTGGACAATGTGACCATGTGCTAGCCCCTTTGTGTGTGTGGACAATGTGACCATGTGCTAGCCCCTTTGTGTGTGTGGACAATGTGACCATGTGCTAGCCCCCTTTGTGTGTGTGGACAATGTGACCATGTGCTAGCCCCCTTTGTGTCTGTGGACAATGTGACCATGTGCTAGCCCCCTTTGTGTGTGTGGACAATGTGACCATGTGCTAGCTCCCTTTGGGTGTGTGGACAATGTGACCATGTGCTAGCCCCTTTGTGTGTGTGGACAATGTGACCATGTGCTAGCCCCCTTTGTGTCTGTGGACAATGTGACCATGTGCTAGCTCCCTTTACTTTTGTGGACAATGTGACTATGTGCTAGCCCCTTTGTGTGTGTGGACAATGTGACCATGTGCTAGCCCCCTTTGTGTGTGTGGACAATGTGACCATGTGCTAGCCCCCTTTGTGTGTGTGGACAATGTGACCATATGCTAGCCCCCTTTGTGTGTGTGGACAATGTGACCATGTGCTAGCCCCCTTTGTGTCTGTGGACAATGTGACCATGTGCTAGCCCCCTTTGTGTCTGTGGACAATGTGACCATGTGCTAGCCCCCTTTGTGTGTGTGGACAATGTGACCATGTGCTAGCCCCTTTAGTGTGTGTGGACAAGTAGAGCTAGTGGAAAGAACATGAACCCAGGAGCCAGCTGGCTTCTGACTTGAATTCCAGCCTCAATTCTGCTAAATGCACACCTTTTCTCCAAGTCTGTGTCTGACTCCCTGCAGAGGAGGACCGCGCCTCTCACCAGGCTGCTGAAATGCACCTGCCATGCAGTGTGAGTTTGACAATTGTTCCTTTCTTTCACTGCTTCTGTTAAAAATGGGAATTGTAAACAACAACAATAAAACCCTCTCAAATCCACAGTTTGTTTAAATCCATTCACAAATATGACATTTGCCAGTTTTATAAACAATGGTGAAGGTTTTTCAAACATGCTCAAGAAAGCACACTGAGAAAGGGGAAGGTATGAGGGAGCAGGAAATACCATGCTCTTTCCCACCTGGTAATTAGAAAGTTCCAACAGTTCCTCCCAAAGCTAGCATGATCTGTTTCTGCCCGGAAACATGCTGTGCTCTGGACTCTGCTGACTTGAGGAGGCATTTCTTCTAGCAGAAGATGAGTTCACTGTAAATGACTCGCAAACATATGGATGAAATTTCACTGAAGCCACTCCAGGGATTAGGAATTAGGAAAAGAGTGCTTGGCAAAATGCATTTGGGGTTTTGCCAGGTCGAAATCAACTGAGAAATAGTTAGGACACAAGGCGGATCTCCAGCACTGCCAAGTTTATTCATCTTTTCAATACGGGGGTTTATAATTAGAGTTACTCTGCCTTTGTTTTTAGCATCTCAGTGAGGTTGCTGGTCTCCAGATGGACGTTACAGTCTCTCGGCCGTCAGCATCCAGAAAGCCACAGTGCTGCACATCTATACCAAGTGTTGGTGTCCTCCAGGGCCTGTTCCGGTGAGGAGCCCCAGTTCCTCTCCAGTTAGCTGTGTCATCTTCCATAACAGTCTGACTTCTATGAGCTTCTTTGTTAAAATCAGCCCAGTGGAAGAGGGTATGTGTGAGAAGATAGTGAGAGAGGAGCTATCTTTAAAACATTGGAGGCACCAGCACAAGATTTCAAGAATCGAGGGCTGTAGGATTGAGCAGTTTCAAAACCTCGAGTCTGGATGAAATCTCAAATTCCTTCAACTTGACGGCACCTGAGCTGTCTACTGGCCTTCTGTCTTCTTGTTCACTCACTAAATCAAGTTTCCCCAAAGCTGGGCACCAGTTTTTCCCTAGCAGCCATCAGCTCAGCTCCTATCCCGCAGCAGTGGACAGATGTAGCCCTTGCCCACACATGGTAGGAAAGATCAGCATGAAAGGCCAATCCAAATCATGACACAAATACCACGAAAGGCTGAAGGTTGGCCAGACAGAGTTGGAGTCACTGCAGTGATTTCTGGCCCAGAACTTCTCCCCTCCAGCCTGGCTACCCCAGTTCCCCTCTAAGGAACTAAGTCATTGGAGGCCTCCCTTAAAAATACCTATTTACCTGAAAGGAGGTCAGAACCCTAGAGCATCACTTAGCTGATGAGTTCATCTAGCTGTGTCCTCAGAATGCAGAGGATGGCTGGAGATGGACTCTCTTGACTATACCCCGGCTGAGGAGTGTTGCAGGAACACCCAAAAGAGTGAAGTGAAGTGAAGGCCACTGACTCTCCACTCACGTCACTTCCTCATATTCAGTTGCTTTTAATTCCTTTTTCCTGTCTCGCCCAGTGGAACATGCTATTCACAGTTAACGTTAGCTCATGGCTAAACATTCATGCTGTGGCTACTGAATCTTTCTCTTTCCATCCATTTTGTGAACAGAAAATGAATGAAAACAAACTCTCACGAAGATGTTTCCATGGTTGCAATTGTGGAAGTGATATTGGCCCAGGGTGCACCTTGGAGAGAGGGAGGCTGTCCTATCTACTTAAAGAGTTAAGACTCATGTGGGGCACTAGATGGCAACATTTCCCTAAATCTAAACACAGCAAGGCAGGGCCCGGTGGGCAGGTCAGCCCCACACAGCTGCAAGTCCCAGCACATACACAATGTGACACCCAAGGTCAAGGAGGGAAGACTGGAGCCAGAGATTATGGAAGGCAGAGCCTAATAAAGCTGGAGTCTTGTTGATTGTCGGTCATTAACACTATCACACCACCGTCATTACACTAACACCATCATTATCAATACCATCACTACTACCAACATATCCACCATTATTATCACCACTGTTGCCATGATCACCATTATCACTACCGCCATCACTACTACCACATTACTGCCATGGCCAAAACCATCACCACCACCATCATCACCTTTATTATTTCCACCACCTACTGCTATTACTACCATTAGCACAACGACTATCACTATCTATTATTACTGCTATCACAGGGTCCCCAACATGACTATTATCACCACCACTACCAACACTGCCACTTACCCACCACTACCATTATCATCATTACCACCACTACTACTAAGTCTCTCATGCTCTATTGGTTTTTGGTTGTTTTGTTTTGATCCATATACTTAAAATGGAGGGGCTGGAAAGATGGCTCAGTGGTTAGGAGTACACACTGCTCTTGCAGAAGACCCAAGTTCAATTCCCAGCACCCATGTCAGGGAGCTCCCAACTGCCTGTCACTTTAGCTACAGGTGATCTGATACCCCTGTGACTTCCTCCTACACACACACACACACACACACACACACACACACACACACACACACAAAAGCACACACAAGCACACACACTCACATAAATAAGTAACAATTAAAATAAAAAAGAAAATGTTTTTAAAATATAAAGGAAACTTCATTTAGACTGGGAAGGGAGATCTGGTTAGAGAAAAAAGATAAAAATGTCTTTTTAATTTTTTTCTTTGTCCAGTTATATGTCACAATTAGATTGATAAACTGCTGTCTGGTGTAGAAATTTGGGGAACTGCTTTAATGAATAAATAACAATGGTTTCTATTTGCATTTTTTTGTTAGATGCTTAGTTGCTACTTAAGCAATTGTCCAGGTAGGCATGTTATTGTTATGATGAGACACCGTGACCAAAAGCAAGTTAAGGAAGAAAGGGTTTATTTGGCTTACACTTCCACATTGTAGTCCATCACTGAAGGGAGTCAGGGCAGGAACTCAAACAGTGCAGGAACCTGGAGGCAGGAGCTGATGCAGAGACCATGGAGGAGTGCTGCTTACTGGCTTTTTTCTTTTTTTCTTTTTATTTGAATTAATTTATTTTTATGTGCATTGGTGTTTTGCCATGTGTGTTGGATCCCCTGGAACTGGAATTACAGACAGTTGTGAGCTGACATGTGGGTGGTGAGAACTGAACCCGGGTCCTTTGGAAGAGCAGTCAGTGTTCTTAACCACTGAACCAACTCTCCAACTCCTTTGCCTGTTTTCTTATGTCTTGCTCAGCCTGCTTTCTTGTAGAACTCAGGACCACCAGTCCAGGGGTGACACCACCCACAATGGTTGGTCCCTCCCACATGAATCACTAATTAAGAAAATGCCATACAGGATTGCCTACAGCCACATCTAATGGAGGCATTTTCTCCGTTGAGGCTCCCCTGTCTCAGATGATGACTAGAGTTTGTGTCAAGTTGACATTAGACTAGCCAACAGGACAATATTTGAAAACAGTGTTCTGTGTGGATGAAATGCCCCTCTGGAAGTGTGCTTGCAATATCAATGTAGTTAGCACACTCTGGGCTCAGCAGCCACCCTCACTTCCCAGTCGCCGTCCCTTCAATTGGTCAGCTGTCATCGCTGTATTTCGGCATTCCTGAGAAAATACACCAACTGACCCCTGGAGAAGAGTCCAAGAACTCTTGACACAGACAAGTATTTGCTAACCTCCCATTGAATTGGGTTGATCACGTGAACTGTTCCTGTGGACCAGAAGCTGAACTTCCGTGAAAGAACACAATCAAGGTGTCTGTGACGACGACGATGACGATGACGACAACAGGAAAGAAGGCGCCAACGGTGGTCATGGGCTGGAAGCTGGCCGCTGGCCGCTGGCTGCTGGAAGCTGGCCGCCTGACTACCTTTTTGTACTTTAAAGCTGTGGTGCCCCAGCTACCACTTGATCAAAGTAGTTTTTTTCAACCATAATTCCCTTCATGTATCCAACCAAACAAGTTAATTTCTAACATTTCTCAGCATAGTTTCGGTCTCCAGGGATACAACAGTAAATAAGACATCTGTCCTAATGATGCTTACACACTGGTGAAGAAGAAAAGTGGATAAAGGGTTAGTTAAGTATAATTCCGGCTTGATAAGGGCCAGCACAAAAGTGAAGCAGGATCAGACACAGTGAGAGGTAATGCTGAGTGTGTGTTTGGTGTGTTCGTGTTGTGTGCATGCATGTGTACGTGCGTGTCTACGTACGTTTCCTCTCACTGGCTTATTCAAATTCACCAACAGAGACTAGTTGAAAGAGATTTGAGCACAGAGAGCTAACTAAAAATGGGTGATGAATCATGTAGTGTCCCTGAGCTAAGACTAAAGCACATATCACCATGACTGTGGACTGACTGACCTGATGATCAGAACCCAGGCTTCGTGCAGCCGAGCACCTACTGAGCTACATGCTCCATCGACTTGGTTTCTTTCTAGGTGACCATAGTTAGACCAAAAGGATCAAAAGAACAAAGTGCTATAGTTTGAACAGACGTGCCCTTCCAAGATTCATGTGTTGAAATTTGAACCTCAAGGTGGCGTTAAGACGCGGGACCTTTGTGGAAGTGCTTATAAGGGACTGTGCCTGCATGACCAGAGTTAACGCCAAAGGAGGCTTCGGAAAGCTGCTGTGATGAATCAGAAAGAAAGGCCACACCCTCAAAAGTAGAGTGACCCTTACTAGACACTGGATCTGCCGTGGCCTGGATCTTAGGGTGCCCAGACAGTTAAGTTCTCAGCAGATGCTGAGGCAGAATTTCCAGTTTAAAAAAAAAAGTTTATCAAACCCTGTGATTGGGAGGGGAAAGAAACATTATCAGAAACAAATGCAAATGGCCTAAAGGCAGTTAATATGCATGGCCAGCTGGTTTTGCTAAAAACTAGCTAAAAATAATTGCTACCCCATAGCCCCATAGAGATGATCTGCAGACTTCTCTTGTGCTCACTATATGTGTTTTCTCTTGCTAGTATACCTAAAGCATTATGTGGCTACTAATTTATTTTCTTAATGATAGAGCTTTAAAATACATAAATTGAAGGTTATTATTAATGGTAAATAACTGCAGATTTTGAATCTCCTTTTGCTAGAATAACTTAAGTTCAATGAAATTTAAGGCAAACTTAAGTGAAAGGGATGTATCAACACTGGGCTGAGGCTGACCAAAGTGAACAGTACCGCGAAGCTGATCACAGTCTCAGTGATTGAGGCAAGGCTGAGTGAACTTTGCCCTTGGTTGTTTTGCACAGGTACATATGCGTGGCTCTTTATCTTCACCTGGACCAGTCACAGGATAAAGGCAATAGGCAAGTGGTTCTCTGCAGAAAATACAGTGAGTGAAGCCCTGCCTTTGCCTGGAGTCCATTGGCTTGGGAGATCACAAAGGATCTGTGTGGCTGGGGTGGTGTGGGGTGTGGGGTTTTTGGGTGTGTGTGCAGTATGAGGAGGGTAAATGAGGCTGTAGCTGTGGGAGGCCAAGTCCCTTATCAGATGCAGATGGGGAAGCTCTGAACAGCATCACACTCTGGTATATTCACTGACAGTACAGAATCTTCTAGAAAATTCTTGTGTGTGTGTGCACATAAATGTGCACACATGAACACACAGTGTATAAATGCATGCCACACATAGATGATTAAGCCGATTCAAGAGCTATTGATAAAGCTGTGTCATTACAATGTGATATTGGGATGATCATGCAATGTTCCTTCTCTGAATCAGCTCTGAGGAATGTCTCCTTGGGCTGCAGTCTGTAAACTGTTTGCATGAGGACCTGAATTCAACCTCCAGAACCCACACAAGAAAAGCCATCTTGGTGAGCTTCAGGCTAGGGAGAGACTGTTTCAAAACATAGAAAAGAAAAAAGAAAAAGAAAAGAAAGGAAAAGGAAAGAAAAGAAAAGGCTAGCACCACCAACAACAAAAAACTAACTAAATAAAATCAGGTGGCAACTTCACCAATCTGGGCATCGCCTCATGGCTAGGAGGCCCAGAACCACCTCATAGCCCACATACTGCGGAAGGAATCCAGTTAGCCTGGACCAAACGTACGCTACAGTGACCCCTCCAAAGCAGCTCTGTTCCAGCTCACAGCTAGACCACAGTATGAAGCAGTGGGGATCTGAGCCATGATAGCAAGGTTGTCTGTCCTGCAGCCCAAGGACACAGACGTCTCACTCTGTTCAGTGTTTCCTTCCACACTTGTTTGCAGCACTTGGGATTTCCCAGGGATGTGGGTTAGTGTCAACAGACCTCTCAGCAGCGCATCCTTCAGCAGGCATGATAACGAATTCAACAACCCTGCCAGAGCTGCCAACCACTGCCCAGGGTAGAGAGACAGGGCGGCTTTGCCCAGGCCTGGTGAGGCACTGTGTTTCCAGAGTCTTTCCCTCTGCCTGCCCTTCCCAGGGCAGGGCCTTTATCTCCAGTTGGAAGGAAGGCAGAGAGAACCCACCACAGGCAGAGCTTATGGCCGGGTGGACCACTTGAGAAACGCATACAGACGAAAGGCCACTACTCTTCCTAAGGCCCCTTGTAGGGGATAGGGGAGGGCAGGAAGTCCCAAGTAAAAAGCTAGACTTCCTTGCTTCCTCACTCTTCTCCAGTCAAGTTCACGTGCTTAGAGAACTCACGAACATCAGTGAATAACGACAGCATGTGAGCTTGAATACCCTCCTGAGAGCCTGCCAGGGAAGCGTCCAGAGCTGAAGCACAGAATACAAATGTCCTCTAACCACCTGGCAAGAATTCTTCAGACCAACAGTCCCTCCCTGGCCATGTTCTGGCCTGAACCCCAAGTCTGGATACCAACACTGCTTCCTCTTCTATACCTCACATACCTCTGATTGCCTGGGTGCTCAGCCAGTCATCTGTCATCTCCAGCCAGCTTACCTTCCAAAGGCGCTGAGCTCTGCCCACTCTGTTTCTACCCCACACTCTCCCTCCTGTCCCGCCTGGCCCCTTTCTACTGCTCACCCAACACAGACCTCCACCACAGACCCTCACTCCCACACATCCTGTGTGAGTTCCGAAGGGCAGGAAAGCAAGCTGAAATGGAACCCCTCATTGGGCCCAGTGAGGAAGAGGGGGTGATTTTGCAAGGAGTGTGCAGCCCGGCTCCTCTGTCAGGTGTGTCAGGAAAGCGGCCCGAGGCTGCGCTTGATTTTCACAGGAGACACCAGGCTGGCCCAGAGGGCATCTTGTGTGTTGATGGCTTCTGGACCCCACTGTAGCTAGAGTTTTCCTGCCTGGCCCACAGTCAGGACAAATCTTTGTCACCCGCCTGTCCCACAGCTGCTCAGACCCAACCAAGTAAACATAGAGACTTATATTGCTTACAAACTGTATGGCCGTGGCAGGCTTCTTGCTAACTGTTCTTATAGCTTAAATTAATCCATTTCCATAAATCTATACCTTGCCACATGGCTCGTGGCTTACCAGCATCTTCACATGCTTCTTGTCCTGGCGGCGGCTGGCAGTGTCTCCTTCCACCTTCCTGTTCTTTCTTTTCTCCTCTGTTAGTCCCGCCTATACTTCCTGCCTAGCCACTGGCCAATCAGTGTTTTATTTATTGACCAATCAGAGCAATTTGACATACAGACCATCCCACAACACCCCATACTCATATAGGGACATTGGTGGCCATGCTCAGCTGAAGAGGGCACACAGCAGGGGGATGTATGACTCTTCACTTTGGCCTTTCTACTGATCAAAGGCAAGAGAGCCAGAAAGTGGCCAGTGTGCCAAGAGTGACTATCTCAGGGATATTTAGTGATGTCACCCAGAACTGGCTTGAGCCAATCCCTCCAGGAAAGATGGGGCAGCACTCCTGATGCTCCCCAACCTGTCTTCACTCATAGATCCTGGGATGCCACAGAACAGAGTAAGAGGGAAGGGGTTTGCAGAGGCTCATAGATTTGAGGAGTCCAGGGCTCCCAGGCTACTGCTCCTGGTGCCTCCCGGTGTCTTTCTGTGGAGTGATGCCAGGCTCCAACCTTACCAGTGAGCTCCCCACATAGGCAAAGGCCCCTGGCTCTGACCAGCCATCTCCCTCTGAGTCATCCCTGGATGGCTGTATCAGCGCCTTTGCCGTCCTTTCCTGAGGGCACATTGGGCACGGAGGCTCTTTTCACTCCTTAAACAAACCACTGGTTCATTCTGCCCCCTTCACGTCATGGTGGGTGGTTCACCAGCAAATGCTGAGTGGCCTGTTGAATGTGTAACACAAGTCCATACCCTGACTTTGAGATCCAGGAGTGCCTGCACCCCATACATAGCCCGCAACTCCTTCCTCAGGACTGGACCCCTCCTACCACTGGAGCAAGGCCAGCACGGGTCAGGTCCGCAGGGTCCTTCAAGCTGTGGTCCTTTCACTCCACACTGCTGAGAGCCGAGAAGGGGTTGCAGCCTCATATTGCACAGAGTCTCTGACATGGCCAGACTGAGAAGTCCGACTGCTTGCATCTGACTCCCTGGCACTGCTAGTTCCCAGACTAGTCATGTTGGGCAAGTGACTCTGCAACTTTGTGCCTCAGTTTCCCCACCAGCCAAATGGAGAGTAATAGATAAAATTACTACAACTATCTCATAGCGTTATTGTGGGGAATTGAACAGCCAGTCATATTAAGCGTGGAATACAATGTCTGGCGCCTGGAAAGCATGGAGTAGATGCTATTAGTGTGTACTTAGTTTTCATAGCATGGGGAGATACGTAAAGGCGTGAGTTTAATTCACAGCTTATTTATAGTGAATCCTCAGTTACTTCCAAAGAATATATAGAGTGAATGAACAAAGAGACAAGCTGGGAAAGCTATCAGCTGGCCCTTTTTGTAATTATTTAAAATTTTTATATATATAAAGTGACTCGGTTCAGAACCCCTGTCACACAGAGAACATGCACAAAGGATTACCTTTGGTCCCCTGATCAGTTCTTCAATGGAGGAGCACTATTTTGTTTCACGTTTTGTTCAGATGTAGAGCTGTTAAGCAATCTGCCCAGAGTCAAAAGGCAAGGGCTTGGAGGAGGAGGGTCAAGGGCAGGCCTAACACCAAGACACGTGCCTCCTGCTCTGCCTGTGCAGACCACCGTCTCCTAGTTCTCTGAGCCTCCGCTCCTGCAGAGAACAATGAGAGGAACAGAAACCTTCTGGCTCTCACATCTGGACAGGAAGGCTAGGCTCTTTGCTGGCGACCACGATGATGCTAACCACTTATCAAGCCATTTAAGCATGTGGGGTTTGTATCAATTTTTAACAAGCAGCAGAGACTGTAAACAACGAGCCGAGCTTAATTCAAACCCTAAGTGATGGTGTTTGACAAAGGGATGTAAATACTGCGCTGATTCACGGCTTGTGATTGGTGGCTCATCTGTTAGTGTCTCACGGCTACAGGCTCCATCTGGGCGGCTGGGGGGCTGCACGACGCGGGGCCAACATTCCACCGATTCCTCCACTCTCTCAACACTGCCGACACCAAAACGGGGTTACACACACACACACACACACACACACACACACACACACACACACGCAAGATGTATGTGAGCCCTGCCTCCACGGTGTTCAGTCCGGGCACTGAAAACAAGTACTGGATTGAGACTTGTTTACTGGAGGCCGATGGGGGTCACCAATAGATACAGTATAGAACTGAAGGCAATGGCATCCATACTTTCTCTGACTCTATCCCTGGAAATAGTTCAGCAGTGAGGGACGGAGCCCCTGTGTCCCTTCTCCATCCTTTCCTACATGCCAAAGGGCTCATTCTTGGCCGGTGTCTGTACTTACTGAGAGTTTGCCATGTCTGTGTATTGTTCTGAAGATGGTGTCTCTCAGCCCTTCTCCCTCTGTGTTCTGGCTTTTACACTCTTCCTGCCTCCTCTTCTGCAGCTTCTCCTGGGCACCACAGAGCTCAACTGTCACTCATTTTCAGTGCCTTGTAAGTCTGCCTCCATCTTATAAACCACACCTACTCTCACTTAGCTGGGGCTGGCTTACAGTTCGGAGGTCCACTCCACTGTAATCATGTGGGAAACATGGAGGCAGGCAGACTTGGTGCTGGAGGAGTAGTTTGAGAAGTCTTCTTATATCCAGACCCACAGGCAGCAAGAAGAGGAGAGAGACACTGGGCTGTGGTGGGAATTCGCTTCACCAAAGACCTTGAAGTAACTGGCTCAAAAAAACGGGAATAGATAGGATAGGATAACAAGGTAAATTATTGTATCTACTTGTAAACTAATTTAGCAACTATCAGCTTTAGATAGTTTGTATCGATATGGATTCTTGTATATTGATACAGACATAAAATTATTTTTCTATTCCTGTTTAAAATAATTTGTATGTTGATACAAATACAAAACTATATTTATCATATTGTACACATTTTCCTACTCTTGTTTAAAATATTTTTGTATATTGATACAAATGTAAAATTTTATATTTCATACTGTATGTTCTACTTCTGTTTAGGATATTTTGTACATAGATACAAATTACGGTATTGTCATATTGCACTATACATTTCTACCTCTGATTAAAGTATTTTTGTATATTGTCACAAATTCAAGGTCATTATCCTTATACTGTACATCTGTACAAACTGTTTATTTTTATAATGTGAAGCCTTAGATTTTAAGTTACTTAGGTTTATAAGAGTTACAGATTAATAGTCCTATGCTTGTCATACTTATAGCCATGTTAGTTGGGTTTTCTAGATAGATAGAGATATATGTCAGATAGATAGGTAATCTTCAAACACTTCATAGACCTAGAGAATATGGCATTGAAATGCTTTAATAACTTAGAATCTTGTTGACATGTGACATGACTGCTCCTGGCAGCACTGGTTCACTCCCGAGAGGACGTTGAGCATCAAAGGCACTCCATACGGAATTTGTCTTCTACTTGGCTGAAGTGGTCTGTTGGGCAGAACTGCCCTTGTGCCAACGGCTGACAGTAAGCACGCTGTTCAGTCCAGATGAGCAGGACACAAGCAATAGTGACTGCTGAACCTTGCCAAGACAGGGTGGGACAATCTTTCAAAAGTCCCTGCTTCTGAAAATGGTCCGTCAGATATTCTAGGCCTATCCCCAGAAGTGGATGCCCCAACACTGCAGGGCAACATGGAGTGACTGTGCAGGCAGCCGGCTGTTTATGACACACCTTGCATGTTTCAGAAGTCGCTTGTTTGCACTTCCTGCTCACTCAGGTGATATTATTTCCCTTCTCAGGTCTTTGGGAGGGTTGAAGACTAGATAGTTACAGTTACAATCCTCTGGTATCTTAACTAAGAGCATTTCAGGGACAAGATTTAGATTCTTCAGGATAGGACAGCTATTGGAGTAATCTCCGCAATTTGCCATTTACCTTTGGCCTGGACATTTAGTATATGCTCCTTGTTCAATGTTTTTCTTGCTGATTGTAGTTCCATTTTTTATGTTGTTACCTTTTCTGTCTTCTAGACAATACTTGATATTATTCTTATTGTATATAGCTTTGTATAAGGTTCAGAACCTTCTTATTTAGACAAAAAGGGGAGTGTTGTGAGAATTCACTCCGCCAATGACCTTGGGGTATCTGCTTGATGGAGGTGTGTTTTTTTTCTGGGTACCTGCTTAAAAGTGGGTGACTGCTTAAAACTGAGGAGAAAGAGCACTGGCTCTCTTGGTGTGATCAGAGACCAGATGGCTGGTTCCATTCACAGACAAACACACACACACACACACACACACACACACACACACACACACACACACACACACACGGGAAAACAGAAGGACTCTGCAACTGGATCTACATTATTCTGTATCCTGTATGTGTGAATTTGTTTTCCCATAGCATCTTGAATGCTCTCTCTAACCCAACTTAGGAGGCAGTTGTTGGCCAGCTCTATGGTGCACTTGAATAAAATAAAGCTTGCTTCAAATCTGGCTCAAAAATGTGGTAATGGTCTTATTCTTACTCATTACACAAGGTAATAATTTTTTAAAAAGCATGCAATGCAAGAAGCAAAAGCATGCAAGGAAATCTGTAAAAAAAAAAATATCTTTTAAATACAAGCACTGAGACTATTGGTGGTTAAAACATCTTTGACTCGTGAGATGGTTCTGAGGATAAAGGTACTTGCTAGTTCTGGTAACCTGAGTTCAACTCCAACAAGCTGACCTCTCACCTCCACTTGTGTGCCATGGCGTGTGTATTCATGTACACACACACACACACACACACACACACACACACACACACACACACAAAATTAAAAACAGCTACAGCAGAAAATGTGTCTTCTTGTGTGTTGAAAACAAATAAGTAGTTAATTCTAAATAACAGAAAGCAGAAAATGGAAGAGAAACATTAAGATGGACACTGAAAATTGACTAAGGTCTTTATTTGTAAAGGAAGAAAACATTTTTTAAAAAAGCCTAAATAGAGGGTTGTGAATGTCAAAAGGCCCATGGCCTGCCACCAGCCTCTCTTTTATCTTGTCATAGCTCAAGGCGAAGGAAGGGGTGGGGGGTGGGGGGGCGACACCAACTCTCTCATCCTGAATAACCCTCCTGGCCAGGAGACAGTGATTGAAATCATGCCTCCAACTAGTCAGTCCAATTCTTTGTGGAAAAAAAGAGTTATCATGAGCAAAGTGACTGATTCAACCTCCAGTCACCCACAGGATGCAAATGAGCGGCCTAGGTTCCCAGGAGCAAGTTCTGGCCAAGCAGTCCCAGCTCTCTTGAGTGACTTGCTCTGGGCAGGGGAGTCTTTCTTCCTCTTCTTTGAGTTTTAAGATAGAATGAGATAAACAGAGAGTTTTTTGGTTTGTTTGTTTCTTTTCTCTTCTCTTTTCTGCTCAATAGTTCTATGCTAAGCTTAACTACTCCCTGGATAAGAGGAAAAAGTGTTGTGAGGACCCGGTCTCAGAGCAGGTCAGGAAAAGGTGACTCCTGTGACTTGAAGCACACTCTGAGGCCGCTGCTGGCAACACACTTCCCTGGACCTCACTCGAACCTGAACGACGACAGTTCCAAAGAAACAAGAGCCTACGCTGGACAGCAAAGCCATGAAGGTACAAGAAAGATGCAGAAAACTTTCATCTCAGAAATAAAGGCCCGTTTAAAGAAATTTACAAAATCTAAGACACAACACAGGAAGTTTGACAGTATCAAAAATTTGAAAAATTCTACAGCAAAAATCTCTAGAAATAAAGTTAAGGAAAAAAAATCCAGCAGGAACTTGGGAAACATGAATGAAATGCATAAATATTCATAAATGTACATGAATGAAATGCATAAATATTCATAAATAAACCTGAATGAAATGCATAAATATTCATAAATACACATGAATGAAATGTATATTACCAAGTCCTAATTTCCTTAAGAGACCAAAGTTCTAAAAGACAGTAGAAAATACCAATAAGCTTGTAGAAGTGACCAGAACATTCACAGAAGTGGAAATACGTGGTTCCTTTCCCCTCAAAGTTTTGAAATAATTTTAGATTCACAGAATAGTTACAAAAAATAGTATGTCAAGACTGATCTTTTTCTTTATATATCTTAGCTATTAACTTTAGCTTTATCAACGGTCCTTGAGTGAAAAATGATGACTGTAGGGCTGGGAAGAGAGATGGCTCTGTGGTTAAGAGCACTTGTTTCTATAAGTGTTTCGCAGCAAACGGAGACCCTGGCTACTAGGGGCCGAGGAATGCCACAAAATCACACCACTCAACAGAGCTGACACAAGAGACTTACTGGTAGAGGAATGTCCAAGGCTGTAAGCAGTCCACACTCTTCCCAAATGGCAGCGTGGGACAGGGAGATGTGGAAGGCATATTTGGAGTATGCGTAGACATTTAGGGTTTGTCCTGGCTGTTATGAATCCTGGCCACTTCAGGAGTCACATGACCGTGTATGCACTGTCAGCAGTCAGGCAAACGCTTAGTCACTCCAGGGCCTTGCGTCCTATGTAATCTGTGTCCATCCTGTCACGTAATCTATGTGCATGTGTGGTGTAGCTATGTAAACCCATGTACGTATGTGCGAGGTGACGCTCTGCCGGGCAGTGGTAGCACATGCCTTTCCTCCCAGCACTCGGGAGGCAGAGCCAGGCGGATCTCTGTGAGTTCAAGGCCAGCCTGGTCTACAGAGTGAGATCCAGGACAGGTGCCAAAACTACACAGAGAAACCCTGTCTCGACACCCCCCCCACCCAAAAAAGCATGCTCTACCTGATCTCTCCCCTGTTGCCAGAGGTAGCACACCTTCCCTCACCCCGCCACTGCCCCTCACCACCTTTCTTTTCTGGAGGCCTACCCACCCCCACCCTTCCCCTCCCTAATAAAACCTCCTACAGTGGGTTCCGTTGTACCTCGTGTTTTCTTGCACCCGGTAAGTAATGCCGACAAGTAACATTTGTGCCGATTGGAAGGCATAGGTGAGAGTTATTAGTTCAACCTGTTGATTAACGGTGTGGGCAAGGAGGGCCTACGCCTCAATCACCTCAGTATCTGACGCTATGGCACAATCTGCTTTTCGGGCCCCTGAGTGTAAAAGGGCAGAGAAGAGAGAGAGAACCAAGGCAGACCAAAAGTGAGCCAGCCAGGAGACAAGAGGCCAAGAGCAGAGCCAAGAGGCAAGACAGCATGGCCAACAGGGCCGAGTGACACAGGAAAGGGAAGCCGGGCCCTGGGCTGGAGAGGGTTAGTTAGGGTGGGTGAGAAGTGCCGGAGGAGCCACAGGTAGGAGTGAGCATCGTCCCGGGTTTCTCGGGCCTGACAACACCAAGCGAATTTGTTTCTGCAAACATTTATCATTTCTTTATGCTAAAAACTTGCAAACTCTTCTCGGTCAGCTGTGTTCTTTTCCAGTTCTGTGAAGAATTGGGATGTTCATGGTGATAGCCTGGGATCTGTAAATCGCTTTCAGTACTACGTCCATGTTTATATTAATTCTGCCAACATTAATTCTGGTACTGCATATCAGGTCCTAAAGTCCGATTTTAATTCTCTCCATGTTGGGCTGCTTATGGCTGGGGAAGGGGCAACATGGGCATCTCCCTCTGCCCACCTTGTCCCACTTTTCAGCTTCTTGTTATAAACTACAAGCAGACAATGTGGCCTCTCGTCTGATTTCTTTTTCTTTCTTTCTTTTTTTTTTTTTTGGTTTTTCGAGACAGGGTTTCTCTGTGTAGCTTTGCGCCTTTCCTGGAACTCACTCTATAGCCCAGGCTGGCCTCAAACTCACAGAGATCCGCCTGCCTCTGCCTCCCGAGTGCTGGGATTAAAGGCGTGCGCCACCACCGCCCAGCCTCCTCTGATTTCTTAGTCCTACAAAAGTCATTTGTCTAGTGACAAATGCCCAATTTGACATATCTGGTAGGACATGGATGTCAGAGGCTCAACTGCCACCTTACTCCACCTCTGGTTCCTTCTCCTCCTACCCTCCCTCCCTCCCTCCCTCCCTCCCTCCCTCCCTCCCTCCCTCCCTCTCTCCCTCTCTCCCTCCCTTTCTTTTGGTGCAAAAATCAAACCCAGGGCCTCTTATATATTGGAAAGCATGGCTTAATTTCACTTTTGAGAAGCAATACAAATGTCAATGAAATATTTCTTTACCTAACAGATAGGTAAAATACTTGATAATATGGTATCATCGAGGGTCCGGGACCTCTTTCATGCTTGTACATGCCATTTGTGGGAATAAATGTTGGAACAAGATCTCTAAGAAATACTCTGATAGCATACATCAAAAAGTTAAATGCACATTTTCTTCTATTCAACAGTTTCATTTTTAGGAATTTCATCTGCAAGCATACTCCCATATTCATTACATATATTCAGGCATAGTTACTCCAGGCTCATTTGTAATAGACGAACTGGAAACACAGTAAACTTCTCTCCATAGGGAACCGCATAAATGATACAGGACACTGCTATACAGTTTTCTATCCTATGTTTTAAAAGACAAAAACTTCTGTCCTGCTTTTTAAAAAGAACAAGCGTCTTTAATGCACTGAGTATTCGAACATTTATTCAAATGATACAAAGCAGCTTGGGAAAGGAAGGGTTTATTTAGCTTACTTGTCTATCATAAAGGAAACCAGGGCAGGAATTCAAGCAGGCAGGAACCTGAAGGTAGGAACTCCAGCAGAGGCCATGGAAGAGTGCTGCTTACTGGTTGGCTCAGCCTGCTTTTTAAATAACCCAGGACCACTGTACAGGGGTGACACCACCCACAGTGGGCTAGGTCCTCTTTCATCCACCATTAATAAAGAGCACACCCCTCCCAACCCCCCCTCCCCACACGCAGACTTGCCTAGATGCAGTCTGATGTCTGAGGTTTCCTCTCCCCAGACGTCCCAAGCTTGTCTCAAGTTCTAAGCTTCCATTTCTACAAGAGTAATGACTATGTAAATGAGTGCGTGTTTATGCTTGAGCTGTCTCTGGGAGGTTCACAAGACTAACAATGGCTGCCTCCAAGCGACAGGCGAAGGCGAGAAGACTTTCTTTTCATTATTTATTCTTCTGGACACTTGGAATTTTATATTGTATGCATATATTAGCTAGTAAAAAACAATTTACTTCTTAAAAATTACGGTCCCTAGAGATAAGTCAATTGGCAGAGACTCACAAGACAGCCACACTCTCCAGGCCTCTCTGCTGTCCTTCCCCGCCTTGACCGGCCTTCACCTGGCATTCTCCTGCTCACCTGCATCTGGAAGCCTTCTCTGACAGTCCTACTTCCAATCTGAATTTGATCCTCTTCCCCCACTCAGCCATGCTCTCACGGCCTCAGGCACCCTTGAACACAGTTCTTGGCTCACTTGACTGTAATTGTGGGCTTAGGATAAGTTTGTCTCTGGGCTAGGCTGGGGGACCTTGGTGGGACTCTGGTGTCACAACAGGCTTAGATCTGAACGCCCTCCACAGGCTCAGTGAACACTCAGTCTCCGGCTAGTGGTGCTGTTTTGCAGGCTGTGGCATCTTTGGAACTAGGTTGCAGGGGCAGAGTTTGAAGGTTACCCCTGCTGCTAGTTCTGGCACGTTCCTTGTTTCCTGGTCTCGGTTGCCCCTGCATGCTTCTGTGGACAGAAGCAGAGACCTTCCACCATGTCTTCCCTGTTATGAAAGACTGAAATCACTCACAGGCAAAACTAAAATAAACCGTCCTTTTTACCTGTTTCTTCCAGTTCTTTTGGTCACACGTGATTTAAAGGTAACCAATAACAGACCTGGCACCCAGCTCAGTTGCTCGTACACAGTGACACAGGAGTGATGGCTGGCTGGCTGCATGGATGGATGCATGCACGCACCGATGGGTGGATGGATGGATGGATGCATGCATGCACGCACTGATGGGTGGATGGATGGATGGATGGATGCATGCATGCATGCATGCACTGATGGGTGGATGGATGGATGCATGCGCGCACTGATGGGTGGATGGATGGATGGATGGATGGATGGATGGATGGATGGATGGATGCCTGGATAGATGGGCGGATGATGGATAAATTGGAAGAACAGTGCTTCCAGAGTGTTAGCTAGGCTGGCCAAGGAACTTCTATCTGTTTTTTTTTTTTAAGATTTATTTATTTATTATTTATACTGTGTTCTGTTTGCATGTATCCCTTTAGGCCAGAAGAGAGCACCAGATCTCATTACAGATGCCTGTGAGCCACCATGTGGTTGCTGGGAATTGAACTTAGGACTTCTGGAAGAGCAGCCAGTGCTCTTAACACCTGAGCCATCTCTCCAGCCCTTCTATCTGTTTTTTTACCCCCTGCTTTAACCTTATCATGCACAGAGGGCACAGAGCAGGTGAATAAACAAATGAACATCACAAAAAGGAGGAAGAGAGAAATGATTAGCTGATATAAAGATATTTGGAAAAATTGTCAGAGAGGTGACATGTGTGGAACCCACAGCTTACAACAGGGACACCAGCAAAGGACACTGGAGGGCTGGCGCCAAAGCATAAGAATATCCCTTAGTTGTCAGGTATTTGTGCATAAGAATATCCCTTAGTTGTCAGGAATTTGTGCATAAGAATATCCCTTAGTTGTCAGGAATCTGTGCGTAAGAATATCCCTTAGTTGTCAGGAATCTGTGCATAAGAATATCCCTTAGTTGTCAGGAATCTGTGCATAAGAATATCCCTTAGTTGTCAGGAATCTGTGCATAAGAATATCCCTTAGTTGTAAGGTATTTGTGCATAAGAATAATCCCTTAGTTGTCATATGACCTGACATTTATGCTCATGGTATTTCCCCAACAGAAATGAAAACACATTTCCCTGAAAAAAAAAAAAAACAAAACAAAACTTGTGTGTGAATGTTCATGGCAGCTTTGTGAAGTAGAAATAAGACAAATGTCTCTCTGTGGATGAACAAACTAGATGTGGCTCATCCATAGAAAAGAATAATATTATCTGGCAGTAAAAAGAAAAAAAGGGGGGAGGGGAGAGTGAAGTACTAGGCAGGCTACAAGCTGGACAGGCTCTGAGGACATGATGCTCAGTGAAAGAAGCCAATCCTAGAACCCACATGTTGCATGGTTCCATATGAAGCCAATCCCAGAACCCACATGTTGTGTGGTTCCATATGAAGCCAATCCTAGAACCCACATGTTGCATGGTTCTGTATGAAGCCAATCCCAGAACCCACATGTTGTATAGTTCCATATGAAGCCAATCCCAGAACCCACATGTTGTATGGTTCCATCTGAAATGTCAAGAACAAGGGAATCGACAGGAACCAGAATAGATTGATGGTTGAAGGTTTGTGGGAGTAAGAAGCTAGAGGACAATGAGCAACTGCTAAGGAGTGTTTCTTTTTGGGGCAATGGAAATGTTTTAAGATTGGTTGTGACAATGGCAGTACAGGTCTGTGAACATGATAAAAACCAGAGGGCTGTGTACTTTAGCTGGATGCAATTTATCATCTGTGAAATGTGTCTTCATCAAACTGTTCTAAAAACAAATAGGAATGGCCTGGGCTTCTGTTGCTTTGGAAAAGAGGCTCTGCTTTTGTTTCTACAGAAAGCCAGAGGCTATGGATTTGTTCCAGATTAAGATACATCAGGTTTGACCAGCCAAGACCCCCTGAAAGGTCTCTGTTGACACCAAGGCCCAGATGATCCAACATCCAGAACCGTTTCAAGGCAACTGGCTCAGACGATATACCCTCATGGACTACTCCATAATCCTAAAATTTTCTTTGTGTCCCCATAAGATACAGTGCCCCCTCCAGCAGGAAGTAGTAAGAGAGGCTACGCCCAAATTCCCAAATATACCAAGCTGGCTTTGGAGATTTGTAAAAGTTAAAACCTTCCTTTTTTTTAAAAAAAAAAAAAAGAAAAGAAAAGAAAAGAGGAAGTGCTGTGGGATGGTCTGTATGTCAAATTGCTCTGATTGGTCAATAAATAAAACACTGATTGGCCAGTGGCTAGGCTGGAAGTATATGCGGGACTAACAGAGAGGAGAAAAGAAAGAACAGGAAGGCGGAGGAGTCACTGCCAGCCACCGCCATGACAATCAGCATGTGAAGATGCCAGTAAGCCACGAGCCACGTGGCAAGGTATAGGTTTATGGAAATGGATTAATTTAAGCTATAAGAACAGTTAGCAAGAAGCCTGCCACGGCCATACGGTTTGTAAGCAATATAAGTCTCTGTGTTTACTTGGTTGGGTCTGAGCGGCTGTGGGACTGGTGGGTGACAAAGATTTGTCCTGACTGTGGGCAAGGCAGGAAAACTCTAGCTACAGGCTTCCTGGAGGTGTGACTCAGAAACACACAGAGTTCTAGAAGCACTTACACTCCCGGTGGTCAGGTGGCCTCAGGGAGGCCAGTCTCCCCACCTCCCACCCTGAGCCAGGGCTGACATGTGCCAGGAGCTGCCAGGGCATTGGCTTCTCCCACAATCCTCAGGGCCGGTGTGGAAGGAAGCTGTTCCTGGGTTTTCGAAGGGAGAAATGCTGCAGAATTTCTTTATTTCTGACTCCAGGAACCCCCTCACAGAACATCACTGAGCATGTGTTCTGGGGAGGGCAGAAAGAGAGAAAGGTAAAGATCAGGAGACTACAAAATGAATCATTAATTCCACCGTTGTTTGAGCATGAACTATGCACCTGGCACCATGTTAAATAGGAAGAATTTAGGGCTCAAATAAATACCAAGTTCTATGTGGGTGGTGAGAATTGAATGAGGGTCCCCTGGAAGAGCAGCCAGTGCTCTTAACCACTGAGCCATCTCTCCACTTCCCGGGCTTCTGACACCCTCACACAGACATACATGTAGGCAAAACACCAATGAACATAAAATAAAAATAAATTATATATAAAAAATAAAAAGGTTTTAAAAAGGAAGACAGAGAAAGAAAAAGAAAGAAACATCAAGTTCCCCTCACCTGGAAGAGTTTGGGGAAACTGTCCGGAGGCTGGCCCGCAAGCGCTGCTAATGCAGTGTGGATGTTAGAACACTGGGCCATGCTTCACTCCTGCCTGGAGCCATGTGCCACTTGCATGCTGGCCCCATTATGCATGTGGACCTGGGGGACGGGTTCAAGGTGCTGGAAAGGCAAATATCTGTAGTAAGTATCTTAAAAGTTCTTATTAATAAAAACAAACCTGAAGCCAGGTATTGGGGTGAACGCTGAAAGATAAGAGAAGCAGAACAAGCCACAGATTCCTCACCTCGCCAATTCCTCAGCTGACCCTGTTTCCTCAGACTGGAAGCCTCTGAGTTCTCATCTGAATGGGTCTCAGCTGAACCACTACTCAAAGCCTAAAAACTAAACCAGCCAAAAGTTTCTAGTTTCTGCTCTTCACGCCTTATATACCTTTCTGCTTTCTGCCATCACTCCCTGGGATTAAAGGCGTGTGTCACCATATCTGGCTATATCCTTGAACACATAGAGATCCAGGTAGGTCTCTGTCTCTGGAATGCTAGGATTAAAGGTGTGTGCTACCACTGCCTATCCTCTATGTTTAATAATGTGGCTCTTCTGTTCTGTGACCCCAGATAAGTTTATTAGTGTGCACAATATTTTGGGGAACACAATACCACCACAAATCCCACATGTCCTGTCCTAGGTCTACATTACTGGAAGCCAGAGTTCCAAGCCAGATGGATAGCCATGCTCTGTCCCACAGATTAAAAAGGTCACTGCCATCCCAGACCTCAGGCCCTCAGAATGATTAAAGGGCAGAACAACTGAGCATTTGCCACACACCTCCCATTTCTCACCTATTTCTTTCAGGTACATAGAGATTACAGGAGAAAAGCATGTTCCCGGTTCTAAGTCACATATCAGAAGGCAACATCACTAACACATCGGACACCGGAGCCGCTCCCAGGGAACCCTTGAAGTACCCCAAGGCCTGATGGCTGCTAGGCCAGCCCAGACTTCGCAGAAGGCTCCCTGGCCCCAAAAGTTCTGGCCCAGGACTACCGGGCTACGAGGTCCCTCACTCATCTTCCTGTGGAGATAGATCCTAGAGACTGGAGTAGCTCAGCAATCAGGTAACAAGAGAACAAGGCTCTCAGGGTCCCGTGAAGCCGCTGGGACTTCTGAGCAGGTAGGTCCTCCTTCGAACCTTGTGCTCTTAGAAGTGTCAGGTCCTGGTGATGGACCCATTCTGGGAGTGGACACAGAAGCTGTTTACAAGAGGAAACAAACAAGCACACAGCACCTTCCAAAAGGGGCCCTCATACTCCAGGGGAGCTGGGTGGAGGAGCGGGGAGGGGGGGGAGCGGGGGCGGAGCTGACAGAAACCCAGTGAAAACAGGGCCACATTAAAACACTATGTAGTCGGGTTGAAAATTAAACAGATGTGAGCGTCTTTAATTCAAAGCCTTAATTATTCTGACGTTTTCCATAACTTAATCTGAGCCATCACTTCAGCTTTAATTACGCATAATGAAATGGATTATTTACAGTAACTAATATGACAGGAAAAACTGAGGAGTGAGAATTGGTAACTTGGCAACTGTTGTGTATTCACTCAGCAGAGGATGCTGCACGCCTGTGTCTCCCTTGCTGGCCCTGCAGGTGTCCCTCTGGGGTAGACCACTGCTGGGTGTGCTCTGAACTCACGGCTCTACGCTCGGTTGCTCTGCCTTGTCTCATTCACTGCTGCGGAAATACTGGATTGCAGGACTTACTTTCCCTGATTTCCAGGTAGGCATAGGTAGAATTGAGATCTGAAAGGTTAGGTAATTTGCCTAAGGACACACAGCAGAGGCTATGATTTTTACCATTTAGCTACTTCAAACGGAAGCGTCTAGACTTGCATTCCAAATCTTCCTGCTTTATCCAGGGACAGTTAGCTAATGGTTTGTGATTTTAGCAGCAAAGTGAAGGATCAGATGCAAGCTCTTGTGAAATGAGCCTGAAAGCCTGGAGGATGCACTGAGGGCCTCGGAGGAGGCTGTGTCTGGAGCCAGGGCAGGGACACAGAGCACCTTGGAGACCGTGGGAGGGGAGGAGTCGGCCTTGTGGTCCTGGGTTTCCGAGGAGAGCACTAACTGTATCTGAGCCTTGGCCTCCCCAGCCCGGGAGGGATTGCTGCTCACCAGCAGCTTCTTCTCAGTGAACTGAGATACTTCCAGTCTCCCTCTCCTCGCTGTTAAAACAGACTTCTGTTGCATGGTCTTTCTTTCCCCTTTCCCTCCACATCCTTCTCTCTCTCATCTGGCTTCGGAGCAGTAGCTTCCTCTGTAGCCCATGCTAGCTCCAAACTCACTATGTAGCCCAGGCTGTCAGTCTCCCTGCCTTAGCCTCCTGAGTGCTGGAATTGCAAATGTGAGGCTTGAATCTCACTGTCTTGTCCCTTAGCACGCTGCTACTGATGGCCAGCACCGTTCAGCTCCTACAAATCTAAATCTAAGTCTCCTCTCTATCTTCCACTCTTCCTCTCAGAGGCTGGCGCAGCTGGTGCTGGGACTGGGCAAACCACACGGCTCCTCCCAGCTCCTCTCCTCCATACAGGTTTGCGGGGAAGCTTGGGCAGAGAGAAAGGACGAGGGACCAGGCCCTCTCCCTAACTGCCTGCTCACAGCCTGTCACCTCTTATGACTTCTCAGGCCGACCCAGTCTGCATGTATGTTAGCCTGTGCTTCAGAGTACCTGGGATCCTCCACCCCCCTTCCATCCCTGACAGAGGGTTTAGCCAACCCTTCCACATCTGGGGCTCCTGGGGCATCCCTTCCCTACAGCAGGCAGGTACCTGTTGTGGGGGAATGGATGGAGGAGATGGTTCTTCCACTGACACAATTACTCTTCTACTGCTCCTCAGCCATCTCCCCTGAGCCTGCAAATTACCCCTCTTTTCTGAGTGAACGTGGAGCCAGGCTGTGAAGATTCACCCACCTCTCCTTGTGCCTCGGCACAGTGCTGCAACAGCCATGGAAATGCTGTAAAGGGGCACACCACTTCCTAGTGGGCAGAAGCCCAGCGCCAATGTTCTTCAGCCGGCCTGTGGGCTCTAGGGGAGCCGTGGTGGGGGATGGCGTCTGAGATGGTTAACCTAGGACACTCACCTCGGGGATGTTTGTGAGCTGTGCCGCTGCAGCATGCCAGCTGCCTGCTGCTGCTGCCTAAGCCTCTTCCCCCCGAAGGCTGCTCCCTCAGCTTCCCTTCCTTGAGCTGTTTTATTACAGCCACAAGCAAAGCAACTAACACAGGGTCAAAGGGCACCGTCGCCGGGTGTCTGCTTTACGGAGATGTCTGGACCCAGCTCCTGGCCATTGTCTTGAGAATGAGTTTCAGTGAGTTGCAGGTCTGAGTCCTGCTCCTCAGTTCAGATCAGTGCAGACGTCCTCACCTGAAGCCCTGATTGGGCAAATGACAACAGACCCCGTGTTCATAATGACAGGGACATGCAGCTTTGACCACCGACTCAGCATGTCACTTTCTGCTCTTCTGACTTCCCGTGAGTTCTCGGTGGAGATATATGGATGAGGACTTTGGGAACAGACCTCAGGCTAACTAGGATGGGCTAGCCGGCCTGTCTGGTAGCAGGTTATCACACAAGTAGGTCAAGGAACAAACAGACCGCAGTGTTTATAGTCTCCTTTAGTTACCACCAAAGCCTGTTTGATTTCCTGCCTGGCAACCAGGTCACGAGGGGAAGGACGACTGTGGTATCTGGAGTAGATGTGGGCCAGAACATTGGATGAAGGGCCTGGATAGCCATACACACAGGAGCCGTCCAGTATGCAGGGGGCAGTCATTGTCCTTGCTCTCCTGGGGGTCACCTCAGGTAGGAGCTCCACGCTGTAAAGCTACTTGGTCTGCTTGCTTTGCTGGACACCATTTTGTGAGAATGCCCCCAGAGAGGACGTGGCCATTGTGAGCCTGCACTCCTGTGAGGGTCTCTCGGCCGTGAAGAGCGAAAGGCAGCCACTCTGGGGTGGCCTGCATCCTGGGGCCAGGGGTCCTGGAGCGGATGCACTTAGAAAACCACAGAGAGCCCAGGCTTGTCCAGGCCTCACTCTGCTGTGACTGGCCTGGCAAGGAGTCTTTCTGAGAACTCGGGTTGGGAAAATGTTTCTCAGAGCCTAGCTGTGTTCTGATATCAAGTCAGTCTTTGTGACAATTTGTCCTTCTTCCAGGCATTGCACTTGGCAAACCCTCCCGCAGGGAAACAGATATGGGGGTCAGCTGCGGAGCTGTGAGCCAAGGCCAGTCCTTCTGATAAAGGGCCAAGACTCACCTGACTCTTCCGCACTCTCTCCCCCATTCAAGAGCTCCAGGAATCTTGTGTTATTATTATTTTGTAAAGGTTTATTTATTTTATGTGCGTCAGTATTTTGCCTACATGTATATCTGCGTGAAGGTGTCAGGTCCCCTGGAACTGGAGCTACAGACAGCCGTGAGCTGCCATATAAATACTGAGAATTGAACCCGAGTCCCCCAGAAGAGCAGCCAGTGCTCCCAACCCCTAAGCCCCCAAGAATCTTGTATAATTTTAAAGAATACCTTCAGTTTGGATTATTGAAATTAAGCTTTTTAAATTAAATTTATAATTTGAATAAGTAATATATGCATAATAAATAGAATTCACTCACATTAATTTGCAGGTTAATTTAGGGGTAATTTACATCTTTGGTGAGTTACATGGTGAAACACTCAGAGAAGGACCTAGAACATAGGAAATGCTTAGTAAAAGGTAGTGTGATGATTTACTCTGCTGAGTCCCCTAATCAGAGTTCTAGGTATTTGCTCAAATCCTCCTTTGCTTCCCTCAGGGGCCAGTTAGTTTCCTTTATGTTGTTATTTACAGGACTTCAGTTATTTGTGTGGTTATTTTTCTTTCTCTCCATTTGTAGATAAAAATCTTCTCTTCCCTTTTATCCTTTAGCTTACTGTCATACAATGTACAGATGCTGGTTAACGACTGATCTTACTCTTTTTAAAGGTTTCCCCTTTAATCGAATGTACTTTGCTGGACTGAAGAGAATGAACATTGGTAGTCCTTGCTCTGATTGTTCTATGTGCCGTTTCTTTCTCTTATCTAATTGCCAACCCGTCCTTCCTGACCATTTATAACTAATGAGGAAAATGTATGTTTCTGTTTCTGTACCCCAGGCAGGATGCTAGCTTTTGGTGTAAGGCAGAAATGTTTTCTACATTTAGGAGATGGTTTTATCTGGATTATTAGTTCTAAATCAAAATGGATTTTTAAATCAAAATGCTTTTTCAAGATCCATAAAAATGAACATTTGATTTTCTTCTCCGACCTGCTAATAAAAAAAAATAACTGGGCTTCCTCATATTGAGAGCACTTCGCCTGAGGCTTTAGCCTGTGTAGGGCAGAGCTACAGAGTTAAAGCACACCATGGACTGTCCAGGTGCCTACTTGAGGTAAACATTTGAAGGTTCTCCAGAAATACGATTTTTTGAGCTATAACTGTTTGAGTTGGGAGGTGACATTTGTTGTCCCCAGGGAGCAGTGAAGTCAGATGGGATGCAGGGAGCAGGTTTCGCTTGAACACTCTCATTTGGAATGCTGTCTTCAGATGGGGGAATAAACAAATCGCACAGGCTTGCAAGTCCTTGGGTGCTTGGGATTTCCTACCAGAAATCTCTTCTGGCCTAGTCGACCCCATGCTGAATCACTCATTTTCCACCATGGTCAAGACCTACCTGTGGATGGACTTCTGTGATGTGGTCTGACTGTCTCTCATCTTTTGTGAGTCCGAGAACCTGACCACAATGGTCACTCTAAACTGTAGAGGTCTGAGGGATTCTGGGTGTGAGGGCAGACAATGTGCACCTGCCTTCAGCATGAAGGGGCCCCAAAGAAAGCAAAACAGCCTCCTCTTTTATTTCTCAGGCCCTAATATCAGGCCTTGCCATGCCCTAGATCCCTCCCACTTGCTCTGGTTCATCACAGACCCTCTTCCCACTGCACCCCAGAAGGGCCCTTGCCCCTCTGTGTTTTCTATGCCGACAGCGCAGTACAATGCCCAGGTGCCCAACAAGCTGACATGAGCTCCGTGACTCTCCTCTGAAGTGTCTGAGCTGTCTCTTAACTGTCTGCAACTGTAATGCCAGCCCAACAATGTCTTAGTGCCCTGTGGGCCCCCACGATCACGTTGGCATCCAGTATATATTTAATTGAGTTGATCGTCATCTTTTCAGAGTCTGGTGCAGGTGTGCCTGTGTCTTTCACATTTACTGGTGAACCTTCACCAAATGTCGAGCTTCAGATCTTCTGCCTACTTCTTACCTGTGTTTGACTCAGCTTCTGTTCCCCCCATTTCTTACCAAGATGAGGGAAAATGGAAGTTTCTGTTTGGGAAACTATCACGTGCAGTACTGACAATGACTTACAAAGGAAATCCCCAGAGAACAGGAAGGAGACAAACTCCTGACTGTATCCACGGGGAAGAGCCGAGAACAAAGCCTTTGCACTCCGTAAGCACCACAGGCCCACATCTTCTTCACCAGCCAGAGGACCCAGGGTACTTAAACCTGGGGTGTATGGAAGCTCTCTACTCTTTTAGAAAAGCTTTTGTGCTCCCCATGGAAATGAAGCATGCCGGGGGCACTGGGGAGTGAAGGACTTCCTTGGAGTCTAGAAGTCTGATGTGAACACAAACAGCAGCAGGCCCCTGGACCAGAGTTTTTTCCATGAGCACCAGGCTGGGGAAATCACGGATGTCTTGAGGAAGCTCCCTGATCCTATCAGCTGGGCTTGAACCTTTGCTAGACAGTGTGAGAAAATCAGAAAAGGCCTGAGGTTCGGTATTTCATTCCTCTTATGAAACTAGGTATATCTGTCACTTAAAAATCTTTTTTGGAGTGTGTGTGTGTGTGGGGGGGTTACTTGCATGTATGTCTGTACATTATGTGCATGTGGTGTCCACAGAGCCCAGACAGTGTCAGATTTCCTGGAATTGGAGATACAAATGATTATTATCAGTCACATAGGCGGTGAGAATCAATCCTGGGTCCTCTGGAAGAGCAATTAGTGCTCTTAGTGTCTGAACTACCCCTCCAGTCCCATAGCTGCTTTAAAATTATTATTATTATTATTATTATTATTATTATTATTATTATTATTGGTTTTTCAAGACAGAGTTTCTCTGTGTAGCCCTGGCTATCCTGGAACTTGTTCTGTAGATCAAGCTGGCCTTAAACTTACAGAGATCTGTCTGACTATGCCTCCTGAGTGCTGGGATTAAAGGCATGTGCTACCACTGCCTCGCCTAAAAAATATTTATTAATTATCATTATGTGTGTGTGGTATTGGGGTGGGGAGTGAACCACAGCACACATGTGAAGGCCAGAGGCCCACTTTGTGGAGTCAGTCCCCTCTTTCCACCTTTCTGCGGGTCCTAGAACTCAGAGAGCAGGCTTGTGCGGCAAATGCTCTACCTGCTGGACCATCCCTCCAGCCCATGAAGCAGCTCTTAATGCTCTCATTCACATCGTTTGAAAATTCAAGAAGAGAGTCAATTTCCAGAAAGTCTTTCTGTGGTATGTGTGACATCCACAGGGATTGCAGATGTCTCTTCTCTTCAGAGCAGGTCTCAGAAGGGCTTTTCTCGCAGCTCTCCTCCCCATGTTGCCACCTCTGTGGTATTAGGAGATGCTCTCCGCAGGGCAACAGCAGAGTGAGGCTCCCAGACCAACACAGCCTTTTCTTCATAACTACCAGCTGATGTGATGGTCAGAATCAACACTGAGGACCAAGTCTTTTCTTCTCTGTCCTACTGGAGAAGTGTCACGAATTTGAGGTCAGCCTGGGCTACACAGTGAATTCCAGGATAGCCTGGGCTGCAAAACAAAATCCTATCTCAAACAAACAGCAAGCTAGGCCCTTTCTCATTTTAAGAGGTCATACTATGGAGCAGCCAGAGGACCTCACCATGTACAAATCCTCAATTAGGATCTCCCAGCATGCATAAGAATAACCCAAAGAAACTCATAGTCTATAAATTGCCTGATTGGTGGTATTCTGTTATTGCACCACAAAATGGGCCAAGACAGTATTTGTGCATGCATCAGTGGTTCATAATCCAAGAAAGTGCTTCATTCCAAAGCCCTTGGGAAAAAGGTGACCACAGGAGCCTGGCCCTGGCTCTGGACCTTTTGTTAAGAGCAGCCTTCCGCATGATGAGTCTCCTTTGTATTTTTGCTCTACAGTACTTTTTTTTTTTTTTTTCTGAAACAAGCTGTAGATTTGCAGATTTTGTCATTAGGCTCCTGTGGGTGTCTCTTAGCAAGAGAGCCCCGATTAGCAGCCATTTGGGTAGCACCAGTGACACAAGAGAGTTGACACTGGAGTCCCACAGAAGATCAGGGTTCAACCCAGTCACACGGTTAAGCAGTAGTGAAACTGAAGGTTTTCTTTTCAAATCTCTGCTCCACAGCAGCATTTTCCTCCACACTCTTTGATTAATGGAGAAAACCAAGGACTACTTGTTTGTGTATTTATTACTAGTGTGCATATGGTGGGGTATGCCATGGCATGCACGTGGATGTTAGAGAACTAACTCCACAAAGTTGTCCTCTGACCTCTACATATCAGTTCTCACCCTCCACCTCTACATGGGTTCCAGGGATTGGGCTCAGGGCATCAGGCCTGCATGGCAAGCATCTTGGCCCATCGCTCCCATCTTACTGGTCCCTGAAGGAATATTTGCTGGTACAGTTTCAGGTGAGGGCTGTTTTGTATCTCAAAAGCAGAGCTGTGATTTAGAGAAGCAGGCCATGCCTTACCACTCAGTGCTGGGGGCCCAGGGTGGTCAGCTTTCTGCCACTAACGGAAGCTAGGAAGGCTTTAACCGTCTCAACACTGGCTCAGGAGGAGGCCCCAGAGGTGCATTCCTAGAAAGGCTGTGATTCATGGGAAACAGTGCTTCATGCATCAAGATGTCGCAGCTGGCCTTGTGTCTGCTGATCCATCTCCACAGGCCTCTTCATTGTCCATGTGTTAGATGCCAGCAACCCTAATTTGATTCTTAATTAAGACACATGTGAAAGTCAAATTCCATTAAAGCCTCTTGCCTGCTCACCAGACTCTGAAAGAACCTTCTAGAAGACCAGCCATAGGATGGAAATGAGGTGTCTTGGGAAGAAGAGTTGGCCTTGAGCCTGCGACCTTCTCTTTGCTACAACTTGGCTGGTCACCACTGGCACATCACTTTGAGCTGGGTGCCTTGGGACACACTTCCTCCAACAAGGCCACACCTACTCCAACAAGGCCACACCTCCTAATAGTCCCACTCATAGTGGGTCAAGCATTCAAACACCTGAGTCTGTAGGGGCCATTCCTATCCAAACCACCACACAGCCCCAGCCCACTATAGTTAGCAAGATTATAAAAAACATGAGGGAATATGGCTTCTGCTGTGGCCAAGTCTGGCACAATATCATGGGGACCTTAGAATGGCCCCCAGTATTTCCTGGGAGAAGCACATTCTCTCTCTCTTTTTTTTTTTTGGTTTTTCGAGACAGGGTTTCTCTGTGTAGCTTTGCGCCTTTCCTGGGACTCACTTGGTAGTTCAGGCTGGCCTCGAACTCACAGAGATCCACCTGGCTCTGCCTCCCGAGTGCTGGGATTAAAGGCGTGCGCCACCACCGCCCCGGCTTGCACATTCTCTCTTAAATTATAAAATTCCCTCTCTAGTGAAACCCAAAGCAATCCATGTGCCCTCCTGACTCCTCTGTGAAATTAGTATTAATCACACTGACTGATCCTCCACAGGATGCCCCCAAACAGCCTCCAGCAACAGACCATTCATTGTCCTTGACATTGTTAATGGCTGAGGAGAAATTCCCCACTATTCTGGAGTTCTCTAGTCATGCACACTCAATTCTCAGATGACCTCATGAATCCAACACTGCCTCGAGAAGGAAAATAAGCTTCCACAATCTTCTGGGCCCTTGCAAGAGAGAGGACATCATTACCACACTAAGACCTGCAAGAGAGAGCATCATTACCACACTAAGGCTTTTAAGTGGTTCTTTTCCGGCTCTTCCGAGGCTGGGAGGGAGGAGGGAGAACCAGAGCCTTTGTTCCCCAGCGGCAGCAGATTTCATGGCTGTTTGGTCTGGCTGTTTCCTTGGCTCCCAGAAGACCTCATGTTTTCACTTCCAGTGTCTAGAAAGCATTCCATCTTGGGTAATGACCAGCCCCCTTTGTTGCCATGAAATGAAGTCACAGACCAAGCAAAGAAACCTCTGTTTCCAGCCAACCGCTTGGTGTTTATGCCATCTCGTCTCTGTCTAAATCTGCAGGAGGAGAAGCTCTGCACCTGATCCACCTGCCCGCCACCAGCAACGTGCCAGAGAATGCTCCACCTGCAACTTTGGTGCATGAGTTTTCCGTGAATTTATCAGTATCATTGTCACCTGTGATGCCAGGATTTCCCATGGTGGTCAACCCAAGACCCTTCACTGAAGCCTTCAGGGTGAACAGACTATCAGGGACCAACTTTGAGGTGAGCTGCCTCTGACTCGTGCCCCGTGTCTGTAAGAAGATACGCACAGGACTCCAGAGCCCCTGTGCTAGATGCCCAGCTTCCTCGGCCTTTCCTTCTCTTCTTCTGCAGTTGCCTTGAACGTTCTGACCTCACATGTTACTGGGTGGTAGTGTGCACTGGCCCACCCTGTTCTTTGGAAGGGAGGAGGTGAATCTTGACATGTTGAGTTGTTGGTGACCTTGAATCTAGGGTGTCTACTCTGCTGTGACTCTGTGACTTTTTTAGAGGACAGTCTGAAAGAGCAAGTATATTTAATATGAAAGACACACCCACGTGTAAGCAGAAGTCTCAGTGTCTAGATCCGCAATGAGCACGTTTCCTTTCAGATGCCTCAGACCCAAATATTTGCACTCATGTGTCACGCCATGGTTGCTCTGTTGTCTAGCTTGTCATTTGAGTTTTTTCCAAAGTTGTCACATCCCCCTAGGGAGAGCCTGCCTGAGGACATCTTTAGGATCCAGGGTCTGGACTCTCTGGCCTTCAGCATTCTCCTCCTCAGTCCCCTTACTCAACAGGTCTGGCAGCCTCCTGAACTTAGAGCCAGCTCTGCCATGGGTCCCTTGGGTCCTTGTGGGACATACTGGGCTCAAGCCTGCCTAGTCTAGACTTAGTTGCTTCCATGGGGTCCATACTGGTGTTCTTGTTTGTTTGTTTGTTTGTTTGTTTGTTTGTTTTTTGAGACATGGTTTCTCTGTGTAGTTTTGGTGCCTGTCCTAGATCTTGCTCTGTAGACCAGTCTGGCCTCGAACTCACAAAGATCCGCCTGGCTCTGCCTCCTGAGTCCTGGGATTAAAGGCATGTGCCACCACCAACCAGCCATACTGCTGTTCTTAAATGTAGCGCATCCTCTGCATTACTAGGGGAGCTCCAAAGAGAGCAAGGTCAGGGCCTACAGCTGCCCTGTTGAACCCCTTCCCTGAGGCGGAGCCCAGTGTCTCTCCACTCTGGGATGGGTTCAGTCAATCTTCACATCATCATCCCACGGAAGTTCCCAGGACCCAGATGCTGGCTCCAGGACTCAGCTGCCCTGCCTATCCATTCTTAGCTTATGGCCTGCATTGGGTAGCTGCTGCCAGTCTCTTCCCTAAGTCCTGCCGACTGCTCACACTTACAGAGTACAGCTGTGTTCTGGACACCACTGAAAATGAATCTCACACTCACTCCTGCTCTTGAAATCTTCAAGGTACCATGGCTCCACAGACGAGGAAAACTGAAGCACAGAAAGACTGAGTTGTTTGTCTTAGCTTGCATAGCTAATATGTAGCTGACTGTGACTGGGAACCAGGTCATCTAGCTCTGGAGATCTCATTAAAAAACAAAACAAAACATATTTAATTGAGCTGTTAATTCACAAGTAGACCCCACTACTGCCAAGCAGAGAGTCTCCTTGGCCCTATAGGCCTAGTGATCTCCCCCCCCCCGGAGGGGGGGGCGATGGTCTCCTGGATGAGAGTCTCTAAGGATAGCTCTGAGCCACCCAGGCAGGAGAGGGCAGCAGGTAGGACCCAGCAGCCGCCCAGGAGCTCTCCAAGGTCCTGTGGAGGCCAGTGCTGTCCTCTCTTTCATCTTCCAGGCTCAGCCTGACCTCTCTCTTGTCCTGTTAACTGTTCTGAGAGCTATGGGCCCAAAACTTTGCTCAGCTTTGCTCAGGATGATGCTGAGGCCCACATACACAAAGCCAAACTTACGATTTTACCCCAGAATTCTGTAGCTAAACTGAAGCCCCCCCACTCCCACCTGGTGCCTCAGGAGAGCCCTCCCCTCCCCCTTCCCTCCCCCTTCCCTCCTCCCTTCCCTCCCCTGACTCGGCCACCCTGTATGTGAAATGGAGTGATGTTTGCCCATCTACAGTTATCGTGACGAATAAAACACCAAAATGGCTTGGCAAGGGGCAGATCCACAAACATTGTAAGCACTGGTGAGACCAGACAGTTTTCCCATTTCTGCTGGTAGCCGCATGATTCTTTTTGTTCTAAGATGCAAACTTTGGGTGCTTGTGAGAAGTCTACTTGCCTCCTGTAGAGAGTCCCAGCTAGTTCCAAAGAGAAGGAAGCAGCAATAGGTGATGTGGAAGGACAGGATCCGTCTAACAGGACATAAAGGAGGCTCCAGCCTGAGCAGGAAGTTGGTGTATAAGGAGGCACTGGACTGTGTCTGCTGGACAGGTGGATGTGTACTCCCCAAGCAGTTTCCACTACCCAGGGATGAAGTCAACCTTTGCACAGGGTTCTTAGTGCCAGATGGTGCTGGGCACAGCCCCTGAGTTAGCTCATTCAAGCTCCAGGACGACCTTATGAAGCAGGTGTTACTTTATCCTTGTATTGCAGATGGTAAGACTGAGGCATGGAAAGCTACATAATGGGAAATTGAGCTTTGAAGTCAGTTAGTTTGGTTCAGAGTCTTTGCTTATGATGTGCTGTGGGAGCCCGTTCTGGGGTTCCTCGTGGCTTTACCCAGCAGGTCCAAATAGAGGATGATCAGGACCACGGGCCTGAGTGCAGGTGTCTGAGATGGCCTGCACTTGGCTGTGCTGGGGGAGGAGGTCTTTTGCTCCACCCCTTGGCGTCTCTATAAAAACCCTGGACCAGAGACAGTCGGGGGCCAGTTGGAATAGGTTCCAGGCCCTCTCGAGGCTATCCTTTATTTTCTATCTGTTTATCTCCGCAACATTCTCCGCTATAAATCCTTCTATCTAATATTTCCTGCTGCTCACACTCAAGAAAACTCTGGGAAGCTGTGGGGGTGGTGGGTAAACGCCCCACAGAATGGCGCCCGAACAGGGACTAAAGAAAAAAAGGGACTAAAGAAAAAAAGGGACTAAAGAAAAAAAGGGACTAAAGAAAAAAAGGGACTAAAGAAAAAAAGGGGAAAAAAAGGAACTAAAGAAGGGAAAAAAGGGACTAAAGAAAAAAGGAACAAAAAAGGGGGGACTAAAGACAAATGAACACGGACTTAAGACAAAGTAATAGGGACTAAAGATAAAGGAAAATAATAGTTTTATTACAGAGTTTTTGGTGAAAGTGCTGAGTCAGCCCTGCCAGTGGAAAGGCATGCCGGTGTTATGGAATATATATATATTTTTATATATATTTTTTGGGAAGGCAGGCGTTTTATCCTCGAGAGAAAAGGAAAGCGGACTGGAAGGATGTCCGATGCTGCAGCGAAATTCTCTTCTGTCAAAATTTTCTATCTTCTATCCCTTTCTCAATTTCTATCTGTGATAAGTATAAGATATAGGGTAGTAATATAGTTTAGGAAAAACTTAGAAGTATAAGATTGTGTAGGAAAAAATAAGTAAGGCAACTAGACAGAAAAACTCTTCAATTTTCTAACTTTGGGGGCTTTGAAAGCAAACTGGGGAAAAAATCTTTCTTTGGGCTTTACGGGTAGTAAAAAAGCTCTTCTTTGAGCTTATGGGGAAGAAAGTTTCCTATGGAAGCCTTTGACCTGGGGACAGCTGAAATGCCAAATCCAAGCGGCAGGAGAAAGTAATTTCTCCCTGAGGCAAAAATGGGGGTGCAAGAAGTCAAAGTTTAAAGTTGGGAAGTTTTGGGAAAAGTTGGTCTTTATCCTGGGGGGAAATCTCTCTTAAACTATAAAGCTTTTCTTGGAAAATTTGGGGAAAAATCTCTCTAAAAAGCCTTAATCTTTCTCAAAAGCTCTTAAACTTAAAAACTAAAGCCTTTAACTCTCTCAGAAGGACAAAAATTAGAATCACCTGAAGATATTAGTATGGGGACCACCTGTGATTAGCTCTAAGGGAAAACAACAAACTTAAGACAGCAAAACCTCTAAGTTCTCTTTCAAGCTCTAAAAATCATCCCTGCAATGCAGGAGGCAAGGACAAGTTTCTAAAAACCCCTTCTAAGCTCTGTCTCTTCAAGCTAGTAAAAGACAGTGGGTCAGAGTACCCTGAGGGAAACGCTTGGGGAGAGTGTGGGTGACGAGCTACAGAGAGCCCAAAAAGGGCAGGAAACTTGACCTGAGAAAAGCAAAATAGTCAAGCTCCACAGTTACGGCTGAGCTGAGGCAGCAAAGGTTTTGAGTGAGCATTTCAGAATGAAAAGGAGCTCCTAATCGCCCTAATGCAAAGATCCCCTGAAGCAATGCAAACTGTTAGCATTGTATCCTCGCTTGTGACCAAAAACCCAGAGGTGACTGGCCAGCGTCTCTGAGTTGGAGTGCATTTCGGGGATACTAGGGTTCCTGCGTTGTAAACTTCCTGGAGCACAGAGCTGAGGCAGGAAGGTGCAGGACCCAGGGGAAGATTGCTAATGAACAAACAAAGCTAAAGCCTGTGGGAACGGCACAGTCGCGTGCTTTCCTACAAGTCCCGGGTTGATAGGTCCACAGCTGCAAAAAGAAATCTGAGAAAAAGCTTTCCTATCAGAGAAAGGACTTGTCTGGGAAAAGAGTAAAGCTGAACTGTGTCTGAAGCAGTCGTGCTGCTGAGTCAGAACGCTGTCTGGGGAAAGAGCCCAGCCAGGGCAGAACAGAACTATCCAGGAATAAAGCTTTCTTTTCTGTCAGAGAAAGCATCTCTTTGAGAAAGCTTTGTTTCAACTGACTCCCGATGAGATGAGGGAGTGTAGCCCTAAGGGGTGATTGCCTCTGGCATAAGCTCTGTCCTTGAGCACCCAGACAAGCAAATGCAACCCACTGGGGGACTGGGCCAGGTAAAGGCCTGATGAGGCAAAACACCTGTCCTAATGGGAGTTTAGAAATGGCAAAAACCTCCCTTGTTAGATTTTTCAGTCTGTACGCAAACCATAGACCCTGAAAACAGAAACAGACAGAAAACCCCTACCTTCAGTAGCAGAGAAAGCCGCCACTGTAGTGTTGGAAACTGTTTCTGGGGTAGAGGGGATAAACTGAGACCAAACTGGATACTTTCTGGGAGAAAGACTCTGAAGAAACAGAGAAAGGGACATAATCCTCCCCAGAAAATGCATGACCTGACAAAGCTGCTAGAATTTGAGGCAGATTCGGGGGGAGAAAAAAAGCCCCTACCTCCAAAGGCAGCTAGCAGAGGTACAGAGCCGCAGATAGCTGAAGCTCTGCATCTGGGGAAGGAAGGAGCAAGCAAAATGAGATAAATCAGTGGGAGAAAATCTCTGAAGGAGCTATGGAAAAGCTGTTGTAAATGATCTTGTTTTTCACTGACTGGCTAAAACAAACACAAGCCCCGAGGAAAGTTGCTATCAGAAATGCCAGCCTCAATGCCGGCTAACGAGACAGGCGTGTTTCTGATCTGGGGGCCAGTGTCAACTGAAGGAGAGACACCTGTTGAAGCCAACTGAGGAGACTAGAAACCTCCCAATGTCCCATAGCTAAAAATGTAAAGTGCTTGTTCAAATCGCCCGTTGCAAAAGCGAAAAACTTTGTTCAAACCTCCCGGGCAAGAATTTGTAAGCAAGTCTGGTAAAAGAGAACCAGTTGACTCTCAAACCCGATAAGAACTATGGGAAATGATATATGGGACTGATATTATTATGGACTGATAAGGGAAATGCATTCTGGGAAATGTAGTTTTTTCGCTAAAGATGGCGACATTGCCCTGAAACACTTTTGTCAGCTCAAAAATATGTTCATGGTGAACTTAAAATACAGCCTTTAAAAAGAATAAGGAGGAAAATCATCTAAGAGTTTAAGTGTCAGTTCCAATGAAAAATTGAAAGGATATGGAACTAGGTGCTTCGCGGTTTGGGGCGCCGTTGGTAAAATGCCTTATTTACCCTAATAGCTGTGCAAAGTTTTTACGGCAGTTGGATGACAAAAAGCTACCTATAAGAGCAAACAAGTCACTTTAAAATCCTTAAAATACCACCTAATAGCTGTGCAGTTTTTGGCGAAGAGCTTTACAGCAGCTAAATATGGTGATTTCACCCTCAGTGTGAAGTAAAGTTTTTCAGTAGAACAAACAAAAGTACTGCTGTGATAGAAACGTTTGTTTGAGTTGAAGTTCTTTGGGGAGCTAATATGAATTTGCGTGAAGGGGGGACAGCCTCTAGTTAAAAACTGTCTACCGCTGACAGTGCATCTCTGCTGGTCCGGAAAGGCTGAGAGAACTGGCAACTTTGGAGTGTGGCTTTGTCCTGAGAATGTTACAATCCCCTAGCAACAAGTATCACAACTCTATAATAACACTCACTAAATCCCAGTGCTTTATAACAAAGCTAACTATAAACTGTAAACTTTAGAAATGATGTACGTATTTCCTGTCTAGTTAAGAAAATCTTTATAATAGAGATAGTGATAATAATTAAGAGTAAGAAGTAGAAAAATGAAAATAAGATATGTGAGTTTGTAGAAATTCTGTCTTGTTATATCTGTGTTAAGAAATCTTTAGGTGTTTGCTAAGTTAGATATATGCTAATGGTAGCCTATATAAGTTTGTAAAATAGATCTATAGAGTTCCTTTAAGAATATAAGCTTGTAAGAAGTATCTAAGGTAGTCTTAAGACATGTAGTAATAAGCTTGTAAGATGCTAGTTGTAAATGTAAGTTTAAATAAGAAATAAGATGGAATGAATATAAGAATTAATAGGAAATATATTTGCTAAAGTAGTTCTATAAAGTATAAATAAGTAGATGTTAATATGTTGTATATGAGTTTGTAAAAACGTGTAAATGTTGAATATGAGTCTAAATGCTTTGCAAGGCAAAAAAAGTGTTATATGTGAGTTTGTGAAAAAGTGTAAATGTTAAGTGTGAGTCTATTAATGTATATGGTGAAAACACCTGAGACACAGGAGATAGTGTCCTAGTAGACTGCAAAGTAGGCAGTCTAAATGATTTCAAAAGCTCCAGAAGCTGCTAAGAAGCTAAGTATGGCGGAGGCCAGAACCAGCACAAGGCATCCGCGGCTGAGATCCATGGAATATCAACGCAGCACAGAAAAACCTGAGCTAACAGCAAAAACGGTGCGATTTAAAATATTACTATACTAAAAAGGTCTGTCTGTGAGAACAAAAGTTGCAGAGACGCTTGTTTGAACAAAAATTAACTGCAAAAAGTTTTGGTTGAAAAACGTCTCTTCATATTTGGAAGTGAAAGTCTGATACCAGAATTTATTCCTTGTTTGAACTTTTTGAACTTAAAATGAGATAAAATTACAAAAAGATTTTGGTTATGGATTTCTTCAAATTTGGAAGGCTAGTACCAATATTTATCATTTGAATTTTGGTACTTAAATGAAATGAACAATAGAGATTTCATTGCAATGGGACAATTTTGAGCTTACTTATAGTAATGACCTAGGAACGGTTTTCTGGAATTGGGTTAAAAATGGAACTGTTTAAATGAAGAAATGTATTTCTACTTAGAATCAAGATGCAATTTTGTGTATGCGTATATGCTTTATTAACTGGAGATTTATGAATTGTTTTGTGGAACTGTTTATGTAAAAATGGAATTACTTATGGAACTGGTTTTGTGTTACAAATGGAACTGTTCAAACAGATAAGTTTGGGTTCCTCTAACTAGGTTTGAGACTTTGTTTAAAAAATTATAAAGAAAAGGAGGAGTTATGAGATTGAATTATGTTCGCAGAAACCTATTGATATTAATGCACCCTGGTTTTGTGGAGTTAAGAAAATGTTTAAGTTTGATGTGAATACATCGAAGTTTTTCCTATGTTCTGTTAACAAGAAAATTCAAATGAGTGAGTTAAAGTTGTAAGACGGAGAAAATTGTTAACTATATATAGCACCATATATGCTAATTCTAATGGTTCTGTGAAGAGTTTGCTTTGAGTTGTAAGATTGAGAGAATTGTGACTATGTATAGCAATATTTATGTTAACCTGTTAATGGTAAAGTTGAAGCTAAGGGATTCTTTAAGTTTGTAGTCGCCTTAAGAGTTTTGGTTTAGAAAGGGCTTGAGGCAGCTAAGACTGCTGTGGTCACCTTGGACCTAATTCAAAAGAGAAATGCCATCTATATCATCCTCTACTCCCATACTGGGAGGTGTAACAGCTATGGAGATTGCTGTAAGCCATTAATAGTTATTTTTTTATATATTAAGAAGGGGGGACCTGTGGGAGCCCGTTCTGGGGTTCCTCGTGGCTTTACCCAGCAGGTCCAAATAGAGGATGATCAGGACCACGGGCCTGAGTGCAGGTGTCTGAGATGGCCTGCACTTGGCTGTGCTGGGGGAGGAGGTCTTTTGCTCCACCCCTTGGCGTCTCTATAAAAACCCTGGACCAGAGACAGTCGGGGGCCAGTTGGAATAGGTTCCAGGCCCTCTCGAGGCTATCCTTTATTTTCTATCTGTTTATCTCCGCAACATTCTCCGCTATAAATCCTTCTATCTAATATTTCCTGCTGCTCACACTCAAGAAAACTCTGGGAAGCTGTGGGGGTGGTGGGTAAACGCCCCACAATGTGCTAGTCTGCCTCACCGTCCATAGACAGCGCAGACAGCCCAGCTCTGGATAAGTGGCTATGGGGCGTATACACAGACAGACAGGCTCTCTGCAGACGCCAGACCACCCTCCACCCTGCCCTCCTCCACTGTGCACATTCGCACCTGTGGCTACCGTCTCTTCTTGTAACCAGTCTAGATCTTGCAAGAGCAAACCTGATAACTGCCACCTCCTCCATGCAGCCCTCCATGCAGCCCTCTCTAAATAGAGATAGCTTACAGCAAACTCTCCTCCCTCCTGACCCTCACCTCTGTTACAAAGTGTCAGCAGCTCACCTAGCCCAGGGCTGGCTCACTGAGTTGTAGCCACGTGGCAACAAAGGCAGGGGAACAGCTACTCCCCTGGGGTCACATGGAAGTTCAGCAGAGTAACGGCCCAGAGCCAAGTGCTTTCATCAGGTGATGTTAAGTGTCCTGGCATTAGCAGCCAAAGTTCTAGAAGAAATACAATGTTTCAGCTAGGGGTAGAGTCCAGGGGTAGAGTATCAGCCTAGTATTGTGAGGTTCTGGGCTCAGTCCTCACTAATACAAAAGAAGACGGAGAGGAAGACAGGGAGGAAGGGACAGGAGAGAAGGAGATTAACCCTGGATGTCTGTTCACTCTGACGTCTACTCCTGTAACAGCACGCTGTAGGCTGGGAAACATGAAGAAAGGAAAGTGATTTTTCCTGTTCTGGAGGCTGGGTGTCCAAAGTCAAGGTGCTGGTACCTGGCCAGGGCCCTCTAGCTGCAGAAGAGCGTGGCCAACACACCGCGGTGAGGGGACAAGGACGAGGGTGAGACCATTAAAGGAGGAAGCCCTGGGAAGCTGGCTTGGCTCTGTGGCAGCCCACTCTCCAGATTGAAGCACTGATTCGCTCAGGAGAATGGTTTGCTCACCATCCACCGCCTCTTACTGGTTAGCTCACATCAGCCAGTGATGGAACACTGGTCATTCCATTTCAACACAAGCATTTTAGGGAATAACTAACCCACAGAAATGTGCCTGGGCTTGTAGGAGCTGTGTCCAGGGTAGCTAAGGTACCTGTCCAGGTGTCTGGTGCTAAGTGTGGTAGGTATTCAATTCTGTGGCTTTCCATCTCCAGTGAACACACCAGAATGTCTCTGGAGTAGTTTTGCTTTTTTCTATGAAAAGCAGCATCCATCACCCACAGGAGTGCCTTCTGAGAAGTGTCCTGGGGTCGGGCTTATGTTGGAAGGACTAAGGCAGAAGAGGAGCTGCCTCTGACAGTGAGTGTAGAATGGTCACCAGGAGGCAGGATGCGCCCTTGCGAAGTGCTTGCATACAAAGCTGGCCTTTCGTGTGCACTGCTGAGAATCTTGCATTCTGTTTTAGGTTGTCACCACTGGGAAGGAGCAACTGGATTTTGAAACAGGACCAAAAGTATTTGATTTGCAGATTTATGTTAAAGATGATGTTGGTGTCACAGACGTGCAGGTCCTAACTGTTCAGGTGACAGATGTGAACGAGCCGCCTCAGTTTCAAGGCAACTTGGCACAAGGTGAGACATACCCAGACAGCACATCCTAGAGGACCCTGCGGGACAGAGCCAAACAGAAAAAGAAAATGAAGAAGCAGCTGCTTCCTCAGAAAAGGCAGCTGCTTAACCAGCAGGGGAAATGGAATGTCTTCCTTGGCACGTCCTGTCCTGACACCCAGCAGCTTTAGAGCCTTGCATCTGTGCTTCTCTCTGTCCCTCTCAGTCCTGGGAAGAACGCTGAATCCAAGTGGGAAATGTAGGGGAACCTGGGCTCGGCCCACCATAGCCTTGCCACCTTATTCTGCAGCCGCTGTCCAGCTGTCTTGCTCTCCCTCACGGACTCTGCCTGGCCAGTGGGGATGACCTAAGGATGGGGTCTGGGGTGTGGCTTGGTGGCAGAATGCTTGCGTAACAGGCACAGCACCGTGGGTTCAATCCTCAGCATCACAGAAAGTACAAACAAGGGGTGAAGGGATGGTTCAGCAGGTAAGACCTCCTACTATGCAAGCCTGGCAACCTGAGTTCAACCCCCAGCACATACATCAAAGGGAAGGAGAGAGCTGAGCCACACGGTTATTCTCCTTCTTTACACACACACCATGGCATGCACACCCATGCACATCATGCACACATGTGCACATGTGCATTCACACACACAGATATTGATAATAAATAAACTTTAAAAAACAATAAAAATAAAGAAGATGGAACCTAGGGGCATTTCCCACCAGATCTCGCCCAGCTCATGGCTGTGTGTACTCTGTGCAATGAGAGCCCCGAGTCTGTTGTTCCTCTTGGGCTCTCCCTAACTCCATCTGTTTTGCCCAATGTCTCCTGGCCAGCTAAAAGGCCTCTCAGACTTAGCAAGCCTCTCAAAGCACTCTTTAGTCCTGTCCCTCCCCCACCCCTCTCTGTGTCCTCACCTCCACTCCCTTCTGCTGAAAGTCTATGCATGTCTCACAGGGTCACTTTAACATAAGAAGATGGATCTGGATGTGACTGGCGTCACACTGGAGGCACTAGGGTGGCTTCCATCTTCCCTCTCATCTGGCTCCCTCTCATCTGGTCCTCTTTCCAGCTAATGACAGTCCAGAGTCACCTCCCAGTGGAGGAGGTGACTGAGGCATGACACCTGGCATCATAGTGATCTTTATGAACAGCTTGGCCCAGGCGGTCTTTCCTTGGGTCTTATCATGGCTGCTCTCTCTGTCCCATGATGCCAGCATGCCTTGCTGGTTCCCTTTAGCTGTAGTGTCTGGATGGCTTGGGGTTGGAGTTCCCTATCTGACGAGACACTCTGATTCCCTTTTGACTCGGAACAGGTTTAAACCTCTGTGTAGTAGAAAGAACAAATCCTGGATTCATTTACCAGGTGGAGGCCTTTGACCCAGAAGACACAAGCCGGAACATACCCCTCAGCGTAAGTATCCGAGGCTGCTGCTGTACACACCACCTTTGGGGCAGGAGCCTGACGGCCAAGCCTGTCAGGTGGGTAGCAAGAACAGCAGGGGGATGTACTGCCACTTCCAAGGTCCGTCCAGGGCTCTGGGTGCAAGGCGTTTTGTGACCCTGGACAAACTCTTAACTTTGTTGAGCTCCTGTGCTTCCCAAGGGACAGCAGAAGCAGGAGAGTACCTGGCATAGGCAGGGCTGGGTCATGTGAGAGGCGGCATGCGAAGCCACCTTGCTCAGGCCAGCCAAGCTGACAGCGTTCACTTTCAAGATGATACGAAGCCACCATGCTATTTTGAAAATGAGCACAGGAAATATACAGCCAAAATAGGCTCTGACATCCTTCCTAAGAGACATTCAAGCTTGCAGCAAAGGTGTTTTTCTTTTTAAAGGAAAATTAAGTCTCAGGGATTTTCGGTGCAGACAGGGACTGGGTCCCAGAGAGTTGCCTCACCATCCAGTCTGAGAAGGCTTAGGTCTCCTCGCTCCCATTTGAAATCAGATTCCCTCTTGGAGCTGGGGCTTTTAGACCCAGCAACCCCAGGTGAAGTGTCTGAGCTGTTCCTGGGAAGGGTGCCTTTCTCTGCTTCGATGAGGCTGAGCTTGCCCTGCAGCAGCCTGGACAGCCTGGAGGAAAACACGGAGGTTTATCAAGGGCGCAGGGCACCCAGCTGCCAGCCCTGCCCTCTGGAGAAGAGTGCTCTGAAACAGGACAGCCAGGCTGCACTGTCTTCCATTTGCTGCGGATCTGCAGCTTCAACAGAACCGGTTTTTCTAACAGGACAAAGCGATCCATGGGAATAATCTCCAGGACCAATGCAGGTTGTCACAGGGTCTGAAACAGCTGCTGGAAGGTTACTGCAGGCATCTCTAAATTAACAGATAGCTGTATTTCTTAGAAGATGTCATTTTGTTAAAAAAAAAAAAAAGATTCATTCATTCTTTTGTTCAAGATTCATTTGAGTCAGCATTGGCATGAAGAAGAGAGCGTGGAATGGGTGGATGCGCACGCTACTGAAAGCAACAACACTGTGTGACAAAACTCTACTGGGGAGATGACACACGCAACACACACACACACACACACACACACACACACACACACACACACACACACACTCACACACTCACACACTCACACACTCACCCCAGACAGGGAGCCCACAACAGACCAAAGCATGGTTCCCACCATAGTCCAACTTGCTGAACCAAAACATTTATTGGGGCTACTTACAGGAATATGAGTGAGGGGTTGCTTACAGCAGCAGAAATGACTCAAAGCCAGCTGCATCTCCAAGGCCCACCCAGCACAGGTGACAGCTCACAAAAGCCAGGAGCCTGGACTCACTGCACAGCCTGCAGACAGCTCAACAGGTTGGAGAGTGTCCTTCCCAGGTGCCTCAGTTGGTCTGAACCTCTTCCAGGCAGATGGTCTGGTCTCAGAATCCTTTGAAGCTGTATTGCTTACTGTGGCAGGGAGAGCCCTGGTGAATCCGGCCAGTTTCAGGGACTTCCTGAAGCTACTTAGAGTTGTTTACCTTCCTGCTTAAGGAGCTTCCCTGCAGGATGGAACGTTTCAGGGAACTGTTATGCAACAAATAGTAGGTGCTTTAAATGAGTATTTACTGAGAGCATACTTGTCATGGAGGGCAGATAGCAGAAAATATAACCACAGGAGATGAATTTGAGTGTGTGCATTTGTGTGTGTGTGTGTGTGTGTGTGTGTGTATGTGTGTATGCATGTGTGTGTGTGCACGTGTGTGCATGTGTGTGTATGTGTCTCTGTGTGTATGTGTGTGTGTGTATGTGTCTCTGTGTGTATGTGTGTGTGTATGCATGTGTGTGTATGTGTCTCTGTGTGTATGTGTGTGTATGCATGTGTGTGTGTTCCCATAATCCAGAAGTCTGGGGACAGCCAGACCACCCAGGGCAGGTGCTGTGCCATTTGGAGAAGGCTGGATGCTTTCTGTTTCTGTTCTTCCATATAAAGCATGTTTTGCTTTGTCCTGTTTTTCTAACCTCATGGTTGCAACATGGCTGTTCACATGTTCTGTCATGATGCTACAAAGCCAAAAAGAGGAAAAGGAAGTAAGGTGGGGTATAGGGTAAAGGAGACAGGCCAGCCTAGTATGTTGTTTTTGGGTAGGGAAGCATAATAATACTTCTGTTAATTGTCAATGACCAAAACTGTGTCCTCTGGAACCACCACTTGAGAGGGAGCAGTGGAACAGAGTTCCTAGAGTGGATTAGTCACCACACCAAAATGTACTTTATTATTTATGTCGTTTGTTTGGACTTCTACCAAGAGTGTTATCCAGGCACGTTAGGTCATCTGGAAACAAAGATGAAATTACAATGATCTGAAGTATTTGAGGACTAGAAGTAAGCCATTCCTGAGACTGGAGAAAAATAACAATATTTTCCTTAAAATGGTCACAGCAGACACCCGAGTGACAGAAGACTGTTTGGAAGAGGGAAGGACAGCCGGGCAGTGGTGGAGCACACATTTAACCCCAGTACACAGAGATGGTGGAGGAGCACACCTTCAACCCCAGTACACAGAGATGGTGGAGGAACACAACTTCAACCCTAGTACACAGAGATGGTGGAGGAACACACCTTCAACCTCAGTTCACAGAGATGGTGGAGGAGCACACCTTCAAGCCCAGTTCACAGGAGATGGTGGAGGAGCACACCTTCAACCCAGGACACAGAGATGGTGGAGGATCACACCTTCAACCCCAGTACACAGAGATGGTGGAGGAGAACACCTTCAACCCCAGTTCACAGGAGATGGTGGAGGAACACATCTTCAATATCAGTACACAGAGATGGTGCAGGAACACACCTTCAACCCTAGTACACAGAGATGGTGGAGGAACACACCTTCAACCCCAGTACACAGAGATGGTGGAGGAGGACAACTTCTACCCCAGTAGACAGAGATGGTGGAGGAGCACACCTTCAACCCCAGTACACAGAGATGATGGAGGATCACACCTTCAACCCCAGTACACAGAGATGGTGGAGGAGCACATATTCAACCGCAGTACAAAGAGATGGTGGAGGAGCATACCTTCAATCCCAGTACACAGATATTGTGGAGGAGCACACCTTCAACCCTAGTACACAGAGATGGTGGAGGAACACACCTTCAACCCCAGTACACAGAGATGGTGGAGGAGCATACCTTCAACCCCAGTACACAGAGATGGTGGAGGAACACACCTTCAACCCTAGTTCACAGGAGATGGTGGAGGAGCACACCTTCAACCGCAGTACACAGAGATGGTGGAGGAGCACACCTTCAACCCCAGTACACAGAGATGGTGGAGGAGCATACCTTCAATCCCAGTACACAGATATTGTGGAGGAGCACACCTTCAACCCTAGTACACAGAGATGGTGGAGGAGCACACCTTCAACCCAGGACACAGAGATGGTGGAGGAACACACCTTCAACCCTAGTACACAGAGATGATGGAGGAGCACACCTTCAACCCCAGTACACAGAGATGGTGGAGGAGCACACCTTCAACCCCAGTACACAGAGATGGTGGAGGAACACACCTTCAATATCAGTACACAGAGATGGTGGAGGAGCATACCTTCAACCCTAGTACACAGAGATGGTGGAAGAGCACATCTTCAACCACAGTACACAGAGATGGTGGAGGAGCACACCTTCAATCCCAGTACACAGATATTGTGGAGGAGCACATCTTCAACCCTAGTACACAGAGATGGTGGAGGAACACACCTTCAACCCCAGTACACAGAGATGGTGGAGGAGCACACTTTCAACCCCAGTACACAGAGATGGTGGAGGAACATACCTTCAACCCTAGTACACAGAGATGGTGGAGGAGCACACCTTCAACCCTAGTACACAGAGATGGTGGAGGAGCACACTTTCAACCCCAGTACACAGAGATGGTGGAGGAGCACACTTTCAACCCCAGTACACAGAGATGGTGGAGGAGCACACTTTCAACCCCAGTACACAGAGATGGTGGAGGAGCACACCTTCAACCCTAGTTCACAGGAGATGGTGGAGGAGCACACCTTCAACCCCAGTACACAGAGATGGTGGAGGAGCACACCTTCAACCCTAGTTCACAGAAGATGGTGGAGGAGCACACCTTCAACCCTAGTTCACAGAGATGGTGGAGGATCACATCTTCAACCCTAGTACACAGAGATGGTGGAGGAACACACCTTCAACCCTAGTACATAGAGATGGTGGAGGAGGACACCTTCAACCCTAGTTCACAGAGATGGTGGAGGAGGACACCTTCAACCCTAGTACACAGAGATGGTGGAGGAACACACCTTCAACCCCAGTACACAGAGATGGTGGAGGAGCACACCTTCAACCCTAGTTCACAGAGATGGTGGAGGATCACATCTTCAACCCTAGTACACAGAGATGGTGGAGGATCACATCTTCAACCCTAGTACACAGAGATGTTGGAGGAACACACCTTCAATCTTAGTACACAGAGATGGTGGAGGAGCACACCTTCAACCCCAGTACACAGAGATGGTGGAGGAGCACACCTTCAACCCCAGTACACAGGAGACAGAGGCAGGTGAATCTCTGAGTTTGAGGCTGGCCTGGTCTACAGAGTGAGTTCTAGGACAGCCAGGGCTGTTACACAAAGAAACTCTGTCTCAAAACAAACAAACAAAACAAGAAACCAAAACCAAAATCAAAAAAGGAGGAATAAATAGCATATTGCTTAACCAAAGTTTTGTAGGACACAGAAACCTTCAGAAATGAAGCTTCAGATCCCTGTGGAAAATGAAGTACCATGTATGTGTGGGTGGAGGAGTGTGTAGGCATGTGTGGTTGTGCATGTGTGTGTGTGCATGCCCGTGTGCAATAGCTGGAGGAGGCAGAGGAAGCCCCGAGTGTCTGTTCTCTCACTGTTCTGTCCTTCCCATCAGGGTCTCCCACTGAACCTGGAGCTAGACAGGGACCAGCAAGCCCCACTGATGCCCCATGTCTGGGTCCCCACAGTGTTAGCATTACAGACACGTTCAATCTCACCTGCTACTTTTTTAAAATGAGTGCCAGAATCTGAACTCAGATCCTCATGTTTATATACTAAGTGATCTTACCTGCTGTGCCTTCTCTCCAGGCCCAGACTATGTGTTTTTATGCTCAGGTTCCACGAAAAAAAAATAGACACTGTGTAAAACTATAATGAGACAGAAAACAAAAACAGGGGCACCTAAGTGAGGTCTGTCTATTCGGGTTCCTCTAAGCCTCAATGTATAGAGCAAGAGGCCCCTGGGATGAGGGTCTTATGATGTACTGCCTTAAGAAAGAAAGTAGAGACAAGGTTAGAGGGACCTTCTTGTTTCTTCATTTTTCTTATTTGTCAGGTTTGGGTGTTGTGTTCTGAGCGTGATGGGTGCACACATCAAATGATTATCACTCAGTATGATAATGACGGCAAAGTTTGTAAGAATTGTACTGTGGCCGGTATTAGTTACTTTTCTGTTGCTGTGATAAAACACTATGATCACGGAAACTTAAGGAAGAAAGTGTTTGTTTTGGCTTATGGTTCCAGAGGGATAATAAGGGTTCATCAAGGCTGGGAGTCACGGCAGCCAGCTGTAACCCTGGCGGCACACATCCTCAACTGTAAAGCACCAAGCAAGGAGCAAACTGGAAATGTGAGGCTCTTTGCTCTCAAAGCTCACCCCAGTGACGTACACCACCTAAGCCCACCCAAGCATCAACACTAATAGTTCCGATTCCCAAGACTATGGGGGACATTTTTCATTCAAACCACCACAGGCTCCAGGTGAAGACATTTTAGTTTTGAAAACAACATTGTGTGTGTGTGTGTGTGTGTGTGTGTGTGTGTGTGTGTGTGTGTGTGTGTGTGTGTAAATAATTTGGTTTTTTGAGACAGGGTTTCTCTACATAGTCCTGGTTATCCTGTAACTCAGACTCACAGAAATCTGTCTAGCTCTGTCTTCCACGTGCTGGGATTAAAGGTGTGTGCCACCACACCTGGCTATTTTTGTATTTTCGGTGTTTTCATATTTTCAGATAGGGTCTGATAGCCCAGGCTGGCCTCAAATTTTCAACTCCCCTGCCTCAGCTTCTCAGCCTCTCTAGTGCTGGGATTACAGGTATGCTCCACTGTACCTAGTTAAATTTCTATTTTATATTTCCAATTTAATACATTTGCAAGTTATACAGCTGGCATATGGTTCCATCCCTTCAGAAACCCATTTCAGGTACAGTTGTCACCTGGAAGGGAGGCTGCCCAAGGGAGACAGTATGACAAGGTAGCTCCCTTTAGCATATACAGCTAAGTTAAAGTGGTTTTGGGCGAACTGTAAGCCTGGGCATGCACAGGCCGTGGGTCTGTCTGGATAGAGGTGCCTCTGGCTTGCCATAGAAAGCATTAATGATGTGTTTCACTCATGTGTGGGACTGAACAGCTTACACTGTCCAGAGGATCAAAAACTGGACAAAAATAATAATGATCTGGGCAATACCACATTCTCCATGGCCTTCATATTCAGATGCTTGATGTGGGCACTGGGGGTACTGAGAGGCACGGTTTGCTATGCAAAGCAGAAAGGATATGGCTAGCTCTCCATTGTCAAGTTCATGCTGCTCACCTTTGGCCTGAAATTGCAACCACAGGGAACTTTAAACACAGGTGTCCTGACTGCTCACGTTCCCGAGAGTTTGGGGTTGTGGGGATGTAGACGCAGTGTGGCGTCTGCACAGTGACTAGTTTGGTCAGAGAGGCTTGGACACTTGTTTCTCATGTTTGGCATATGCTGGGAACAGATGCGGCTGCTGCATGAAGAATGCAGACTCCTGTACACAGCAGGCGCATGCTGAATTAGCAGCAAACTTCAGGTTGTTTTTAGTACTGTGCTCAGAACCGCTGAGCGGAGCGAGAACAGACTCGAGTAAGCCCTGAAACGTACTGAGAGCCACCTGGGCTTTGTCTGTGCCTGTCACCTTAGCTGGTGGCCTCCATAAGATGTGCCTCCCTCCCAAAATGAAGGGAGATTCGAGACAGATCTAGAGCACACACTGAGCCCCGGCCCTGGAAACTGACACACATTCCAGTCCTTATCCAGTTTAAGGGGTGAAGGGGACCCCGAACAGTGGGGTCCCTCTCAGACCCCAGATGAGGGGCAGATGACACCCAAGCACCCGTTCTCACAGAGAGATCCTTCATTAAGTGGGAAAGAAAAAGTGGCTGCTTTCTGACCAGGCAGAAAACAGTGGCAAATGACCTTGCAGGTGTAAGGAGAAGAAGGGGAGGGTTTGTGTTAGGATGGCCTGGGATGTGATGGCAAAGGAGACAGGGGAGGGGATGAGGGAAAGGGGAGGGGACGAGGGAAAGGGAAGGGACGAGGGAAAGGGGAGGGGGACGAGGGAAAGGGGAGGGGACGAGGGAAAGGGGAGGGGACGAGGGAAAGGGGAGGGGGACGAGGGAAAGGGGAGGGGACGAGGGAAAGGGGAGGGGACGAGGGAAAGGGGAGGGGACGAGGGAAAGGGGAGGGGACGAGGGAAAGGGGAGGGGACGAGGGAAAGGGGAGGGGGACGAGGGAAAGGGGAGGGGACGAGGGAAAGGGGAGGGGACGAGGGAAAGGGGAGGGGACGAGGGAAAGGGGAGGGGGACGAGGGAAAGGGGAGGGGACGAGGGAAAGGGGAGGGGACGAGGGAAAGGGGAGGGGACGAGGGAAAGGGGAGGGGACAAGGGAAAGGGGAGGGGATGAGGGAAAGGGGAGGGGACGAGGGAAAGGGGAGGGGACAAGGGAAAGGGAAGGGGGATGAGGGAAAGGGAAAGGGGACGAGGGAAAGGGGAGGGGACGAGGGAAAGGGGAGGGGATGAGGGAAAGGGGAGGGGACGAGGGAAAGGGGAAGAGATATTTGTCCCAAAGGGAAAAAGGACAGCCTCTGGATAGAGAGGAGACAGATGTGGCATGTAGGCAAATGGAGGTTTATAAAGGTAAAGGGGGAAACCCCATGCTAGAATGAGGTGTTTAATTTTAACTGGGCATGTTAATTAGGTGAGTCAAAGGGGACTTTTGATTGCTGGACCTTGGTGGTCAGCCTCAGGAGGAGGAAGCAGCCGAAAAAGGGAACAGATCTTGGTGGCCAGCTTTAGGAATGTAATCCAATGGCTTTTATCAAGGCAGAGGGAATGGGGGAGAAGGTAAGGCCTGCAAGAGCCACATGCTCTGGTGAGCTAGTGTCCCTTTGGAAAGTGAAAGCATGTCACAGAGCAAGTAAATTGGGGTGCACTCAGAAGCCACCCCCTCTGCGGCTTCACTGGATCCTTTTAAAATAAACCTGATAGGCGTGAAGCTGTATGTTGTTTTGGCCACCCTTGTTCATTATGGCACTATCCTGTGCAACCAGGAGTAAATGCTGCAGATGTTGTTTTCAGTGTTTCAGTGGCCACATTAAAAGTACAAGAAATCAGGCGGCATTAATCATTGTTGGATCACAGACGCCCTCGCCGCTGCGTCTCCCACACCCCTTCAGTCTGTCCCTTAGGACCAAGACCTGACAGGAACCGCAGTGACGAAGTCCAGCCCCTCTGTCCCCTCTGGTGTTCAGGACCAAGTCTGAACTAGATCTGCCTCCTGGACTGTAGGCTAAGCCACAAGCGTGTAACTTCCCACCATTCCCCAAAACCCAGGAGTCAGAAGTGCCACTTTGTTGTATGGATTCCTGTCATGCTAAACATGGCAGTTGTCTCTCCTAAGGAAACTGCTCTTTGGAACTTCCTCTCCTTCAAGGCCCTGCCATGATGCTTACCGTATGATGTGCTCTGTCCTTGAATCTCCCACTCTCAGGCCCAATCACGCCCCCCCCCCCACACACACACTGGTTGAAAGCTGTCTTTCTTAATACAGCTCCTCTGAAGTATGATCGCATGTCAATTCCTCTCTACAGACCTCTGCTCTCTCTTCCTCAGTTACAGTAGTTATAATATAGCTCAATTCAATATGTATAACATATCACCAAATGACAAGTGAGATGTTTTATGTTCACTTTTCATATGATCTTAGAACATGGTATCCGCTTTACTCCTGGGCCCACCACCATTAGGCTAGCCACATTTCAGGTGCCCAGTGGTGACATGCACATGGCTGGTGGCTGGTGTGGGAGCTCAGGCTTGTATCTTGATGTAGTTATGTCCCCAGGGATTCCTTCTGTGTTCTGATGAGGATGCAGGTGACTGAGATCCAAAGCCGTTCTCCCTGTGAGCGTTGTTCTGGTAGCCACTCAGTTTTTTCCACCTGCTGAGGAAGGCTTGGTGAGAGACCCCACCCCCACCCTTCCTCCATCCTGCTCCTTGCCAATGGCCTCTTGGCTGCATCACAGCCTCCTTGGAGACTGGGATACTAATAGATTTTGCAGCTGGAGGCAAAGTGATCTAGTGTACAGCCCTCCATTAAAGGGTTTTCTCAGACCCTTCCATTAAGGAAGGCCTTTTGCATGAAATGAAGTGTGCTTTGTCCTCACCAGGGCAGACAAAGGATTAAATTAAAAGAGCAATAACCTCACTGATAGTAGAGCAACAGAACATCCTCACTCACATCTTCTTGCTCGTGGCTGTGTGAGCAGCCTAGCCATTCCTTCTTTCCAGGAATCCTCCAAGCTGAATAGACCAATAAAGGTCATGAATAGAGAGCTTATGTATGCATGTCTGTATTTACTATTAGTGGGCGAGGACTATGCCTGTGAAAGTCAGAGAACAACTTTGTGGAACTGGTTCTTTCCTTCCACCATGGGGATCAAGCCCAGGTCTCCAGACTTCTTTGTCACAGTGTGTGACAAGTACCATTACCTGCTCAGTGCTGAGCCATCTTGCTGGCCCCCAAAGTTTCCTGCCTTTACCATCCCTGCCTCAGTCATTGAACTGAGGTCTTCATACATGTCAGGCAAGTGTTCTATCACTAAGCCACAGCCACAGCCCTTTATAGACAGGGTCTTGTTATACAGCCCAGGTTGGTCTCCTGAATCCTTAGTTGTCCTGCTTCAACCTTTTGAATGCTGGGATTACAGGCAGCTCTGTAATAGTCTCCTCAGCAATTGAAATATTCCATCCTGCTAGAAGCTCCTTATGCAGGGAGGTAAACGACTCAAAAGGGTCAGGAAGCCCCTGAAACTGACCAGATTCTTTAGGTCCCTCCCTGCCAGAGTGAGCCATAGAAGCTGAGAGCCCCTCTCAGATGGAAGGAAGCTGAGCTGCAGAGAAGATTCTGGATGAGCCAAGCTACCAAGAAGACCCAGACAAACTGATCTGCAAAGACTAGAGACCAGCCCAGCTGCCTGGAAGAGGATTAGACCCAGGGAGGCACCTGGAAAGGATGCTCTCGACCTGTTGAGCTGCCCTCAGTCTGCGCCATGCGCTCCAGGTTCCCAGCATTGCGAGCTGTCACCTGTGCTGGGGTGGGCTTTGGTCATTTCTGCTGCTATAAGTAACCTCTCACTCATATTCCTCTAAGTAACCCCAGAACAACTCCCTTATTCACCAAGTTGGACTTGGTGGTGTCCATGCTTTGGTCTGATGTAGGTTTCCTACAGGTAAGCAGATGTGCTCACCTCCCCAGGGAAAGTTTTGTCACACAGCATAGGCATGTCCACCATCTAGTTTCTGGGTAACGCTTTATGGTCTCTTAGCAGCCGTTTGCTTCTGAATGAGAAAAGGAACTAAGGCTTTGCTTGGTACTGGGTGCCCGGGTCTTTCTTCCCTATTCCAGAAGTTCTGCTATGATGCCCTACCCTTTCCTTCCTGAAAGCTTTTCCACCACATGCCCCCCTGCAACCTGTCCTGCATGTCTTTGAAGTCACAGCAAAAGGCATTCTACTCCGGGTCTCTGTATGAGGCTCACAGAAGGAAAAGCCTCAGGTTGGTAGATTCCAGCCCTAACCACAGCAGTTGTTGGCTGTGCCTGCTTCTGGGCAGATCCTCAGGTGGATGGAGATTGTTGCCCTTAAGACTGTCAGAGCCTCGATCACGTAAACGGGACCTCAGTCTCCTTACGGCGTTCCTACTACAGAAGGGACAGGGAATGAAGCTGCAGCTTTATCGGTGAGGTGAACATTATACAATCAGCTCTGGGCACTGCAGATGCTGCTCAACTTGTCGAGTGCTTGCCTAAAATGCACAAAGCCCTGGGTTCATTCCTTAGGATGCCATGAAACCTGTTATATAGTGGGTTGGAGGTCAGCCTGTGGTATGTGAAATGCTGTCTCTAAAAACAAATAAACAATCACTACAGAACTCCCAATACACAGATTTGTCAATGTCCATTTGACAAATGTCCAATGGCATTTTTTGTCCAATGACAAAAACCATTTCAGTGACATACACACTTCGCTCTTCCCCACAGGTGGAAGCCAGAGTTTTGGGCTGCAGTGGACAGCTTTTTATTGGCCTTTTTTCTTCAGCCAAGGCTTCCTTCTTTCTCCTCTCCCCAACCTACGACCCCCAGAGCTGGGATGGGAGTAGAATGGGGGGGGAGGAGAGAAAGAGGAATTGGTAGGGGGTTTTGTTTGTTTCAAAATATCCATCTTAAATGGAGGAATCTAACTGACACATGGTATTGAATTTTAACCCACCCAGCCTGATTGGAAGTTCCTGGTCTGTGTGCTGCTTCTCTGGGTGAGGCTATGGGGTCCTGAGTGCAGGCTTGAAGTGTCATTGAAACTCTGGACTTGGGAGAACAAGGGTTCTTGCTTCCCTCTGGAAACTAGCTCATGATGGCATTGGTGCCCTGATCTCCAGCAGACAAGGCTGAATTCATGTTGCTTTTCGTAGGAAGGCCTGACAGCCAGAGATGGCTGGGATATTGCCAGCTGCTGCCACACTGTAACAGGAGGTTGCTGGCCCCCAGGGAGCTGACATTTCTGGAAACTGGGCCACTTCACCTTCCCTCTGGCTATACCAGAAACACTCTGCAGAGTGAATGGGGCAGGAAGGATGGGCCCTGTGTCTTTCAAAAGGAAGCTTTTGTGACCAAGGGCAATCAGGAGCCACCAGGAACTGGCAAACAGAGCTGTGGGAGGTGGGAAGGGATATTCCCAGCGGAAGGCAGAGAGCTTGTCTAAGGAGCATTTGTTAGCTGAATTGATCTGATTACTCAGGACTTTTTCAGCCAGGACTGGGGCAGACAGGGGCTGCAGTTGCTTTTCATTCTATTCAGTTTCTGTTTTCCAAGAATGAATATCAAGGGAGAGCTTTGATTAAACAAGCCTTAAAAAGGAGGCATGAATGCCAGGTTTACAGAAAGCCTTACTGAGTCTCTGGCAAGGGGCCACATGACACAATGTTTCTAGTCTGAAGATATTATCCCTTTCTGAGCACAAAACTGCGTGCCCATGAACAAAATGAGGAGACAGAAGGAAAAGAGAATTAGCTTAGCACTAATTATACGTATGTACACATATATGTAAAGATCATCAAGATCAGCATCATAGAAATTAAGGAAATTCTCATGCCCCTGGTTTTTGTTCCCCAGACCAATTCTGTCTGTTGCTGTCTGGCTGTTTTCTTTCCTGTAGCAGTTATTGAGACTGAACTCAAGACTGCATTGCCAAATACAGCATTACTACATTTAAACAGACATACAAAACGGTTGGCACGATATGTTGTTGTTTTAAGAATTTTGAGGCTGCCATGGTTGGCTTTTGAGACAGGGTCTCACTTAGTACTGCAGGTTGCCCTGGAATCTGTGGTGATGTTCCCAGCTGTGCCTCACGGATGCTGGGATTTCAGGCACAGAACACCATTCTTTCCCTGTTATAGGATTTTTCAGAGGTGAGAATGTTGGTCTCTCATCAGTGAGAAATTGGCAAGAAGAGAACCACACCATCGAATATTTAACAAAGACGCACTGAATGCCTGTGTGGGGCAGCTTCTGTTACACACTGGAACATGGAAACCTAAAGACACCTTTCCCTTCAGGAGCATGCTCTGTTCTCTAGGGGGCTGCAGAGCTGGGGATCGAACTCAGGGCCTTGTGCACATGAAGCAAGAGCTCTACCCCTGAGCTCCACCCTCATGACACGATCTTACATTTCAGCTGAACAGTACAAGTTACCATCCAAGGTGGGCCCAGCAGGTTCGAAGCATTGTCTTAACACCGTGGGGGGCTGAACAAGAATGGCACCCATAGGCTCAGATATGTGAACGTTTAGTCACTAGGAAAGGGAAGTGTTTGGAAGAATTAAAGGTTTAGGGGTGGTTGGAATTGGCCCTGTTGGAGGAGGCATAGCCTTGTTGGGGTGCGTGTGGCATTACTGGAGGAAGTGTGCTACTGGGGGTAGGCTTCGAGGTTTCAAAAGCTCATACTAGGTCCAGCCCCTGGCCCTTCTCTGCAGGATGTAGCTCTCAGCTACTGCTCCAAAGCCATGCCTGCCTGCCCTCTGCCTTGCTCTCCACCATGATAATAATAGACGAAGCCTCTGACACTGTAAGCCACCCCAGTGAAGGCTTGCTTCTGTATGATTTGCCACGGTCATGGTGTCTCTTCACAGCAACAGAACAGTGACTAAGACCAGCATGCTGTGGGTTCCTCCATGGGCCAGGCTCCATTGCTGCTATCCTGCACAAACTCACAGAGCTGGAAACGACGAGACCAGGAGTCAAATCCAGGAGGCCTTTCTCCAGAATCACAAACATAATTGACTATTCCAGTTTGTGACTAAAGGTTTTTGGTTCCTGTTATTGCCCATATTCCTCGTGGATGGAGTCCCTCACCTGCAACACTCTGTTCCCTCAGTTGACCTTAAGCTTTTAGAGGCAGAGCCTATTTGCCATGTCTGTATCCCAAGATTCCCACTGCTTAGAACCAAATAAATAGGTTTGTCTCCCGGAGTTTTACAAAACACATGCAGGAAGACTCTGAGTCTGGGGTATGAGGTAAATATGCCGGTTCTTCCATCACACCCAGCATGGGCCTCTGATCACTGAGACATGAAGATTTCCTGCAGGGAAGACCCAGCCCAAAGACACAGGATTGCTCTGCATGTGGGCAGCTTATGACCCAACCTATTGCTGCTCAGACAAAGAACTGGAGAGATGGTGGGGGCTTGCAAAGGTTTGTCTATAATGGACAGGGGGTGTAGTCCTGAGAGAAGCTCACAGAAAAGGGCCTCCTGGCATTTCCTCTTAAAACAGGGCAGGAACCCCTAAATGAAAACCAAGAGGTTGTTGTTAAATAAACCCCATGTCTGAAATGCTGTGCTGTTGGTAGCTAACTAGGCTGGTGAGTCAGTGTAATGGTGAGAGTCTGCAGGCACCCCATCCTGACCACACTTGATCTCAGAAGCTAAACAGGGTTGATAGGAGATACAAGGCTTTGAGGAAATGCTCAAGATTGAAAGAAGAACACAGTGTTGCCATTCCATTAGCACATCATCTTGAGATTTTGGAAAGTGTGTGTTTGCACAAAAAGACCAGGAAGTAACCCATCCAAATGATGAGATTTCACACGTGAATTCAGTTAGTGACTTTTAAATATTTTTATACCTTTCCCAATTTTTGTGTGAAAGTATGATCATTGCAACTAGAGAGAGATTGTTACATAAGCAGAAAGTAGGTACTTTTCAAACATGGTTTGAAGACTCCATCTTGGCCCCAGAGGAGACCTTGAATCTATTTTCTGGCCACTCTTCTCGGGTCCTAGGAACTCCAAAATGATCACCCCCCACATCTGTGGTTGGAGACCTTGGCTGTTGTGTCTTTGATCCTAGACTTTGGAGGCTATAGTTCTGTTTTCAAACCCTCCACTGGTATTGGTTGTAGTATTAAGGCAACTCCACGTAGTTAAAAGGGAGGTTTATTTTGTGGTGTAACTTACAAGTAAAGGGATAGGTTACAGGGTCTGGGAAAAATGTATTGCAGTCCAGCAGTGTTCTCTGGAGAACTCTGCTCAATCTACCTCAAGCATCCAGGATCCAGGAACCAAGAGGGCCGGCACTTCCGGATCTCAGGTCTTAAGGGCTCCTGTCTCAGCCCCACCTTGTAGGCGTGACAATTACCAAAGCCTCAATGGGGGTAGTACTTCCAGGTCAAAGCTGGAACAGCTGCCCACTGCACACTGGTTATCTGACTCACCCATCTAAGGCCTCAGGGATAGATCACTTCTCATCTTAGCAAGAAATAATGAAACCTTTTAACCTCAGAGCCCTTTGCAATAAAGGGCTATAAATTGTGTTCTCATTGCCCATCATATTTAACAGCCTGCATTCTCTTTCAGTCCTCCCAATGGCCAAGTGTGGAGCCATTGGTGTGGTCTCTAAGTGTCTGGCAAGGGAAGGAGAAGAACACATGCCCAGCCCTTCTCCTGCTTCCCTGACTCCATACTCCAGGCAAGGAAGCCATCTTGATGAGGAGCACAGTAGTGTCTTCCTGTGGGCTGGGCCTTAGTGGGTTCTGTGCAAGAGCCTGTGTGTTTCTATCAGATTTCATGAGTGGGGCAGACAACCATCAAGAGAGTGGCATTGGGCACTGGAATCAAGGATAACAAAGACCCTTGACTACCTAAAAATGTGGGAAGCCTGCTTTTATCAGTGGCCCTGTTCCCAGAATAAGGTTTAAGGACAGTGCATCCCCAACTCTTAAGTCCTGCTGTCTCCCACATCCTCAGGTTACAATTGCCTCTTCCCTTTCCTTCTCTCATTTCAATGAATGATGCTCGGGCACATCTTGCTAATTGTCAGCTCTTTCAAGGATAAACATAAGAGCTCATTCATGCTGGCATGGTCCTAATATCTAACATGAGGTAGTGTTGATTAAAGTCAAGGTATGGTGTCAGAGCCAGGGTAAGCAGGAGCAAGGTGACAGGGACTTGGAGAGGGAGATGAGCCCTGGCAACAGCAGCACTTGCCTGGGCAGGCCCTTTGGTCGGCGTTCATTGGTTGGAGCAGCTCTGTAGGGAGTATTCATCAGAGCCAGCGGTTCAGACCAGTTGCATCTAAAGGCCTTTCTCCTCAGCAACCATGACATCTTCCTGAATCATTCACAACGTTGTATAGACCGAGAGTGCCAGACAGGATGTGAGCGAACGCATGCGAGGGTGTGCTGCCATGATCCTCACTTTCTCCTGTTTTACAGCATTTCCTCATCTCCCCCTCAAAGAACTTCAGAATGTCTGCTAATGGCACCCTCTTCTCCACCACAGAACTGGACTTTGAAGCAGGACACAAGAGGTAACCTTGCCAATGACCTTCCCGAAGTATGAGGAAAATAAGGGAATAGCCAGATACAAACACAGGGCGGGTCCCTGAGCAGCCTGGAGTGTGGCTAGGAGTTCAGCTTTAGCAGGCCAAAAACCCTGGCAGGACACAGGTGAAACAATGGCGCCATGGTGTGGGGAGGGCATGCCCAGAGCTGGGGGCACTGCGTGGCGAGGGTAGGAACACGGCACCCAAAGGCAGCAGTGTGACAAGACAGCTCAGGCTTTGAGATGGAAGCCATAGGCCTGCGGAAAGCCAGGCGAGGCTCCCGGCTGGAGACAAGTCAAGAGACCTAGAGCAGTCATTGAGGACAAGGTGTAGCTCAGTGGAGTGCTTGCTTACCTGGTGTATGGGAGGCTCTGGCCTTCGAATGGATGAATAAAATGTGAGCCTCCTTTCCTGGAGAGTGGAATAGGTCCATTGCAGGGACATTGTAAGGCAGAGAATATGAGTTGGCTGGCTGGAGTGGACATCTGTCCAGGGAGGTAGTAGCCATGAAGAAAAACTCCAGACTTAAAAACTGAGGGAGTGAGCCGCATGGCCAGAGAGGGGAGGTGGTCACCCCTGGCATTTGAAGGTGCATAAGAAGCGTGGGGCTGGAGAGGGGGCCCGTTCACCCCAATCACTCCCTCCACTGTGCTCTCTTCCTCTGTGACTGTGTGAGCAAACTCTTTCTTGCACTTGGAATGTTTCCCTGACAGCTTCCATCTCCTCGTGGGAGTGAGAGACAGCGGGAATCTCGAAGCCTCCGCAGAGCTCCAGGTGACCATTGTGAACATCAACGATGAGATCCCACGCTTTATCAGGTAGGTCTGAGGGCATGCGGGGCAGGGCTCAAAGAGTCTGCTGCCACAGCTGTCTGGGACACATTTTGTGACACACCAGAGAGATGTGCTCTGGCCTAGATGAGAGATGAGAAATGGAAATCTTCAGTGTCCTTTCTGCCTCCCAACCTCATGTTCCCCCTTTGCTCGCCACACCATGGGACTGTGTGTGGGTGTGGTAGAAAGAGGGGCAAGGGCTGAGCACGGTGCTCCTCGAAAGTCACTGTACAAACACAGAAGATGGACACAAGGCAGGCACTTCTTTAATAACGTGCCCCACGTCAGTAATCAACCTGAAGCCCGTACTGGACTGTACGGCCGCTGGCATGCCGGAGTTTCTGCTTGGCTTGGGAGACCAGAACAACACCTGGCTGTGTCTGTTGCTTCTCACACAGCAGAGATGAGGGAAAGAGTGTGGCCATCACGGGCCCGCTGCACATGGAGATTCAGGAAGATAAGGGGATTTTAGAGGCAGCGGATGACCTTCAGAGCTGCCTGGCTCTCTGCTGCCCTGAGTGGGCACAGGCCCCAGCCACAGGGAAACAGCACCATCTTGTGCTCGGAGGTCAGCAGCATTAATGGCTGTGAACAAATATAGCACAAGCTACTCTACCAAACCCAAAGCCAGGGTACAGTTATTATTTGTCCATTAATAGCAAAACTAGGACTGGAAAGATGGCACAGTGAAGGGCTGAGGTACCTGCCCTCAGCCCCTACCCAGAGTCCTCTGAGATATGCTTCCCAGGGGCGAGGGAAAAGTGAAAAATTTCTATAATATCTTCACACACATGGGCCAATGCTCTTCATTCTATGTGCTCTTTATTGTTGTGTTCTTTGTGTCTTCCATTTTTATTCTCCTCTACATCTTTATTCTACAACTCATTACAAATTCCCAAGTGCATATATAGGTGTGTGTGGGGATGTGTGTGTGTGTGTATGCGCGCGCGCGCGCGCGTGCGCGCGCACGCGCGCGCGCGCGCACACACACACACACACACATCGCCATTCGTTAACAATTTGTGAGTTAAAAACGACAAAGTAAAGTCTCAGGGACAAGTATTTTGATAAGAGTCACACTTGGGAAAGACTTAGCTTAACTGGTGACTGACCACACCTGTGAGTTGTAAAGTTCTGGCTATCTCTTAAAGGGATAGGTACAAGAGTTACAAGGGAAGAAACTGAGCCAACGAGAGATCTGAGAAAGAGGCAAAGAATGTGTGTACTATTTTATGTGATTAATAATATCCAGACATGGTTGGTCAGCTAACAGCCTTTTTCAGTTAACCACCGGAATCTCAGGACCTATCCATAGTCTACTAAGCCTAAAATCTTGCATTAAAAACAAGTGTAGAAATAGATACAAAGTGTTAACTGTTTTTTGAATCAGAGTGTGGAGGTTCCAGTGGAGGAAACTTGGGGCAGCATAGGTGCTATTGATCTCTTGAAGGACTGAGATACACCAAGGCCAGACACCTGCACTATCACGTCTGGTTCACTGTAATTCTTCTGAAGGGTTTTGATCCAACAAGGCCAGGCACCTGCAATTCTGCTCCATGAAAGTTCTATGAGGACACTTTGTCTGACCAACTTTGCCTTGTCAGTGGCTAAGAATGGAGAACAAGACCTCTGAGTGTCTACAGTCCACATGGAACAATACACCTAATTATGAAGCATATTTTAGTAGGTTTCTATCCATAAAAATTGTACAGTTAAATAAAAAATCATCATCTTGACTATCCATAATTATGTGTGCTAATAAGATTGAGATGTAATCATGAGATTACATATACACGTTACATGGAAATGCACGGTGAATGGGGAGATATCATAGCTGTTCTTAAGGAAACAGTGCAGTTCTTAGCAAAGAGATGAAATGGCACATGAGAGAAACACAGACCAGGAGCAACTGGTCATTTATAGTCAGTAACCTCATGGCCTTGCCAGGTGGGGCTTCCCATCAAAGAGTCATTCATTTGGTGGGTTGACATATGAACACCAGTTATCACCTGCTGTATACTCACAGCCCTCAACAGCATAGCGGGTAAGAGTACTCATTGCTCTCAGGGAGACTAGAGTTTAGTTTTTCAGTATCTATAACTTCAGCTCCAGTGTAGCTGGAAGTTTTCTGCGGTCCCCCACCGGCCCCACAGTCCCACCCAGCCTGGCAGTCCCACAGCCACTTATAAAATAACCACTCAGAGGCTTAATATTATTTACGAATTGCATGGCCTATAGCAGGTTTCTTGCTAGCTAGCTCTTATAACTTAACCCACTTCTATTAATAAGTTGCCACGAGGACATGGCATTACCGGTCTACTGGCATCTTGCTGCTCCTTCGGTGGCGGCAGCTGGTGTCTCTCTCCTCTCCTTTCTTCTCTCATATATCTGCTTGGGTTTCCTGCCTGCCTCTAAGCAGCCTTGCCATAGGCCAGTGCAGCTTTATTTATCAACCAATCAGAGCAACACAAATTCACAGCATACAGAAAGACATCCCACAGCACCCCAGGGGATCCAACACTCTCTTCTCATCTTCTCAGGTACCTGCACCCACATGTTCATATACACACAGAGAGACATATGCATTGTTGATTCACTAACAATGCATAATAAAATAAATCTTTAAAAATACTAAAAATACCCAGGCAGTGGTGGCACATGCTTTTAATCCCAGCACTTAGGAGGCAGAGGATCTCTATGAGTTAGAGGCCAGCCTGCTCTATAGAGTGAGTTCAAGGACAACCAGAGCTACATAGAGAAACCCTGTCTCAAAAAAACCAATATTTACACATACATGTGCATATATATGTTTACTTTATTACATGCAACATATATATTATGTTATATATTTTATTATATAATTATATTTATGTGTTTTTGTGTATTTATATATACTTTATATATTATATATTTTTATATATGATATATATGTGTATACATTAGATGAAAATATTTGAAACAGCCACAAGCATGAGAGCAAGGTAAAGTGCTTGCAGAAATATTTTAAGAGGGCTGGAGAGTAGGTTCATTAGGTAAAGTGCTCACTGTGTTCAATCCCCAGAACCTATGCAAAAAGTTTGGGTGTGCTTGCACACTTACAGTGCCAGTGCTGGGGGGACAGAGACCGGCGAATCTGGGCTCACGGGCTAGCCAAGCCTCTTTGGTGAAAAGCCCTGTCTCAAAGAAGAAAACAAGTAGAGCAACATCCAGGGATGTTCTCTGGCTTCCAGATGCGTATGAACCTGTACACATAAGAATATGAAAGCACACAGAACCAAACATGTTGTAAGACTGATTGGTTCTAAGCCCAGTTTGTTCCCAGGCTAGCCTTGTGCCACTTTGCAAACACGGCACAGAAGAGAGACTTCTGGTCACCCACCCTAGCTCCAGATGTGGTGTCTGGTCACCTACCCTAGCTCCAGATGTGGTGTCTGGTCACCTACCCTAGCTCCAGATGTAGTGTTGGTCACCTACACTAGCTCCAGATGTGATGTCTGGTCACCTAAACTAGCTCCAGATGTGGTGTCTGGTCACCTACACTAGCTCCAGATGTGGTGTTGGTCACCTACACTAGCTCCAGCTGTGGTGTCTGGTCACCTACACTAACTAGCTCCAGCTGTGGTGTCTGGTCACCTACACTAACTAGCTCCAGATGTGTTGTAGCAGCTACAGCAACAAATAACCTTTCTTGGGATGTTTCCTTCAGTGACTGGTGCTGGGTTCCAGAGCGCCTGCAGCATTTCTGCAGATGGGATGGCCTAGAAACAAACACCAGTAGGTTGAGAAACGGTTGTGATATACAAGTTCAGATTCAGGCTGAGGCTAGCACACAGCTCATGGACCAAAAGATCTAGGAAGGTTATAACTGTGGGGTTGGTACTCATAAGGCCAGAAATATTCCCCACAAGCACAAATGAGAATCACATTGACAGGATAGTGAAGAGAAAACTAACTTCTCTGGCACTAATCTGCTTGGATCCATGTCTTCTAAAATGCACTAGTAAGCAGTTTATCAGAGAGGGGAAATGGCCTCCCAGGGGCCCCTTCAGACTCTGTGCTTCTCACTTGTGATTTTAGAGATGGACCTCTTAGGCTCTTAGTTGGCTTTGCTTCAGTGTTCACGGATGGTGTCAAGGTGTGTCTGCAGGAGCCTGTCCTCTGGAATGGGGATGGGGCAGGACACTGCCTCATTTCACTCACACTATTCAATTACAAGCAGCCCCATCCTCAACAGCCATGGGTTGAAAGGATAAACCTGGAGTCATACTAGATGCTGAACTGAGAGCATGCCTAATCCCTTGAGTTTCTTAATTTCTCTTCTCTGAAACTTCTGCTAGCACTAACCGTATGAGATTTAATCTTCAACTTGACCCAGGTATACCAAGTCCTGAGTGTGAGGCAGCCAAGGAGGCTGTGGAAACAGCTCTGTGTCTTGGTGCCTAGCCAAGGCCGCCACAGCGAGTGCTGTTTCTGTGGTGAGACTGTCTCCTCATTTCGTCCCTGGGTGGAGACAGATGTCTGTCTGACTACTTTGTGGTTTGGCTGTGTGTCGGGGGAGGCTGTGGCTCATGAAGGTTGTAAACCACTGACATATTCACCTGTGCACAGTGGTGGCTGCAGAGCACTTTATCTTAGACATCAGCGAGAAGCTCTCCCTCTGCCTGACTCGTCCTGTAAGGGGTGCCTGGGAGTGCCTTCCTGAGTCCTCATTCACAGGGAGGAAGTTACCGAGTCACACAGGGAATGTGATCACCAGCCCCACCCACTGTGGTCCTGCACTCTGGCAGCCAGGGGTAGTGCAGAGCTTGGTGGGGAATGTGAATGATAGTCATATTTATCCTCTCTGTTTTTTTTTTAAGGTTTATTTATTTATTATGTATATGGTGTTCTGTAGTTGGAAGGTTTCTCTGGTCTTGCCTGGCCCTGCAGTCAGGACAAATCTTTCCCACTTGTGTCCCACAGCTGCTTATAAAATAATCACTCAGAGGCTTAATATTATTTACAAACTATATGACCTATGGGTCATGATGGCTTCTTGCTATCTCTTATAACTAAACTCAGCCCATTTCTATTTCTATTCTGTGGCTTTGCCTGTATGCCCTTACATGCTGCTCCCTGGACGGTGGATGGCATCTCCCCTCTGCCTTTCTTCTTCCTGTCCATCTGCTTGAATTTCCTGCCTGCCTCTAAGCTGCCTTGCCATAGGCTAATACAGCTTTATTTATCGACCAATCAGAGCAACACATATTCACAGCATACAGAAAGACATCCTACAGCAGTATTCTGTCTGCATGTATGCCTGCAGGCCAGAAGAGGGCACCAGATCTCATTACAGATGGTTGTGAGCCACCATGTGGTTGCTGGGAATTGAACTCAGGACTTCTGGAAGAGCAGCCAGTGCTCTTAACCTGTGAGCCATCTCTCCAGCCCCTCTCTGTTTTGATAGACCTGAAATTAGACCTTTTGTTGGATAATCTTTTTTGCAGACATGAATCGTAGATCACATACTTAAACTTAATTTTCCGCCGCACTTACTATCAGGGCAACCAAGAAAACTGGTAAGCATGAGGCACTCTCCCCAACAGCCAGCCTGTTTCTTTCATGGTGACCCGGCACAGCCAGTGTGGCCTATACAGGCTTCAGAGCAGGGTTTGAACTCACATCCTAACTTGAACCAGATATTTCTCTTTGTGGCAGGGCTGTCCCATGTGAAGGAGTGTGTTTAGCAGCATCTCCCTCAACATGGAAAGAGCAGTTCCCTCCCCAAGTTGTGACAACCAAAAGATGTGTCTAAATATAATCACCTCCCTGACCCAAGTTCAGAACCACTGCCTAGAAGGTATCAAAGATGGAAGGCAGGGCACGTTCCTCCTATCATGTCTTCTTTCTGTCCTAGGCATCCTGGGCTAATCCATCTGACACTGGAGAGAGTGTGCACATCCCTGTCTGTCTCAGTAGACACTCAAGTCTCCCATCAGTGCTCTGGGATCTGCATTTCCAGAGCTTCATGGTAATGCTGGCATTGCTGGTGCTTCAAGTATTGCAGAAATGAGGCCAGGCTTTGCAGGCAGCAGGGCATCTTTATTGCACTTTTCTGTTGCTGTGATAAAACATCACAACCAAGCCTACTTACACAAAGAGGGTGCATTTGAGGCTAACAGTTCCAGAGGATGAGAGTCCATCACCATCACTGCAGGGAAACAGGACATCAGGCAGGCACAACAGTTGGAGCAGCAGCAAGTTCTCACATCTCTAACCCCAAAGGGGAAGCAGAGATCACACTGGGAAGGGCGAGTCTTTTGAGACCTCAAAGCCTGCCCCCAGTGACAGACTTCCTAGGCAGTGCCACATCTCTTAAGCCTTCCCCAAAGCACCGACTATGGAGCAAATATTTAAATGCCAGAAACTATGGGGACATTTTGTCCTTCAAACCACCAGGCATCTTTGTAATCCTGGCTAGGAAGTTACTAGACCCAACCTAGTGGATGAAAGAAAAAACGTCCTGTATTAGAAACAGGGTTCCGTTGGTTGTAGAAGACAAGGCTGCCTCTTTTATCTGGCTCTGGCTCTGGTCCCTGCTACCCCTGGCTCCTCTGGCTCAACCCACTGATGTCACACACCCTGAGAAGGGATATGGCAAGTGAGAATGAAGGCACAGGGCTTGCTCGTGGGACACCAGGCAGGGAGGCCCATGCACTGGAGTGACTTCTTGGACAAAACAAGCTTACTCCTTCCCAACTGGGTACATGGTGGGAGAACCCCCTTCCCCATGGATATTAGGCTCAGAATTTGGGGCAGGGCCCATGGGGTAGGCTAGGGTGTAGGCCTGGCTATAGATGGTCTCTGCTTCTCTTGAGTCTGTTTCCTCTGGCCTGCCCTGTGGGACAGCAGTAGTGAGGCAGCAGAGTCTGAGCTCTGTGAAGGCAGCATTTAGGGCAGAGATGAAGCCTGCTTCCCTTCGAGGAGGGACCAAAGGGGAAAATGGCACCTTGGGAAAAAGGGAAATTGAAAGTGGTTCTGCCACTCTGGAATGATCTCACTATGGCCCTTTTACAAAAGCACAAAGGTCCGAGAAAGGTAGGTAGGTAAGCTGGGCACTTGGAGTTCTGTTGCACACGGTGCCCCTTGAGAACAGTACCATGACTTTGCTGACTGGCAGGGGTGTCTCAGTTGAGAGAGCTGATCTCAGGATGAATGCCACCTGGAAAGATGCCTAAGTTCTATGTGAAAATGTATCCTCAGGCAAAAGAAGAAAAAAAAAAAAAACAAAGACCAGAGATGCTAGAATAGACAATATTAGGCTTCTGGCAGATTCCGTGGCATGGAGTCATGCACGGTGAGGAAACCTGCAGTTCTGAACGGCACGTCCAGATGGGGTCTTTAAAAGGATCCAGACAAAAACTGGGAGGAGAGAAGCTGACTGAGTAGATGAAGTATCTTTATGCAAGAGGGTGTTAGTGATAGGAAAAGGCACCAGGCGGGCAGGTAGGCAGTGATTGTGCGCATGTAAATCACTGCAGAACAGCCTGGCACACCTCTGCATCCACAAGGATGTGACTTTGGGAAGCACAGACACGAGTCACCCTCCTTTCGGCGGCTGCGTTCTCTGCATGTTGATGCAACTCAAGCAATGCAGTGCTATATTTAGTGCACACCAAAATACCTACTGTCAGTCCGCACCCTCCCCTCCCCTCCCCTCCCCTGCAAATTAGCCACGTCTGCTGTATTTTTATTCTAGTCCAAGGAGAGACTACTCCATCCCAGAGGAGCTGCGTCCAGGAACCATTGTGGCGAACATCACTGCGGAGGATCCTGATGACGAGGGCCTTCCTAGCCACCTCCTCTACAGCATCACGACCATCAGCAGCTACTTTGTGATAGACCAGTGTGAGTCATCGCAGCACCCTATCCCGCATCTTCTAATGCACCCGCTTGAGTGGTTTTGGAAGGCTTTCTTCCTCTCTGGCACTTGGCCTGCCTTTCTGTCCAGGCTCAGCCTTAGTTGCCAGGGAAAAGATGTATTAAAGGCAACAGACACTAGCCGAGACTGTGGAGCCTGCACAGGGCTGATGGTGAGCAGGGAGTCACTCGACACCTTCATGGAGGAGGTGAATTTCTTTTTAACTGCCACTAAGGTTAAATATAAATAGAACTCACATATCTCCATCTATGTGGAAACGAAGACTCAAGGACATGAGGGAAATTATATTTTATAGTTTGTTTTGTTTTTGTTTTTTTGTTTTTTGTTTGTTTTTTGTTTTTTGGTCTTTGTTTTGTTTTGTTTTGTTTTGTTTTGTTTTGTTTTGTTTTGTTTTGTTTTTGAGACAGGGTTTCTTCTCTGTTGCCCTGGCTCTCCTGGAACTCATTCTGTGGACCAGGCTGGCCTTGAACTCGGAGAGCTGCTTGAGTGCTGCACAGTGATTTTCTCTTTCTTTCTTTCTCTCTTTCTTTCTTCCTTCCTTCCTTTCTTCCTTCCTTCCTTTTTTTTTCCTTTTTGGCAAGGTCTTGGTATGTAGCTCTGGCTGGCCTATAACTTGCTATGTACCAACTCATGGCAATCTTCCTGTTTCAGCCTCTTGAGTACTGGAATTATAGACATTAACCACCAGACTTGTCTGGAAAATTGAATTTTTATATCAAGTTTCTTAAGAAAGTAAAGGGATAATTATGATTGGAGGACAAAGTGTCTAAAACTAGAGTAAACTGTGCAAGCCCTGATGTTCAGGTGTCTGTCCTTCTAGATGGTGATGCTTACCATCTCTGGGAAAATCCAAAGGAGGACAGAACAAGAGTGGAGAGGCCCTTCTGCTTCTGTGGTTATCTCAGATGTTAGGGTGCCATGTTGTGGGGCAGCCCTGAGCCCCATTACTCTCTGGAAGGTGCCTGTAAAGATGTTCAAGCTGCCTGCCCTATCCACACATTTCTAAGGATTCAGAAGAATGATATGAACACTGAAGTAAAATGAAGGCAGGTGTGTAAATTCACTGTCTTCAGTAGCTGCGTTAAAAATTGAAATTACTCTTAAAGTCCAAAATACTATAATTACAGCATAATTGATATTGAAAAGTAATTGAGATATTTTACATTATTTTACACTTATAGCATATCTCAATTCAGACTGGCCCCATCAGGGGTTAAACAACTACATGTGGCTAATGGTGGTACATTGAACAATGTCTCTCTAGATCAGCTTGTAGATTGTCGGCAGTTGTGTTCCTGTACGAGCAGCCTAGTGCAGAGAGTGAACTTCCTGTCCTCTGCAACAGCCACCTTATTGGGGACTTTATACTTACCAGGCATTATGGTACTTGCACAACCCAGTGAAAGGAAAGCCAAGGGCTAGAGAGATACCTAGACAGCTCCAGTGACTTCCCAAGATCTCTAGCTCATAGGGGGACTTTGATGTCCAAGCCAGATGATTCTAGAGCCTGTCCTCTTAGTCACTCCATGAATCCAAGCCACATCAGTCCATTGAACTTCACCTTACATAATGCTTTTGTGGAAACCAGTATTGGACAATCCCAGACTGTGTGTCATTGGCCTCATAAACTTTTGAGTATTCCTAGTCTGGGCCTGGGGAAATGATGGGCATGTAAGGCCAGCACCTGGCTTCTATCTCTGGAAACTTCTGAAGGCTTTTGACATTGACATCCTCACACAGCTAAGAGTGTAGAGATAGATGATCTCAGTTGAAAATTCTCTTCACTCTGGTGTTGCAAAAACGGACTTTTAACAAGTACACACACACACACACACACACACACACACACACACACACACACAAATAAATACACAGTGGTGCTGGGGATTGAATCCAGAGCACTGTCCTCTAGACCAATACTCTGCCTCTGAGCTCTGTTCCCCTCCACACACCCTTTTTTGAGTATTTAAATTAAGACTGGTTCCAAGTAATAAAAATGAAAGCAAATCAAGCTAAGCATGAGACTGGGGGAAGGAAGAGAAGAAAGGAGAGGAGGGGAGTAGAGGGGAGGAAGGAGTCAAGTGATCAGGACAGAGGAGAGAGCCTTTAGAGCAGGGTTAGGTCAGGTGTCAAGTACAGAAAGGCATGTCTGTATAGGCTACCCCCAGGGTAAGCCAGTCATCATTCTAGAACAGCCTTTTTCTGTGTTCTCATGTCCAATGTGCCTTTATTCTTCACTTGACTTCTAACCTTTGCCCTCTCAGTGACTGGGACAATCCAAGTGGCCCAAAGGCTGGATCGGGATGCAGGCGAACTGAGACAGAATCCCATCGTTTCTCTGGAGGTTCTGGTGAGGGACAGACCCTCGGGGGGTCAGGAGAACCGCATCCAGATAACTTTCACTGTGGAAGACATCAACGACAACCCTGCAACATGCAGAAAGCTCACCTTCAGGTACTCGTGTGTTGAAATGTGTTCCCTCTGGGTGGCCCTTGACCTCTGGGCTCCTCCGTTAGAGGGTAACATTAGGGTGACGACTCTGCAGGCAGATTCGAAGTGCGCCATTTTGTACAAAGCTCTGTTTGTTACTCTTCTTCTTTCCTCTCCTTCCCTCTTCATTATCTCTTTTTTCCACTTTGTGTTTACAGTTATTCTTCCATTTCATTCCACTTGCGCCACAGGCCCTCTCCGGACTGTCTTTTCTTCGTTTATTGCCACCAGACGTGAGAGAGTGCCTGGAGCAGGAGTAATGGAGTCGGGATTAGTAACTAGGACCTCGCAAAGACACCCACAGTAAATAACGAATAAGCCAAACCAAGCACTTGGGTGAAACAAAGGAAAACGTCTGATTTGTCTTTCACAACTTAGTTGCGTACAAGTGAGAGGGAAATACAGATGCATGTGGGACATGAGTTATTTTCTATATATTCACTTGTTCTTTGACTCACAATTAATTCACAATAATTTTAAAATAAAGTCTTTTAATAATGATTTATTTTCATTTTATGTGTGTTAGAATTTTGCCTACATATATGCACTACGTGCATGCCTGGTGCCTGCAGAGGTCAGAAGAGGGCGTCAGATCCCCTGGAACTGGAGTTAAGAACAGTTAGGTGTGACCCTCCATACAGGTGTTGTTAAGAACTGAACCCAGGTCCTCTGGGAAAGCAGCAAGTGCTCTTAACCACTGAGCCTTCACATCAACCCATCAAGTCCTTTTTGACTCTGCGTTACCATGGTTTTCTGTTTGTTTGTTTGTTTGTTTGTTTTCTTAACCAGCATTCTTTTTGCTATTTTGACAATAAGTGACAAAATTGGGAATTCTTCCATAATGGCTTCAGTTCTGTATTTTCTGTGCTAGCCAGACTTTGGAAGTCTGAATGGGGACAGTTTTGGGGTGCAGTAAACCTCAGCAATGACCTTTGTGGGCAGAGTGCCCTGCATCTAAAAGAAGGCTGGAGGTCAGAACAGGGCTCTGTTTTGATGACCCTATAGACAAAGTCTCTTGGGTTATCTTGACTGGGTTTTCAAGTTTGCCCCAGGTGACTTTGGACAGATTGAATACCTAGCATGGCCATGCAAAAGACAGAGACCCAGATAGAGACCATCGGGGTAAGCGATAGCTGTTAAGTTCATTTGTTATGTTTATGACAGCTCCCCATTTTCACAACCTGCATGCCCTGCTCAGTGCTAGAGGACCAGTGTGACTGCTCGGAGTCTGGTCTGGACCCACCTGCACCTGCACCTGCCCCGCGCCCCACATGGCTGTCCGCTACTTTCCTCGTAATTCACATTCTCCTGACCAGTGGGGGGGGAGCGGGAAGCTGGGGGTTAATCAACTCCCTGTCGCCTCTGCCTTCTCCACCCTCTGCACACAGCACTCCCTGGCCCTCCACCCTCTGCACACGGCACTCCCTGGCCCTCCGTTCCAGTTTCAGGGATTTCTCCCTCCACTGGTACTTCCCAGTCTCTGGGTAGCACGCCACTCTTTTTTGTTGTTGTTGTTTTGTTTTTTGTTTTGTTTTTTGAGACAGGGTTTCTCTGTGTAGCTCTGGCTCTCCTGGAACTCGCTTTGTAGGTCAGGCTGGCCTTGAACTCACAGAGATCCGCCTCCTGAGTGCTGGGATTAGAGGCGTGCATCACCACAACCAGTTGTTCCACTCTTGTTGGCCCTGAGAGCCCTTGAATTTTCTACATACATCTATACACCCCTTTGTAATCATCTCTTTACTAAATGTCCTAGAAGTATCCTCATTTGCCATCTACTTCCTGCTGAGACCTGGTTGACCCAGTCACAGGCTGGACCACATTGTAGACTGTTCTCCAGATTTGAGCATTCCGTTCTCTTATATTGGCATGGATGGGTGCCATAGATAGGACGTGACTTCCACAACACCACAGGTACAGTCTACACCCCATAATCTGCTAAAGGAAGTCTGGGTTCTATAGATGGAATAAAGCTTTGCAGAGTCACTGACTGCCCTTGAAAATCTTCATTTATGATAGCCCTCTGCAGTGGTCCCAATGCATCCTGGGAAATTCTTTTTATCCTAAGCCTTTCGGCTCTTTGTTCCTCTACAAGGTTTGGGGTGGGGGGTTGGGGGTATCAGTGCCTGTAGCAGGCTGTGCTGTCTCAAGCCTCTTTGTTTTCTCTTTTTCTCATATCTGTTCATCGGATATTTTGGCTTCCTGTGGTCTAGAGTCCCTTGAGGTGGTAGGACAGTTTGCAGACTGTGTTCCATATTACCTGGTGAAATCACATTTTGAATGTCATAGGTCCTCCAGGCAAGTCCCCAGAGAGTCCTACTCTCGGATCTTCTCTCCAAATTAGCCCAGAAGTCCATCACACTAAGTCAGTAACTGTGCTAATTATATTCATTTCTGAAGATAATTCCAAACAATGCAGTCATCACCCCCAGGCTTTTCCAAAGAGGGTAACCCCCAGTTGAGCTGCTGAAGGCTTAGCAGTGAGGTGGGTCCTTGAAAGGGCTCCTTCCTTGGAGCTGTAAAGAGCTCAGCCTGCGTGACTCCTGAACATGCGGACCTGTGGGACTGGGAAGCCCTGTCCGTGTGTCCGCCATCCCATTCTTGATCCCATCTCCATCCCAGCCATCACTAAGCCAAGCACGAAAGCAAAACAAAACCCAGGACAAAGGAAAAGGAGCTGCACAGTCACTGACATTTATCCCAGAGCACTGTGACTGGGAGTCTCTGCAGATGGGCTGGAGAGTAGGAGGGCTGGGTGCCAGCACTCATTAAGAGCAGCTGGGTGATAGTTGGAGGCCCAGAGGCTGTGGGTGGGCGGGGCCTGGGGGAGGCCGGTCCTTTCAGGCTCCCACATCTTTGCACAGAGAGCCTGTGTCATTCCCAGGTTGATGATGAATGGGCCCAGGGCTCCAGTGGAGGCGTCAAAGGCAGTGAGATGGCCTCTGCTCAGGTTGTAAATTGCCCAGCACTTGGCTGAAAGTGCTTTGCAAGCTGTTCATGAACAGGAGGCGGGTCTAGAAAGCTGCGGGGCAAGTCACCTTTGCTGGGACCTGATGGCTGTGAAGGAGAGAAGCCCCTCCCCTGAGAGGCAGGGATTGATGGATGAGGAGGAGTGGCTTTCCAAGAAACATGTTTGTGAGAAAAACACCAAGCGTCAGAGAAAAATGAAAAGAGCATGTCAAAACTGCTGATGTAGCATGAAGTGCTTGCCTAGCACGCAGCAGGCCCCAGGTTACATCTTCAGCAGCACTACCCATGGGAGTGCACATGCATGTACTGCACCACAGCACTCGAGCACGCACGCATGCACGCGCGCGCACACACAGAAAGAGCGAGTGTGAATGTGCACTCTGGCACCAGGATCCTGAAGTGTTCAGATGATGCACTCCCCCAGGTCCACAGTGCTGTAAGCAGAGCTTAGATCACAAACACTCATGGTCTAGATATAATTATATAATTGATGGTGTTGCAGGGAACTCACCAGTGATGACCATTCAGACATAGTGTATAGACAACTGAAAGTGTATCCTAGTGGCTGGGACAACACCCAAGTGTTCGAGAACCTGGGTGGAACCAAAAGTGTCCAGAACATGGGGTTTTTAAAAGCAGAAACCACATCCTGCATCTCAAAGGCATCACAGAATTAAGCAGTTTGAAGCAAGCAGTTTTAACAGAAGCTAAGGTAAGTTAGCTAGGACATCCTGCCCATTGGTTCCTAGAATAGAGCTGGGTAGTTTTCCATGGCATTCTCCGTGAAGGAGATCAAATTCTAGTTAAACCTGGAATGGCCTTAGCAAGAATACAAGATGGAGGACCCTCTACGCTGTCTTGTCCCATCACATTCCCCACTGATTCAATGGCATGAGTCAAATCATTGACTTATCCTGTTCTAGGAGGACACAGTTGGTCCTGGGGACCAGTAGCTTAGTTACCCATGCAGTTGAGGATGCAGGGTCCCTCTGTTAGCCCAATCAGGATAAGAATTAATGGTCCAGCTAATCCTGACAGTAAGGTGATCAGCCATGGTGACCAAGTAAACAGAGACTGATAACCAGTTTCCTGACCTATGCTTCTCTTTTTCCCTTTCTTTGAGCTTTTCCCTGACCATGGCAAGGTTTTCCCTATTAAACATAATTGCTTGTGATGGAAACAGCAGATTTTCCCCAAAGCCATACATAATCCTCCTTGTTTCATCAAGAGAAGATCTAAGCATCTTCAATTTTGCAGAACCACTTCTGCTAAGGAGTCTACTTGCTTCTCTAGTCTTGATATGAGTCCTCTAATGTCCCTTAGTCCTGGTCCACTTGCTTAGTCAATCACTGATTATGAGGACTGATGTTCCTGTGGCTGTTGGACCGCAATACCGGCTCCAGTCAGGAGCTGGGCAAGGATGAGTGCAGCTCGTCGCTTTTCCCATTGCAGCCTGGGGTTCATGCTTCCTTCCCCATTACATAAGCACACCAGAGCAGGATGTGTACCAGGTCACAGAGCAGGGACTTAGTGTTTTGGAATGCCTCTGAGGAGGCACATTCAGTTAAACCAATGGTACACGCCCACCAAGTGGTCTCAGGGGCCGCAAAGCACTGCTGCTGATGAGAAGAATTGACCTAGAGAGTGGAAAAGCAAGCATTGGAGTAAAGTGAGGCTTTTAAGTCAAAAGTTCCGGACACCAGGAAGGTTCCAGACCCCTGTAAGCCCCCCAGTATTAGCTTAAGCTGTTCCCAGCTACAGTTGTTTTTATTTGCTGGTGGACCAATGGTCTGGTTGGTCCCTCTCCCTTGTATAGTAATGGGTTTGAGGGTTCAGGCATAGTCAGCAATCCTGACCAATTTCCAGCTGTGAGTGAGTAGACAAACTGTGAACCTTGTCAAGGGTGGAGAATATGGAAGGAGGATTCCCAGCCCCAGTGCAATGGGCCTAGTGTGGTAATGCTTTTGGTGCAGATTGCAGCAAATCTCGCAGAGGGAACATTGGTTGGGGTGGGTCCTTCCCCTTGGGCTGGGAAGGAGGTCTCTGTTGGGACTTACAAGTCTGGGATCTGGGGAGGTGGCCTCCTCTGAATAGTAAAGTTATTTCCTGGGTATCTTTTGGTAGCATAATAGAGTTATTTCCCAGGTTTTTCTGGCATCCCATGAAACATAGTCATCCCAATGTTGACTCCAATCTCAGTATTATGGTTATGGGATTCCAGTTCCCTATCATGCAGTGTTTGGGAGGGTCCCCTCTTTATAAATATATATATTTGTTGGCATGCTTCTAGGAAGACTCAGTTTCACAACCCCATTTAGCACAATAGTAACTCCCACCATGCCTGGACCCTGACAGTGGGGAGGGGCTGTTCTTTGGACACATAGAAAACTGGATTTTCTGCTTTTCTTTCTGAAAAGATAGGTCCCCACAACCATCACTTCTGTAGTTTAACAAAGCTCCAAACGTGGGCATAAAAAAACAAAGGTCTGTGTGGAACTGGGGTTGCTGATCTGTCATTGGACTGACTATCGCTTTCCCTGTGTCTGTTATTCATAATTCCCGAATCCAGATAAGGGGTAGTGAGGGCTGTAGGCTCCCGTCTCCTACAGAGAAAGGTAAATAATGAACACAGTGTCCTGGGTTAATGATCCCAGGTCAGTCTTATATTGAAGGGGTCTGAAATCCCAGTGGCCGTCCGTCTGTCCTCATCCTCAGCGGCCTTCTTTAATTGGGAGTGATGGATCCAAGGAATGATGCCAGCCACTTTCACAGCAGTTGGAATAGTAAGGCTATCTGGATAGAGTCCCTTCCAGGCCAATTCCAGAGTCTGGGTAGGGATCATCTTTATCCAAACCAAGTCTCCTGGATGGAGCTGGTGGGCAGGTTCAGAGGTAGCAATAGCAGGATTCCCTTCACTGGTCAGTGGCCTGCAACAGCTCCAGAAGGGGTGATTGGACACTTCTGCCTGGGCCTCTCAGAGTTTGGGGAGGGTGGGATGTAGTCTCCCAAACATAATTTTGGGTTTTCTTTTTCTCTTCTCCTCCTCTTCTTCCTCCTCCTCCTTTTTTTTTTTTTTTTGGGACAGGGTTTCTGAAGTGAGAACCCACAAAAGTCTATTTGCTAATTTATTAAGGGGTGCAATGGAAATACAGACTCATGAATACAAAACAAGGTGGCTGCCGCTGCTGATCCAGCTGCTGCTCTCCTGTCATTCTGCTCAAGGGTGATGAGGACCAACTGCAAGGCTTGCTCCTACTCTGACCATGAGAGAGACAGAGACAGAGACAGAGAGACAGAGACAGAGAGAGACAAAGAAACAGAGAGAAAGAGAGAGAGCCCCCTCCTCAGTTTTATCTGGTCATATATCAAGAAAACCATGCCCATAGGGTCAGTCACCCCAAATGTCATTGACTGAATGGATTGAACTCCCACAACATTTTCCCTCTTTTTTTCTAATTAGGAAGGTTCTGATCCTAACATAAAACTACATACAATAAAAACAATCAAGTATTGTGCAGAAGAAAGAAAAGGTAATAACATAAACAACAATGAAACTATGACCAATAAGAACAACATCAATGGGGCTGGAGAGATGGCTCAGAGGTTAAGAGCACTGACTGCTCTTCCAAAGGTCCTGAGTTCAATTCCCAGCAACCACATGGTTGCTCATAACCGTCTGTAATGAGATCTGGTGCCCTCTTCTGGCCTGCAGTCATACATGCTGTATACATAATAAATAAATAAATAAATCTAAAAAAAATCATTAAAAAAAAAAAAAGAACAGCATCAAGCAAGGAACACATTCTAAGTGACCAGACTATAGGTAATTGGCAAATTACAGACATTACTCCAAAAGCTGTCCTATCCTGAAGAGGCTTGTACCTAATATGCCCTAGCTAAGATGTGAGAAGAGTGTAACCGTCTAGTCTCCAACCCCATCAAACACCTGAGAAAGAAAGTGATATTACTTGAGGAAGCAGCAAGTGCAAGCAAGTGAATTCCCAAAAATGTGAGGAATGACAGAAACAGCTGGCTGCCTGGACAGTCAGCCAAGGTTTCTCTGCAATGTTGGGGCACCCAACTTTGGCTATAGGCCTAGAATATCTGACAGATCATTTTCAGAAGCAGAAAAATTTGGAAGACTGTCCTAGCCTGTCTTGGCAAGGTTAAGCAGTTGCTTTTCCTTGTGTCTTGCTTGTCCAGATTGGACGGCGTGTTTACTGTCAGCAGTCAAGGCAAGGGCAGTTTTTTGCCCAATAAGCCAGTTTTGCCAAGAAGAAAACAAACTCCATATGGAGTGTCTTTCATGCCCATCAGGCTCAGGAGTAGACTGGTGCTGCCAGGAACAATTGTGTCTCATGTCAACAGAATTCTAAGTTATTAAAACATTAAAATGCCATATTATGCAGGTCTTTGAAGATTACCTATCTATATGGAATACATCTTTGTGCATCTAGAAAACCTAATAACATAACTATAAGGATGACAAGCATGGGTGACCATTAACCTGTAGTTCTTAATAAGCTGTATAGCTTAAAGACTAAAGCTTCACATTATAAAAATAAACAATCTGTAAACAGATTACAGTATAAGGACAATGACCTAGAAATTGTGACAATATACAGAAATATCTAATCAGAGGTAGAAACATATAGTGCAATATGACAAAAATAACCTTAATTTGCATTAATATGCAAACTATCCTAAACAGAATCAGAATACAGTATGACAAAAATAATTTTACATTTGTATCAATATACAAAAATATTTTAAATATATAAAATATATATTTATATATATTTAAATATTTTAAATATATAAAATATTTGTCATATATATGACAAATATAATTTTGAATTTCTGTCAATATATAAATTACCTTAAGAATAGAAAAATAATTTTACATTTGTATCAAAATACAAGAATCCATACCAATGCAAATTATCTAAAACTGATAGTTGCTAATTTAGTTTACAAGTAGGTATGATAATCTACCTTATTATCCTATCCTTTCTATCCCCCTTTTTTCTATTCCAAATGAGTTTTTTTGAGTCTAATCTTTATTGTTCCACCCCTAATCCTATAACAACTTATAACTAACCCCTTACAAATGATGATTGTCCAAAACCTTGAGAAAAACAAAAACCTGTTGGGAGAGAGGGTGTCATTTTCTTAGAATTGCTCCTTGGCTGTCCTGGAACTTGCTTTGTAGACCAGGCTGGCCTTGAACTCAGAGATCTGCCTGCCTCAGCCTCCCAAATGCTTGGATTAAAGGTGTGTGCCACCATGCACAGCTTTTCCCAAACATAATTTTAAAAGGAGTGAGCCCCTATGGTATGGAGCCCTGAGCAAGGCAAAATGGAGGAGGTTGGCTCAATTTTCACCAGTTTCAGGATCAACTGGGTCAGAGTCTCCTTAGAGTTCTAAGCATTCTTTCTCTCTGACCTGAGCTCTGTAGCCTATTTGCATAATGTAATTTACAGCTAATATTTAATACCTTTGTCAGATTTTGAGACACTTTGGCCACGAAGGGCAGGTCATTGTCCAACCCCCAAACTAGGGGTAGTCCAAACCTAGGAATTATTTCGTGAAGAAGTTTCTTAGTATCTATTGGAGCAATCTCTGTTCAGATGGGGTAGGCTTCTATCCATCCTAAAAAGATGTCTACGAACATCATCAAATACTTATAACCCAAAACAATAGGACTGATTTCAATAAAGTCCAACTCCCAGTGTTCCCCAGGTCCATTTCCTGGAGCTGGAATTTCTTCTGTAATCTTCCTTCCGCCTTTGGGGCTTACCTGAGCACAGGTGGCACATCTAAACATGGTCTTCAGTCAGCTTCTCTAACTTGGAACATAATTCCTGGGTCTGAGGAATTCAAAAGGCTTTGTGTTCACTAGGTGAGTGGCTTGGTAGAATTCTGTAACCAGCCGCCTTCCCAGACTCACAGGAAGGATGGGTCTGTTGTCCACAGTATCCAGTATCCTTGCTTGTCCTGTTTTGCTAATTCTCATTCTCCTGGTCAACCTCACCAGGCTGTATTTTGGTTGAGTTTGTAAGCTGGGCTCTGGCAGGGCTACCAAGACTTGGAGAGACCCCACTGGTTCAAGGCATTGACTTCCCAGGCAGTCAAATCAGTGGCTCCGTTGCCTCTGGCTTCTGGGTGATCCCCCTTTTGGAGTCCTTTGCAGTGGATACTCTCTTGGGTAACCAGATAGCTTCCAATAGGGCTAAGGTTTCTTCCCTATTTTTTCTCTTTTCCTGCTAAGATGAGCCATCCTCTTGCCATGTCCATGGGGAAAATATGTTGGTTCTCAGTGTATGTAGTGCCAGAGTCAAAGCTAAAAGCTCAGCTTGTTGAGCTGAGCTTTCCCTGCTCAAAGACTGTGCCTAGATAGCCTTGCCTTGCCTTGTCATTACTGCTCCTGCATACCTAATCCCATCTTGGAGGAAACTGCTCTCGAATCTGTGAATACCTCAGCTGGTGTTGCCAGCAGAGTGTCAGTCAGGTCAGATCTGATGAACTGAATCTGGTTAGTCACCTCCAGACAGTCATGCAGGGTATCTGCAGGGTTGTTGTCTGGTAGACCAGCAGGGTTGAGGGCTGACGTCATCATCATATGGAACTGAATGCATGACTGATCAAGAAGCAGGGCTTGGTATTGGGTCACCTGGGCATTAGACATCATCTCACAGGTGCCCCCTCAAGAAGGCCTCAACAGTGTGTGGGCTGTCAGGAACAGTTCTTGCCCTAAAGTTAATTTGTCAGCTTCCTTTACCAACAGGGTGCTGATAGCTGTAGCCCTAATACATGCCAGCCATCCAGATGAGACTGGGTCAAGTCTCTTAGGCAGATACATCACTGGTCTTTTCCAAGGTCCTGGGATTTGTGTGAGGACTTCTTGGCAGTGCTTCTGACATCATCCACATGCAAATGGAATAGCTTAGTTCCATGTCTGGGAAAGCAAGAAATCAGGGCCTTTTCCAAGACTTCAGAGGCCCTCTGCTCAGTCCCAATCCATCCCAAAGGCTGCATACCCCCAGTGCTGGCATAGAGGTTCTTGGATATCTCAGCAAATCCCATTATCCATAGCTGACAGTGTCCCGTCGCCCACAGGAGTTCTTTACCTTTGTTTTTATGTGGGAGTGGGGATTTGCAGGGGGATAAAATGTGGTTATGGGAAAGCATCCGCTTTCCTTCCTCTAGGTTGTAGCCTAGGTATGTCACCTGAGGGGCACATGGCTGAGATTGCACCCCAGGGCTTGGAGAGTTTCTAAAAGGCCCCGTGGTTCCTGTCCATGTCCATCCTCAGTGACCGAAGCTATGAGGAGGTCATTTGCATACTCAGGCAGGGTGCTTTGTAGATATTTTTATCTAAGTTCCAACAGATCTGCACATTCAGGGCTTCGTCAAACAGTATTGGTGAGTTTTTGAGCCCTTGCATCAATGAGTCCATGTTAGTAGGGCATCATATCCTCCCTCTGGGTTAGTCCATTCAAAAACAAATATGGGACGCTTGCTAGGGCCAGTGGGAGGCGGAAGAAAGCATCTTTGAGATCTAGGACCATACAGATCTTTCTTTCTCAGGGCACCAAACTCAGGAGGATGTAGGGGTTTGGGACTGCATAGTAGATGATTTCCACCCACTTTTAACCTTCTTAAATCCTGTACTGGCTGGGAGTCCTGAGTGTCAGGTTTCAGGAAAGGAAGCAAGAGAGTCTTACAGGAGGAGTAGCAGGGGACAAGAATTCCTGCCTCTCTTGACGTGTTTGACGATCCCTGGCTCGGCCTCCTTGGGTATTACTGTTTGACCCACACCAGTGCTGAACTATAATGGGTGGCCAGCAAACTGCTAAGCCCTGCGGGTTCCCCTTGGCCCAAACATCAGGGTCCCTTGCTTTGGATTCTCACAGGAAGCCTGAGGCTAGCTCTTCCCTTTTGGTGCCAACTCCTCTTGTAAGAGGTACTCCTTGAACAGAGGAGAAGTGACCAGAATATTGGTAGGTGCTTGGCCAGAGTCCAGAGTTAAACTGGTCGAGTTCCCCTCAGAAGAGATGGTGTCTGTGAGTTTTGTGATAAGTCCCTTCTAGTGAATGGGTATGGACAGTCTGACATAACCAGAAAAGAATGAGTCACAGCATCTTGTCCTACGTCTCTGGTCCAGGAGGCTGTCCATGGGAAGTAGGCAGTTTGGCCTCTGCTCCTTGGATTGCTATCTTCCTGGAGGTGAGGGTCCAAAGGGCTTTGTCAAGACAGAGTTGGGTACTCTGGTGTCTCTTAGAAAGTTAATGGGTGTGCCCCTCACTCTTGCTGTAATCCTGGATTCCTGGGGGCAGAGTTGTCCGTTTTCAGCTAGCTGAGGATGGGGCAGCTCTCCTCTTATTCTTTCTGCTTGGACATTCATTCTTCCAGTGACCCTTCTGCTTACAATAGGCACACTGTTTTTCCCCAGATGTTTTCTTTCCCTTTCTCCTGGTCTATTTCCCCCATTTCCTCTCCTGTCAGTTTCCCTGAGGGCAGTGATTACCCCATGGGAGAGTTTCTTTCTCTGCCAGTCTTCAGCTGAGTCTCAGCTACTGTAAACTTTCTAAAAGTTGAGACCCACTCACCCTTCAAATTCCTCTAGTTTCTGGAGCTTTCCCTTATCCCTGGGACCAACTGCACGACAAAGGCAGTATTGATGGCTCACTGGTTTGTAGGGACACCTGGGTCTAGAGAGTAAATGCGACTCACAGAGCCTTTCTAGGAACCCAGCGGGTGACTCATCAGGCTTCTGATTCTGACTTACCTTATACAAGCTGACTGACCACAACAACATTTGGTAGGAAGTCTCCAATCGCCTCTTACCTTCATTGGTCTCAGGATCCCAACTGGGTCAGGTAGAGGGGAAGTTCTCTCCACCCAAGCCTCTGCATTAGGCAGTGTCCCACCGCCTGGGTCCAGAGCCAACTTCCTACTTTCCAGCCAGATTCAGTCTCACTCCTCAGCCATAAACAGTGAGAAGCTGCTGACAATCATCCCAAGTCAGATGGTGTGTTGAAAACAGTTTCCAGCAGACTGATAAGAACCTGCAGCTTCTCAAAAAAAAAAAAAAAGGTATATAAAAAATGATATAAATCATTAGTGGTGAAGGGCATAAATGTGGGCAGGGGACTTCTTCCTTCCCCCTGTTCTTCCCCTTGTCTGTAACAGGGTTCTGGAGCTTCCCACAGGAGGAGAATGGAGGATATCTCACAGCCTCAACAAAGCTTGTCTGATCTCCCTATAGACAGAGCCACTTGGGGTGTGTGACACAGAGAGAGAGAGAGAGAGAGAGAGAGAGAGAGAGAGAGAGAGAGAGAGAGAGAGAGAACCAAGTATAGTAGAGTCAGTCTTCTGGCCTCCCCTCCAGAGAGGATTATTTTCTCTGGCTCCTCTCACATTTTCTGTTGGTCCATTCAGAACACAAGGAGGCAGAATTCTGTTTCTTCAGATGGAGCAGGGAGAACCTGTGGTACTTTTAGCTTCTCCAGGTGTTCCAGCCAGACCAAGAGACCCCTGATTCCCAAAGAAAGAGCCCAAGTTTTTAACCATGGGGATGGATGAAAAGTCAGGGTTAGCCAATGATGGGGATGACTAGGAGCCTGTATTGAAGATCCGATGACACCAAATGGCAGTACTTCATGATTATGGGGAGAGTTAAAATTTTGCAATCCAGAGCCAAATTGCCTTGGGATATTGTTTGCAAGTCATGTGTTTGCCACCTGTGTTTGACCTGACATCCCCGTGACAGTCAAAACTTTAAAATGTATTCTTAGAAGTACACTGGCTCCACCACTCGGAAACCTAAGAATGTCTTCAGACAGCATCTGAAGCCTCTTGTTGGTTCCCCCGCTGTAGTCCTGTCTGTGGTCCTGTCTGTGGTCCTGTCTGTGGTCCTGTCTGTGGTCCTGTCTGTCTGTGGTCCTGTCTGTGGTCCTGTCTGTCTGTGGTCCTGTCTGTGGTCCTGTCAGTCTGTGGTCCTGTCTGTGGTCCTGTCTGTCTGTGGTCCTGTCTGTCTGTGGTCCTGTCTGTGGTCCTGTCAGTCTGTGGTCCTGTCTGTGGTCCTTCAGTGTGTTTGGTAAACACTTAGAATCATGACTTTTTTTCTTCTATAACTGTCTCTCATAGAGCCCCTGCCACGGTGTTACATGATATTTGGAGAAACCTGAGTTTCACAGTTGGCCCCCCAGTGAGCTCTCTCTTACTCCTTCTGAAGTGAGAACCATGGTTTTGAGGTATTGAGAAGCCCCTCTATGATACTGAAGCCTCTAAGACCAAAGTCAAGGAGTTTTCAATCTTCTAAGAATAGGAGATGACTGATCTTCTCTCAACAAGTTAAAACTCCTGCAGTCGTGGCATGGAATTCCTATTTCTCTTGTATTTTTCACAACTCTGCTCTCACATGCTGCCTACCCTCCATTCATCCTACAAATAGTTATTGACTGGGCAGAGAACAAAGTGGATGATGACCCCTGTTCTCAATGAGTGTGCATGATAGGCGAACACAGACAATACACAGGATGAATAAATAAAATATGTAGCATGGTGGACAATGATAATTTCTAAGATTACAAATAAAGGGGCAGACAATAGAGGAAATAGTGGGTAGGAATCATTATTATTTCTCTAAAAAAGTGACATTAGGTTAGAAGCTCAAGGAAATGAAAGAAGCGGGTGTTAGCTCATTTTCCACCTCTGTAACAAGTATGTGAGAGAGGTTATTTCAGCTCACAGGTTTGGAGAGTTCAGACTATGATTGGTTGGCCCCATTGTTTAGGGCCTTTAGCAAGACAGCAGATTGTGGAAGGAGCCCACAGTGGGGTAAAACCGTTCACCTCAAGCCTGGGAACGGAGAGTGAGAAAGGGCAGGAGTCCCACGGTTCCCTTCTGGGCACCCCCAGGCCCCTGACTTCCACTCAGATGACTCCACCAGCTCCCAATAGGGTCACCCTGGAGACTGAGCCTTGGGCCTCTGAGGAACACTGTGGAGACCTGGGGGAGGGGCATTCCAGAAACAGGTGCAATGCCCTGGGGCTAGCGCCTTGGTGGTCTGTGTAAGGAGCATCAGGAGCATCCCACTCTGGTGGGAGGAGCATGAGCAAGGAGGAGCTGAGGGCAGGGAGATAGAGTAGGGGCAGGTGAGAAGAGGAGGAGTTTCCCCATCCTCAGGAGCAGGCTGACAGGATCTGACCCTGCCTGCCTGCCTCCAGCTGCGGTATTAGAAGCAATCTGAGGACTCCAGGGCAGAAGTGGAGAGCCATGAGGAGGAGGCTTGTGCACTGAGAATGAAGCAGAGGTGTCTAGCCTCAGCCTAGGTTAGAAGGCCGATTCAGCCGCCATTTGTTAGGGGAAATATTGAATTACATCTTTTTGCCAGCATCATGTTGACCGAGAGAGCAGCCAACGGGACGCTGCTTTTGGACCTGAACAAGTTCTGCTTTGATGATGACAGCGAAGCTCCAAACAACAAATTCAACTTCACCACGCCATCTGGAGTGGGGAGCAGCCGCAGATTTTCACAGCATCCAGCTGGCTCTGGGAGAATTGTGGTCAGTTCATGGTCATTGCCTCATTAAAAGGACACTGGGGAAGCTGGTCCAACATGCATGGTGCTTTTGCTACCCTGCAGAGAGAAATTTGCAAGACAGCCTCCTCTCAGAGCCACCATAACTGACAGACTTAATAGTGGCTGTGCGCTCCTGTCGGCTCTTTATTTTTCTCAGGCTTCAGCAGCATTCATTTCGCAGAGCTGTGCTGGGGGCTGAGGACTTTGCCTGCCTTTCCTTTGCATGCCTGTTTAGTGAGCCGTTATAAACATGGCAGTGCCCTTGGTGCACAAGCTCTTCTGTTACTTGAGGTGCAAGGGAGAGAGAACAGCCTGAGCCGTCTTGGTAGATTCTGCATCACAGAACCACCAGGGACCCCACAGAGCACAGAACAAGGAGGGAGTGGAAAGTCTGCGCAGGAGCAGAGGCAGAACTGGACGATGGGTATGAAAGGCGAGGTCCAGCAAGGTTGTGCGGCTTCTGTTCACACAGGGCTCCTGCTGCAGGGTGTGGGGAAAAGAGCAGAAAGGAAGACTATGGCAGGAGTCGTGAGAGGTATTTCCAGCAGACCTTGGAGATGACAGCAAGCTGCCCACCACTTTTCTCCTTAGCCTGCCTCCTTTTCTACCTCCCATCTCAAGCTGTCTTCAGTCCCCTAGAAAGTCACGGTGTCATTAAAAAAAAAAAAAAACTAATTTCAATTTTTGGGAAATTCATATTTTTCTTAGTTTCTTAATCCATAGCCACCATTTAAAATACAGAAAACACTGAAGAACATTACCATATGGGAGTGAACACTGTCAACATCTTGACACATTTTTCATTTCTATGTGGTTTTATGTATCTAGATATATTTGTATGAGTATATTAAATAATAGAAACTATTCCTGTATAAAGGGTTTCCTTTTGTACTTTTCTTTAACTGTTCTGGAGGTGTGAATCTTGTTTGTTGGGCAATAGTGCTAGCTGGGCAGACGTCTTTAGAGATAGATTTTTCTCCTTTGGTAAATTCTTCTGAGTTGTCTAGCTACACTAGAGTTATGTCTCAAAACACCTCAAATGCCCCAGCAAACTGTTTCCCCAAGGATGCTGGCGATTTACACAGCCACTAACTATATGAAAATAGATTCGTCGGTTCAATAATATGACTGTTTATCCTATGTAATCTAGTATCTCTGTTTTGACCTAGTTAATTGGTGATCTAGATTATGAAAATCCAAGCAACCTAGCAGCTGGCAATAAGTACAGTGTGATAATCCAAGTGCAAGATGTCGCCCCTCCGTACTATAAAAGCAAGTACCCTTTGGTTTACTTCAGAGGGCATCTCCCCGGGCATCGATGACTGAATTGCATTAGATACTTCTAGGTATTGGGCACATGGTCTCTTGTTACATCCACCAATCAGGCCCCAACAGCTACTTCCTTTTTGGCTGAGATCCAGCGTCCTCAGGGTCTCTCTGCCTCCCGCCCTCCCCACTCTGCTTCTCTACTTCTGTCAGTGGTTTTTCAGGAAATACAAAGGCCAGCGTAGAACTTCCCTGAATGCGTGTTGCAGTTGTCAAGTTCACTTTTAAACTCTTTGGTTTGGCATACAAGCACTTCCAGGATCTGGCTACGGCCTAACTTGCTAGTGGTACCTCCCATCCCTCCCCCATCCAACTTTCTTTTCTTCAGGGGCAGCTGCCCTGCAGAATCACAGTTTATACTGTGGTGTTTTTGGTCATGGCTAGGACGCTCCCTCCATTCCCATAACACCCCCTCTCCACACTCTCCATTTCACACTAGCCTAATCCCACACTGTCCCACACTGTCCTCTGTCCCACACTGTCCCACACTGTCCTCACACTGTCCCACACAGTCCCACGCTGTCCCACACAGTCCCACACTGTCCCACACTGTCCCACACTGTCCCACACTGTCCCCACACTGTCCTCTGTCCCCACGCTGTCCCACACTGTCCCACACTGTCCCCACACTGTCCTCTGTCCCCACGCTGTCCCACAATGTCCCACACTGTCCCACACTGTCCCACGCTGTCCCACACTGTCCCACACTGTCCCCACACTGTCCTCTGTCCCCACGCTGTCCCACACTGTCCCACACTGTCCCCACACTGTCCTCTGTCCCCACGCTGTCCCACACTGTCCCACACTGTCCCACACAGTCCCACGCTGTCCACACTGTCCCACACTGTCCCACACTGTCCCACACTGTCCCCACACTGTCCTCACACTGTCCCACACTGTCCTCACATGTCCTCACACTGTCCCCACACTGTCCTCACACTGTCCCACACTGTCCTCACACTGTCCCCACACTGTCCCCACACTGTCTTCACACTGTCCCACACTGTCCTCACATGTCCTCACACTGTCCCCACACTGTCCTCACACTGTCCCACACTGTCCCACACTGTCATCACACTGTCCCTCACTGTCCCACACTGTCCCCACACTGTCCCACACTGTCCTCTGTCCCCACACTGTCCCACACTGTCCCACACTGTCCCACACTGTCCCCACACTGTCTCACACTGTCCCACACTGTCCACACTGTCCACACTGTCCCACACTGTCTCACACTGTCCTCACACTGTCCACACTGTCCCACACTGTCCCCCACTGTCCCCCACTGTCCCCACACTGTCCCCACACTGTCCCCACACTGTCCTCACACTGTCCCACACTGTCCTCACATGTCCTCACACTGTCCCCACACTGTCTTCACACTGTCCCACACTGTCCCACACTGTCATCACACTGTCCCCACACTGTCCCTCACTGTCCCACACTGTCCCCACACTGTCCCACACTGTCCTCTGTCCCCACACTGTCCCACACTGTCCCACACTGTACCACACTGTCCCCACACTGTCCCACACTGTCCCACACTGTCCACACTGTCTACACTGTCCCACACTGTCTCACACTGTCCTCACACTGTCCACACTGTCCCACACTGTCCCACACTGTCCCACACTGTCCCCACGCTGTCCACACACTGTCCCCACACTGTCGCACACTGTCCCACACTGTCCCCACACTGTCCCACAGTGTCCCACACTGTCCCCACTGTCCCCACACTGTCCCACACTGTCCCACACTGTCCACACTGTCCCACACTGTCCCACACTGTCCACACTGTCCCACACTGTCCCCACACTGTCCCACACTGTCCCCACACTGTCCCACACTGTCCCCATACTGTCCCCATACTGTCCCCACACTGTCCCACACTGTCCCCACACTGTCCCACACTGTCCCACACTGTCCCACACTGTCCTCTGTCCCACACTATCCTCACAGTGTCCCACAGTGTCCCACACTGCCCCACACTGCCCCACACTGTCCACACACTGTCCCACACTGTCCCACACTGTCCCCACACTGTCTCACACTGTCCCACACTGTCCCACACTGTCCACACACTGTCCTGCACTGTCCCCACACTGTCCCACACTGTCCCCACAGTCCCACACTGTCCCACACTGTCCCCACACTGTCTCACACTGTCTCACACTGTCCCACACTGTCCTATGCTGTCTCACACTGTCCCACACTGTCACACACTGTCCCGCACTGTCCCCACACTGTCCCACACTGTCCCCACAGTCCCACACTGTCCCACACTGTCCCCACACTGTCCCACACTGTCTCACACTGTCCCACACTGTCCCCACACTGTCCCACACTGTCCCACACTGTCCCCACATTGTCCCACACTGTCCCCACACTGTCCCCACACTGTCCCCACACTGTCCCACACTGACACCACACTGTCCCACACTGTCCACACACTGTCCCGCACTGTCCTCTGTCCCACACTGTCCCCACACTGTCTCACACAGTCTCACACTGTCCCACACTGTCCTATGCTGTCTCACACTGTCCTACACTGTCCCACACTGTCCCACACTGTCCCACACGGTCCTCTGTCCCCACACTGTCCCCACACTGTCCCACACTGTCTCACACTGTCCCACACTGTCCCACACTGTCCCACACGGTCCTCTGTCTCCACACTGTCCCCACACTGTCTCACACTGTCCCACACTGTCCTGTGCTGTCTCACACTGTCCCACACTTTCCCACACAGTCCTCTGTCCCCACACTGTCCCCACACTGTCCCACACTTTCCCACACTGTCCCACACTGTCCCACACTGTCCCATACTGTCTCACACTGTCCCACACTGTCCCCACACTGTCCCACACTGTCCCACACTGTCCCACACTGTCCCCACACAGTCCCACACTGTCCCCATATTGTCCCACATTGTCCACACTGTCCCACACTGTCCCACACTGTCCACACACTGTCCTCTGTCCCCACGCTGTCCCACACTGTACCACACTGTCCCACACTGTCCCACACTGTCCTCACACTTTCCCACACTGTCCCACACTGTCCCACACTGTCCTCTGTCCCCACACTGTCCCACACTGTCCCACACTGTCCCCACACTGTCCCACACTGTCCCACACTGTCCCACACTGTCCCCACACTGTCCCACACTGTCCCACACTGTCCCACACTGTCCCCACACTGTCCCACACTGTCCCCACACAGTCCCACACTGTCCCCACATTGTCCCACACTGTCCCACACTGTCCCACACTGTCCCACACTGTCCCCACACTGTCCCCACACTATCACACACTGTCCCCACACTGTCCCCACACTATCACACACTGTCCACACACTGTCCCCACACTGTCCCCACACTGTCCTCACACTGTCCCACACTGTCCCACACTGTCCCCACACTGTCCCACACTGTCCCCACACTGTCCCCACACTGTCCCACAGTGTCCCACACTGTCCCACACTGTCCCCACACTGTCCCCACTCTGTCCCACACTGTCCCACACTGTCCCACATACTGTCCACACTGTCCCCACACTGTCCCCACACTGTCCCCACACTGTCCCCACACTATCACACACTGTCCCCACACTGTCCCCACACTGTCCTCACACTGTCCCACACTGTCCCACACTGTCCCCACACTGTCCCACACTGTCCCCACACTGTCCCCACACTGTCCCACAGTGTCCCACACTGTCCCACACTGTCCCCACACTGTCCCCACTCTGTCCCACACTGTCCCACATACTGTCCACACTGTCCCACACTGTCCCCACACTGTCCCCACACTATCACACACTGTCCCCACACTGTCCCACACTGTCCCACACTGTCCCCACACTGTCCCCACACTGTCCCCACACTATCACACACTGTCCCCACACTGTCCCACACTGTCCCACACTGTCCCACACTGTCCCACACTGTCCTCACACTGTCCCACACTGTCCCACACTGTCCCCACACTGTCCCCACACTGTCCCACACTGTCCTCACACTGTCCTCACACTGTCCCACACTGTCCCCACACTGTCCCCACACTGTCCCACAGTGTCCCACACTGTCCCACACTGTCCCCACACTGTCCCCACACTGTCTCACACTGTCTCACACTGTCCCACACTGTTTCACACTGTCCCACACTGTCCACACACTGTCCCCACACTGTCCCACACTGTCCCACACTGTCCCCACACTGTCCCACACTGTCCCACAGTGTCCCACACTGTCCCCACACTATTACACACTGTCCCCACACTGTCCCCACACTATCACACACTGTCTCCACACTGCCCCACACTGTCCCCACACTGTCCCCACACTGTCCCACACTGTCCCCACACTGCCCCACACTGTCCTTACACTGTCCCACACTGTCCTCTGTCCCCACACTGTCCCACACTGTCCCACACTATCCCACACTGTTTTACACTGTCCCACACTGTCCCCACACTGTCCCACACTGTCCCACGCTGTCCCACACTGTCCCCACACTGCCCCACACTGTCCTTACACTGTCCCACACTGTCCTCTGTCCCCACACTGTCCCACACTGTCCCACACTATCCCACACTGTTTTACACTGTCCCACACTGTCCCCACACTGTCCCACACTGTCCCACGCTGTCCCACACTGTCCCACACTGTCCCACACTGTACCACACTGTCCCCACACTGTCCCACACTGTCCCACACTGTCTCACACTGTCCCACACTGTCCCCACACTGTCCCACACTGTCCCACACTGTCCCCACACTGTCTCACACTGTCTCACACTGTCCCACACTGTCCCACACTGTCCCCACACTGTCCCACACTGTCCCCACACTGTCCACACTGTCCCCACACTGTCCCCACACTATCACACACTGTCTCCACACTGTCCCCACACTGCCCCACACTGTCCCCACACTGTCCCACACTGTCCCACGCTGTCCCACACTGTCCCACACTGTCCCCACACTGTCTCACACTGTCCCACACTGTTTTACACTGTCCCACACTGTCCCCATACTGTCCCACACTGTCCCACACTGTCCCACACTGTCCCACACTGTCCCCACACTGTCCCACACTGTAACCATACTGTCCCCACAGTCCCACACTGTCCCACACTGTCCCACACTGTCCCACACTGTCCTCACACTTTCCCACACTGTCCCACACTGTCCCCCACTGTCCCCACAGTCCCACACTGTCCCACAATATCCCACACTGTCCCCACAGTCCCACACTGTCCCCACACTGTCCCACACTGTCCCCACACTGTCCACACTTTCCCCACACTGTCCCACACTGTCCCACACTGTCTCACACTGTCCCACACTGTCTCCACACTGTCCCCACATTGTCCCACATTGTCCCCACACTGTCCCACACTGTCCCACCCTGTCCCACACTGTCCCACACTGTCCCCACATTCCCACACTGTCCCACACTGTCCCACACTGTCCCACACTGTCCCACACTGTCCCACACTGTCCTCACACTTTCCCACACTGTCCCACACTGTCCCACACTGTCTCACACTGTCCCACACTGTCTCCACACTGTCCCACACTGTCCCGCACTGTCCCACACTGTCCCGCACTGTCCCGCACTGTCCCCATTTTCATACTGGTCCATTTGCTTCTCTCAATCCTTGTCAGGCTTTTCTCAAACTTCTTCCTCCAGTTCTACAGTGGCCTGTATTTGTGTTGTCGGGGAACGGAGGAGAGGACCATCTAGTGTCTTGGAGACAGGTCTTCACCTGTACCCAAGCCCAAACTTACAAGATGTTTTCAAAACGCCCACTGAACAGATGGGTGCAGGTTGTGATGTTAATTTGTTTCTATTTCCATTTTTAGATAGCATCTACGTTTCCATCCTAACAAGCCCGGAAAATGAATTTCCTCTCATCTTTGATAGACCATCATACATGTTTGATGTGTCAGAAACAAGACCAGGTGGGTAGGGGCCAAGTCACAGGCCATAGGCTCTTGTCAGGCTTCATCTGACTTCAGGCTCTGTGGACGCATGGCACCCGGCAGAGACCACCAATAGGTTTTCACAGGTTCATGGCTGATTTGTGTTTATTGCATCTTTCTCTTCCTCCCTCCCTCCCTCTCTCCCTCCCTCCCCCCCCCTCCTCCTCCTCTCTCTCATTGCTCTCACCACTGCAGAGACCTACAGGTGAAACATGGATTGTAAAAACTTGATTAACCTGCATTTCTCCGAATGCCCTGATTGCTTCCTTGTCTGTCTGCCTGATTTCTGCTAATCCTCTGTGTTATAGACTAAGTTTTCTCTTGGTCTCTTCTGTGATTTTTAACAGGCTCACTCAGAGAATTGGGATTTTCAAGTAGGGAAAAGATTTCCCACTTCTCTAGTCCCTTTATTTAAAGACAAAATAAGAGCACATTCCTCTTCTTGAGTTCACTGGCAGTCTCATTTTCTGCCTTTATAATGATACTTTGATTTTTGTGGTCTATTTGCCCTTAAGAAAAGAGTCCCAGCCGGGCGTTGGTGGCGCACGCCTTTAATCCCAGCACTCGGGAGGCAGAGGCAGGCGGATCTCTGTGAGTTCAAGGCCAGCCTGGGCTACCAAGTGAGTTCCAGGAAAGGCGCAAAGCTACACAAAGGAACCCTGTCTCGAAAAACCAAAAAAAAAAAAAAAAAAAAAAAAAAAGAAAAGAGTCCCAGCCGGGCGTTGGTGGCGCACGCCTTTAATCCCAGCACTCGGGAGGCAGAGGCAGGCGGATCTCTGTGAGTTCAAGGCCAGCCTGGGCTACCAAGTGAGTTCCAGGAAAGGCGCAAAGCTACACAGAGAAACCCTGTCTCGAAAAAACCAAAAAAAAAAAAAAAAAGAAAAAGAAAAAAAGAAAAGAGTCCCATGACCGACATGGTGGTCCATGCCTGTAATCCTAGCACTTGGGAGGTGAAGGCTGGAGGAGCAAGTTTAGAGCCACCTGCTATTATATAGCAAGTTCAAAACCAGCCTGGATTGCATGAGACCCTGCCAGAACACACACACACACACACACACACACACACACACACACACAGCACTACACACACACACACACACACACACACACACACTCACACACAGAACACACACTCACACACAGAACACACATACACGGTGAGGGGACAGAAATGGTAAGGAGGCAGGCAGATAGATGATAGAGAGAGGGAGGTGGAAAATGAGAACGAGAGAGAGAGAGAGAGAGAGAGAGAGAGAGAGAGAGAGAGAGAGAGAGAGAGAGAGAATCTCTGCTCCCTGCTCCAGTTTCTCTTCATCTCTCCTAACCTGAAGGTAATGGTTGCTAGCTTTCTGTTATCCAGCATGTTCTGTCAGATCAATAGGTCATCCCTGGCCATGTACCTTGAGATCACGGGTATTTCTTCTAGAATGAAAAACCAAACCAAATCAATCAGAGCATCCCACCCCAATTATTCCTATGCATTTTGTTATCATGACGTCTCTATTTTCTGATGTTGTTCCAAAACAAAACACAAGAAGATAGTCCAGAGAGCACAGTTAGTTCCTTACAGGGAGCACAGTTGTTAGCTCTTTACAGGGAGCACTGTTAACTCCTTACAGGAATCACAATTGTTAGCTTCTTACAGGGACACAATTGTTAGCTCCTTACAGGGAGCACTGTTAGCTCCTTACAGGAATCACAATTGTTAGCTTCTTACAGGGAACACAGTTAGCTCCTTACAGGGACACAATTGTTAACTCCTTACAGGGAGCACGGTTAACTCCTTACAGGGAGCACTGTTAGCTCCTTACAGAGAACACAGCTTCTTACATATTACCCTGTGTGCTTTATATGTTCAACAGGACCAAACAGTTCACAAATCCTCTGGCCTTAGTACTGTGGTATTGGCTGTCTTCCCTGGGTCACACACTTGGTGCTGGCCTGTAGAATTGAGTGACTTGGTCTCTGCCTACAGGAGTAAAATTTTTGAGAAAGGACTTCTACAAAACAAGCAACCCAGAACTTCAACAGCCCTACCAACACTTGTAAAATAAGCAGAAATAGCAGAATTTCAACATCTAGACTCAGAATTCATCCATTGCTATATTCCCTTTTAAAGCTTTATTTATTTTTATATTATGTGTATGAATGCTTGCCTGTGTGTATACGTACATTGTGTGAGTGCCTGGTGCCTACAGAGGCCAGAAGAGAGTATCAGATCTCCCCACACTGTGGTGACCAAAGGCTGCAAGCTACCATGTGGGCGCTGAAAATCAAATCCGGGTCCTCCGAAGGAGCAACAGGTGCTCTTAACCGCCGAGCCACCTCTTCAGCTCCAACAGCTCAGTTTAGAACACTTGAAAAGTGCAAGAGACTTTAGCTGTATTACTGCTGAAGGTTGGGTGTAGGAGTGTGCATGCTTGTTCTCACCGTTCATGGTGGTGACGTAATGGGTGTCCTTGAGCTCCTGTAGGGTATGAATTCTCTCCCACCTCGAGCACTGCTTGGACTGGTGGTCCAGTCACTTCCTGGGTGCTTATTTGCATTATTTGAATTTAATAGACTTGAATATTTAAAATACATAGGCTTCTGACAACTAGGAAGCCCCCAAAAGTCTGCCAGTGTCAATGAGGATACCTCGCCTCACACCACTATTAATCGCTCTCTATTCCCGCAGCTAGAACCCGAGTTGGGCAGGTGCGAGCCACCGACGCAGACTTGCCCCAGCGTAGCGTGGTGTATTCCATATCCAGCGGAGGGGCCAGCCTCCGGTACCCAAACATCTTTTGGATTAATCCCAAGACAGGCGAACTCCAGCTAGTAACTAAAGCAGACCATGAGACCACTCCCGTCTACATTCTCACGGTCGAGGCCTCCAATGGCGAGGACACGAGCTCTGTCACTGTGAGTTGGGGCTGTTGGGTCTCTCCACCGTCCCCCAGCTGGTTGACTCGGGCTCTCCCTGGCCCCCTCAGCATGTGGTACAGCAAGAGGGGTCCGTGAAGGGGAGAGTAAGTAGTACTTCCCAGGACATAAAGATCACTTTATTTGAGGCTCACATTTGTGGGTGAAGTGTTAAGACTGACGGCAAGTCTGCTGCATCCACAAAGCCACTTTGTGTGACAAAGTCCCCCTTAGTGCCCTTTAAATCTTGCTGTCTTCCACCGGTTGGTGGTAAGTGGCAAGCTGCCAAAGTGGGTCGGTTTTGTAGTTCTTAATCTCTTCCTGAAGCAGCATTGCCTGTTTCTGCCCTCTGCCATGCTCACCAGATGGGGTGGCATTGCCTGTTTCTGCCCTCTGCCATGCTCACCAGATGGGGCGGTATTGCCTGTTTCTGCCCCATCCACATGCTCACCAGGTGGGGTAGATATTACATGATGTTGTGACTCGACCTTGTACCATGATGATAAAATTGCTGACTCTGGCTACTGTTGAAGTAAAGAGAGGTACCCTGGCTCCTGATTCAAACCCATCTGTTTGGGCCTTTGGTGAGGGTGGCATGTGGTGGGAATATGTGTTTTTATAGGGTTTTTTGGGGGGGTATTTTTGTTTTTGCTTTTTGTTGTTGTTGTTGTTGTTATTGTTTTGTTTTGAGACAGGGTTTCTCTGTGTAAACACTCTGGCTGGCCTGCAATTTGCTCTGTAGATCAGGCTGGCCTTGAACTCACAGAGATCCACTTGCCTCTGCCTCTGGGATTAAGGGTGTGCTCCACCACTGCCCGGCAACAATATGTGTTTTAGACAATGCTCACTCACATTTCAAGAGTCAGGACGTAAGGAGAAGACAGGCTAGGGTCCCCCAGTCCCTTTGAGAGTATCCCCTTAATGACCTGTGGATGTCCCATGAGACCCCACCACCCATAGTAACTGCACTCCACAGCAGTACCAGACTGGGCACACGCCTCTGGCACATGGACCTGTGAGGGACCCACATCTGTTTGCAGACGTCTGCTGCTCAGCGTTCCATGGTGAGGCTGTCACTGAATGCAGATTCTCAGTGCACAGTGTGCGGCACCTGAGTCCAACTCCCAGGGGTACCGTGCTGTGCACGGGCATCGCTGATGGTCTAGTGGGTCTGTGGGGTGAGTGTTGCAATGCTCTGAGGGCTACGTGATGGCCATAAAGATCCATTAGTACAGTGGAAAGGTATGGGGGAAGTGACATGGCTGGCAGCTGGCAGCTAGCAGTGTGGTAGGGACAGCAACCGGCTTGCAGTGAGGAAAATGAATTCATTTCTTAGCCACGCTCCCAATTTTCTGAGGGGATATGAGCAAGGCTTATCTCTATGACCCTATTTCTCTAGAAAGTCATGTGATAAACCAGTGCCCGAGTAGTTCAGTTCCTCTGGTGACTTGCTTTGAATTAATGGGATGAAGTTCTCAGCGATGCATGAGGCTCGGAATTGCTGGCCAAGGAAATTTGGAGATAATTGCAGTGTTTGTTAGGCTGTATTTTTTTTCTTTTTTCATTTTTTTTTTAAAGAGAAAAATGAATGGACTCCACTCTGGGAGCTAACTAGAGTGAACATTTCAATTTATTCCCAGTCTCAGAAATAGCTGAAATCCCTAAATTTCAAAAGTAGAATGCATACGACTCAAAATTCATAAGCCTTTAAAAAAGGGCGATGAGCCGAAATGATCACATAAGTCCCTTTCAGGGCTGACACTGTGGGATCCGGTGCCGGCAGAGTCCTAGTCAGTTCACCAGGCCTGGGACACAGCAATGAGAGCTGCCGGGCAGCTGAGGACTCTGCCGTGCTAACAGCCAAGCTGTAGACCTTCCCTCTAGCCCCTTGCTTCTTAGGCCTGCCTGCAGAGAAGTCAGCTGAGGAACGTAACAGAAAGTGTCTGGGCCCCACCCTCCAGGGACTCCAGGTAGGCACAAGAAAACGGATCCAGAGTTGAGAGTCATTGTGATGTACAACAAAACTAGAGACTAATTTCAGGTTCACAGGGGACGGTGCATAAGTAAATATATGCATTCCCATAAGTTCATGGCCATTGTTGAGAGAATCTGGCATCATCTTTGGGAAGCATGTGTGTTGAGGGATGATGTTTGCATATCTGCATACTCTACATGCACACACATATGTCTGCACATGCACACACACAGCAGAGAACATGCACACACATACATCTGCACATGCACACACAGAGCAGAGAGCATGCACACACATGTCTGCACATGCACACACAGAGCAGAGAGCATGCACACACATACATCTGCACATGCACACACATAGCAGAGATGTTAACAGCAAAGGATTTTAGCAGGGCTATTACTACACTGAAATCTTAGCCAGCCCCTCACTATTTGAGTGGGTTTATGTCAATTACTCACTGTCTCTCAGCCACCTTTTCTCACCTGTAGATGGGAGCTATCACATTCTTACTCACATATGAAGTTAGATCAGTGAATTCATGCAAATTTCGTATCCCACACAGTGAGCACTCACTACATTTTAGCTCTTAAGAATAACTGTCCTGGGCTGATAAAATGGCTCAGTGGGTGAAGGTAGTTGCTGCCGAACCCAAAAACTTGAGTTTGATCCCTGGGATCCACACGGTGAAAGGAAAGACAGCCATAAGTTGTCCTCTGACTTCTGCCCACACAGCACACATACACACACTGAATAAAATGTAGTAATGTTTTAACCACCTTCCTGCTATTCTAGATCACTGTAAACATCATTGGAGAAAATGATGAAAAGCCAATGTGTACCCCAGAATTTTACTTCATGGCTATCCCAGTGGATCTGAAAGTTGGCACAAACATTCAGAATTTCAAGTTGACATGTACTGACCTTGATTCTAGCCCCAGATCTTTCCGATACTCCATTGGCTCAGGTATTGTACTTGGTATCAACAGTTCTGGGCCCTTCAGGGAGGGACAGAACACTGGGCTGTTGCTCATACACTGATGTGGGCGTGGGAGGGCGCATTTTGTGTGAGGAAGGAGGGCTGAGGAATACAAGGGTTCCTGCCTTTCCCAGTGCTCCATGAGTTTCTTTGCCTCACCTAGCTCTTCCAGAAACCCCCACAACCAGACTGACGCCCACATGGCTGTTCCAAGGCCCCAGGAAGGATGAATCCTTTTAATGGAATACTCTCCCCAAATTCCCAGAATATAATTAATGTAATTTATAAAAAATTTTAGTTCATTTCCTCACCACCTCTTCTTGAAAAGCCTGTTGGAGGGAGGGAACCCCAGGCCTCTCTCAGGATAAGAATAGATTAAATGCATTTTGAAGCGTGTCCTCAGCAACACTCTTCTGTTCCATTCATTTTCTTTCTTTAAAAACATGCCATTGTGGGAAGGAGAGGAAAAGAGCACCTCTCAATGGAGTCGAGACCAAAATAGCTCATCTAATGAGGTGCTGGGGCCAGAGATTTAAACCCAGACAAGCAGAGCAATTCCACAGGAAAACCTAAAAATCCATCTCGGCCACCTGCTGAGTCTGGCAGAGCAGTGGGAAGCCGCTGAGCCACCATGCCCCAAAACCAGGGGCAGACACTGCTAGAGACCACAGCTGCTGAGGGTGGAGATAATCCATACTGAAAGTCCCAAGGACCTTACGGAGCACTTTGCTGCTGAGGGAATAAAAATTGCATCATCTGCTCCATTTACTGTTTTCAGTCAGTAATGAGTCTGGAGACACCAGAGGATGAGCAAGAGCGGTAGTTGGGCGTGAATCCTTCCTGCCCCAGGTGCCTGGAGCTTCAAGTTGTGGGCCCCAACAGCTGTGTGTGTGTGTGTGTGTGTGTGTGTGTGTGTGTGTGTGTCTGTCTGTCTGTCTGTCTGTCTGTCTGTGTCTGTGTGTCTCTGTGTGTGTGTATGTGTGTATGTGTGTATGTGTATGTGTCTGTGTGTCTATGTCTGTCTGTGTGTATCTGTGTGTGTGTCTGTGTGTCTGTGTGTGTATGTGTCTATGTGTATCTGTGTGTGTGTCTGTGTGTATGTGCTGTGTATGTCTGTGTGTGTCTGTCTGTATGTGTGTATGTGTCTCTGTGTGTGTCTGTGTATGTGTGTGTATGTGTGTATGTATCTGTGTGTGTGTGTGTGTGTGTGTGTGTGTGTGTGTGTATGAGGCATTTGGGGAGAATTTCCAAGGACCTGGGCCTGAAGTCCTTGCAACTTCAGGAGGTGCCTTCCTTTAGGGGACTTCACCAGTGTGGCCAGACAGCTCCACAAAAGGCGTAGGGTGAACTTGGCCCATGGTTAGAGGTGTAGCTCACTCTAGGCTATTGCTGCCCACTCACTGGCCTCAGTAGGCATTTACATGTGCCTGCATTGCCATTAAATAAATGCTGCCTGCTAAACTATCAGGTGCTGGGGGATGTCTTTCTGTACGCTGTGAATATATGTTGTTCCCATTGATTAATAAACAAGCTTCTTTGGCCTGTGGCAAGGCAGCTCAGAGGCAGGCGGGAAATCCAAGGAAAGAGGCAGGGAAGAGAAAGACAGAGTCTGGAGAGAGGCCAGCAGCCACCAGGAAAAGCAAGATGTGAAAGTACTGGTAAGCCACAGCTACATGGCAAAACAGATTAATAGAAATGGGTTAATTTAAGAGGCAAGAGCTAGCTGGCAAGAGGCCTGCCATAGGCCACACAGTTTGTAAATAACATCAAGCCACTGAGTGATTATTTTATAAGGGACTATGGGACCATGGGGCCAGGCAAGACCAGAGGAAACCTTCTGACTACAGTCAGGACCTGCGCCAGGACGGTTAACTCTCCTTCTGTGGCCCTAGGACAGGGGTCTGGTTCTTTCCCAGTCCGTTCTCACTTGCAGAATATCACAGACTTAGCCTGTAACATAAAAAATAAAGTGTGGACATTTGAGGAAATAAAACAAATGGGATTTTTTCTTATCTCTATTTTATGCTCTTTTTATTTCTTTTGCCAACACTCTTGGATCAAATCTCATTTAGGCAACATCAACAGTCATTTCACCTTCTCCCCCAATGCTGGCTCCAACGTCACTCGTCTGCTGCTGGCATCCCACTTCGACTATGCTGGTGGCCTCGATAAGATCTGGGACTTCAAGCTGCTCGTCTACATCACTGATGACAACTTGCTGTCTGGCAGGAGAAGTGCCAGGGCTCTTGTTGAAACAGGGACGGTGACACTAAGTGTAAAAGTCACTCCTCACCCGACCTCGATCGTCACCACAGCTGCCAGGGTAAGGGTCCGGGACCTGTGGCCTCCAGCCTTAGCACTTACAGCAATGGAACCTTTGACCCCAAAGTGTGAGGCATTTGTTTGGAAGGACCATTGATTAGCAGATCGAAATCTGTGTAAGAGCCTGGGCATGTAGAGCCACTGACCTCTCACAGTAGAGAACACAGTGTGGGGACATGTGGTAGACCAAACAGTGGCCACTGCGGTAAAGACTGCATCACTGAAGGAAAACACCTGAGGGAAGCAACTCCAATTCCAAAGGTTATTTTGGCTCATAGTTTGCTAAATTTCATACCACAGGCGGATGGGCCTATGGTGAGGGAAGGCAGGGCAGAGAGGCTGAGGGAGGGCATCAGGGAGAGAGAGGGTGAGGGAGGGCATCAGGACAGAGAATGTGAGGGAGATCACCAGGGCAGAGAGGGGGTACTGCAGGGCAAGAGGAGCATCACTGCAGAAAAGGTGTACTTTCTTTCTCCTCTCTCCACCTCTTTCCTATTGGAGACCAGCCCCAATCTATCAAAATGTTATTGGGAGGAGTGAGGAATGAAGAATATAGAAGGAGATGACAAGAAAGACAGAGACACAGGGTAGCTTTGGGAGGGCTCTGGGTCAATACTCAGTCGTCCTGAGTTTAATCATGATGGACTTTTTATACACCAGCAAGGGGAGGAGCAAAGGATCTCCCCCTCTCAAGGTCAGGGTATGAAGTACCAACAAGTGTAGACCCTTCAAAACACCTGGTGACCACACCTGTGGTCAAATCGGTCTATCATTCAGCCCTGTTGGGTAAAGCAAGCTCAGATTCTCTGACCTTGAGTAAGGCCTTACTAGGGAACCTCTGTGGGCCCACACAGATGTCCCCTTCTCTATAATATAAAGATTTCAAGTGAGGGTACAGAGCTTAGCTCTATGCAACTCTGCATCAGCTTTCCACTAAGAGCTTGCAAGTAGATGGAATAATCAGAGCTCTTGCTCCTTATGGCTGCTGTACCTCCTAGTAGAAGATGATCAAGATGGAATGGCCTTTTTAAATGGGTCCTGGGTATTTATAGCAATTTTAGCTGCCTCAAACCTATTTAAATTAATGAGCTTCTGATGTAACTGCGTCAAATAAATCAGTAAACTCCTAATATCAAATCTGAGGACTCCTTAGCATCACCATTAACATTACAGGTTAACATCATAATTCTAGTATGAATATTACTAAACATAATTACAATTACAATTCTCCCAAACTTATATCCAAAAGTAAACTCTTAATAGAACTATCTACACTTCATGAATTTTAGCAAACATCCAAAAGCAGTTTCTTAATAGAACCTTTTGCATTTCTTACCAACAAAACATAGGGTACATTAATACAGGCTAACATTATCCATATAAAAAACAAGAAATTTTTTTTCATAAAAATTAAAGAGACTGAGGAATATTAACTCCCCCTTTCTTTATATTTTTTTGAAGCTGCATCTTGAGCCTGGGTAGAAAATACAAACTTTTCTATTCCTACACAAAACTGTTCCATTTTTACACAAAACAGTTCCATTCCTGCACAAAACAGTTCATGAGTCACCACAGTTGGTAGAGGCATATATGCATACACAAAACAGTTTCATTTTTACACAAAACAGTTCGTAAGTCACAGTTGATTATGTGTGTGTGTGGGGGGGGGGCGTGAAATCAAAACTGTCCCATTACAATTGAACCACTCCTGTCCATCCCATTTCTTAAGTCTGAAAAGTTCAAAAAGTCAGTTCTGATACCAGTCTTAATGTTCCACTGAAAGCCCTGGACCAGGGCCTGGATTACCAGCTGCCCTGAAAGTTCTGGTATAGTTGCCCAAGTCATAATGAAGTGAAAAGCTCCAAATACGAACAAACCCACAACCAAACACGTGTCTCAGTTCCCTGGCCCGCTGGGTGTGTACCCCACAGGCATTCTCCTCTGGAGGCTTTATCTCTTGTGAAGCAGCCAAGGTGCCATGCACACTCCCTCCAGCTGCCCAATCAGCTCTCCGCCTGTGCTCTCCCAGGGTGTCCCTCACTCTGCTGTGGCTGCTGGGGTCCGAAGCCTCTGCTGCACTCTCCACGCCACAGCTGCTGTTCACGGTTTGCCTCTCCTGAGGCCAGGTGTCTCTGTTGGGCTCATCCTGGTCACAGAGTGTAGCCTCCAGCCATGTCAGTCCGGCTCTTGCAAGCGCGCTGGCTGACTGTGCTCTCTTCACTGAGGCTCCTTCTCGGCAGACCCTTGCTGTTCACCATGGCTCTCTCTGCATCTGTTGCCTGTGACTCAGTGATGCCCCTCGGGTCTCAGTGATGCTGATGCTAGGTCAGCGCCTGCTTCTGATGCCTCTGCTTGTGGTGGGGGCTTCTGAAGCCGATGCTTGTCCTCAGGCTGCTAAGTCCGCAGTGGCTGCTTGGTCCCGGACACTGCCCTTCCATTCCCCTCCCTGTCCAAGGCCCAAGGTTCCATGCCTGGGAAAACCTGCTCTTACCCTAAGTTACCTTCTACTAAGCCTAAGCTTTAACAATATCCTTATACCTAAAGCCTATATTTCTCAAACTTCAACAAAACTTTTATGACTTATTTATATTACAACTTGAGATCTAATTTAGGCCTGCATCCTTAACACTTATACATCTTTCTCAGACCTAAAAACAATCATAAACTCAAACCTTCGTGACTTGCTAGACCCTTGCAATTTTCTTAGCCTGTTCTTTAGGAGAGAGAGAGAGAGAGAGAGAGAGAGAGAGAAGGGAAGGGGGAGGGAGACTTCATACCACCTTCTGGCATCATATGTAGGAGACCAGCTCTGACCTGTTGAAGGGTTCTTGGGGGGAGAAGTGAGGAATAAGGAAGTATTAGATAGAAATACAGACAGATGATGAGAAAGACAGAAATACAGGATAGCTTCGGGAGGGCCCTGGGTCAATACCCAGTCACCTCGACTTTATTCATGATGGACTTTTTATACATCAGCAAGTGAAGGAGCAAAAGACCTCCCCCTGTCAAGGTCGGGGTATGAAGTACCAACAAGTGTAGATCCTTCAAAATACCTGGTAACTACGACCTTGGCCAAATCATCCTATTACGCAGCCCTGCTGGGCAAAGCAAGCTCGGAGTTTCTGACCTTGAGTCAGGCCTTACTAGGGAGTCCCTGTGGGCCCCCACACTTTCCCTCTGCTTCCCCTTCCCCCTCTCCATCCACATCCCTCTCCTCTTAGAAAACTGCCTGTGGATGGGGCTATCTGCTTCTCGGAGCCTTGCCAATAACTGGTGATGTTCACCTCTCTGTTACTGCAGTCAGTAGGCCCCAATGAGCTGGGTGGCTGTGGTGGCGCACACCTTTAATCCCAGCACTCAGGCAGCAGAGGCAGGAGGATCTCTATGAGTTTGAGGCCAGCCTGGTCTACAGAGCAAATTCTAGGACAGCCACGGATACACAGAGAAACCCTGTCTTGGGGGGAAAAAAAAAAGAAAGAAAGAAAGAAAAGGGGTAGACCCCGGTGAGTAGAGACTGTGGCAGCCATGTGTGGCTTTCTTTTGTGTAGCAGCAACCAAAGCACCCAACAGAACAACTTATGGTGAGGGCAGACTTAATTTGATTCACAATTCCATACAGCGTACCATGCTGCTTTGCCATGTACACTTGAAAGCAGTGGAGGAGGCCTCTTGCTTGATGACTCACAAAAAGCAGTTTTGGGAGGGGACCAGAAACCAGGTGTGACCTTGCAGGCACTCTCAGTGACCTTTTAGCTAGGCCTCAGCTCCTAAAATTTCTAGAACCTCATAAAATAGTGCTACCAGCTTGGGGAGCAAGCAGTTCCACACAAGAGCCTGAGGGGGCTTAGTTTTCAATTCATTCAATTAAAGCTTTCATGTGTTTTACATATGCTTGTATGTATATGTCTCCATGTCTGTCTGTGCACCACATGCATATAGATGCCCACAGAAGCCAGAGGAGGGCATGGGTTCCCTGGAACTGGAGTCACAGATGGTTGTGAGTCATCTGATGTGGGTGCTGGAAACCAAACCTGGGTCCTCTTCAAAGCAGTAAGTTCTCCTAACTGCTTAACCACCCATCTCTCCAGGCTTTTCCTTTTAGATTTTTATTGCAATTAGTTTGTTTGTTTGGGGGGGGATGTACATGCATGTCCTACATGTGTGCCACAGCTCACCTGTGGGAGTCAGAGGACAACTTGTAGGTATCCGTATTCTCCTTGTACCAGGGGAGGTCTAGGTCATCAGGCTTGGCAGCAAGCTCCTTTACCCACTAAACCTGTGGGAGTTTCATACTCAAACCATAACAAACCCTGGCGACTTCCACTATGGGGCGAGCTGGCAGGCTATCTTTAGGAAGAAACTGTCAAGTCTCTTAGGTTTACAGCCTAACCCACCACGCTATTTCCAATTCTGAAGTCTCCATGACTTGTTTGTTATCTGTCTCCCACTCTAGGAAGCAGATTCCGAACTTGAAGTTTCCCTGTGATCACAGCCCACTCATCTGGCAGTGGCAGCTGTGTCGAGTGAACACTGAAAAGCCTACAAGGTGTAAAAACAAAACACCAGCATTCATGGTTCCTGCCTTCCCAGTGAGAGACAATGGCTAAATTAGTCCCTGGACTGTGCTGTGCTGTAGCAGAGGAATAGCTAGTGGACCTTTCAACTCTGAGGAAGGGGAAGTGATCGCATTTAAGTCAGGAGCCAATCTGTAGTTCCCTAATTGTTCTGGGTTTTGATCCAACGGATGTAAACAAGGACAGGGTTGGGAGGAGCAGAACTATAGCACACAGATGTCAGGCTTGCAGGACAGGAACTGAGCAGCCCAGACACCGCACACCGGCAATGCTAAATGTCAGAGATGCTCCTGCCCACTCATTCTTCCCCTCTCTGTCCTTCAAGCCCAGGATCACCTACCAGATCCTCAGGGAAAACACGTATTCTCCATCAGCATGGTACGTGCCATTCATCATCACTCTGGGCTCCATGCTGCTTGTGGGTCTTCTGGGGTCCCTGACGGTCCTGCTGGCCAAAACCGTCTACAGACATTGCTCCTCCATGACCAGGAAGGACAAGAAACAGTTGTAAGTTCTGGTGGGCTGGGGCTTTCCTTTTTATTTTATTTTGGTTTTGTTTTGCTTTTTGTTTGTTTGTTTGTTTGTTTTTTGTACAGGGCAGGGTACCTGGCTTGAAGGAGAAAATAGGAATGAAGGAAAGAAATTCTAATTGCCTTGGGCCTGGGTACCCACTTTGTCACCCATGGGGCCAGGACACCTGTCCTTCATCTTATTCTAGCAACCTGCCCTGGTCCTGGTGGGATCTGGAGAAAGTGGGCTGTCACCGTTCCAGTGACCTTGCCCTGGATAAACGCCGCTGTGCGCGGCTGTGGAATATGATGTGTCTTCTCTGCGGTGTTTATGGGCAGGGATGGAGTTAGAGGAAGCGAAACAACAGCAGCAAAAGCAGACGAGGAAGTTAAACTTTGGGTAGCAGTGGCTCCCTTAGAGCTGTTAGACCATCCTTGTTCTCTTGCACGGAACCCCATCTCCCACCCTCTTGGAAACACACGAATGGAGTTTATCTCCCTGCTCTCACTTGCTCGGGCATATGATTCTTATGAGAACCTGTGTGTCACAGACTTCTCCTGGGGCCGGATTCATTTTCAGTAGCTCTTACAGCCAGGGCTCAATGGCTGTGAGCCAGGTGTTTGGAACCTGAGCGCTGTCACTTTCTGGGCACATGAGAACTCTCTCGTCATCAGTGTCCTCTGTAAGACAGCCACCTAAGCCACTTGCACAAAGGGCTCCGGGTGGCGTTCCTGACACCGGTAAATGCTCCGGTTGTCACGGCAATGTTTTTGAAGTTGCTGCGGTTTTAACTTCACAGCCAAGACCCAGTGAGCTCAGGATTCTAGACCCCAAATTTAATCATATGCCCAGATGTCCTGGGAGCTGGATGCCCTGACTTTCAGGACCCCTCAGTGGCAAAAAGGAATAAATGATAAGACTGAAATAGCTCTTAAGAGTATTTGAATATTAACTATAACTATCAAGTAATTTTGAGTGTCAGTATGTAAGATGGTATAAAAGAAAGACATTAGTTTAAAGATATGCATTGCATTCTACCATATTTATTGGAGAAGGTTTGTACTATTGACAACCTTGACTTCAGGTAAGAAATCCTTCAGCATCTGCTGAAATTTAAAAAAAAAAAATGTTTGCATTCTAGTTACAAATTGACTTTGAGAAAGATAGAAAAAAACCCACCCTGTTTCTAAAAGGGTCATATTTAAGCACATAAGGATGATGGTGTTACATATCCTTAAAAGATGTAAGCCAGGAGGTGGTGGCACATGCCTCTAATCCCAGCACCCGGGAAGCAGAGTCAAACTGGAGGCCAGCCTGGTCTACAGAGTGAGTTCCAGGAGAGCCAAGGCTACACAGAGAAACCTTGCCTTGAAAAAAGAAAAGAAAACAAAGGTGGGGGAGGGTAGACATTGCAACATAGATGAAAATTATAACCAGATGGTAAATATGTATCTTGAACCTGGTTGTTCCTACTCAGATTCTAAATAGAGTTTCAGCATGGCCCAACCTAAAAGAGAAAATAGCTAGAAATTCAGACTCAGACTTGTACTCTCTGAAAGTTAGTTGTACTATGTGGCAGCCAACACTTGTCAAATAGTGAGGAATAAAATTAGAATGAAGGGATTCAAGGTTGTATGAGAAGGGCATTAGAGACCCAGTCCAGCTCTTCCATGTTCCAGGAAACTAAAGTTAATTGTTGGCCTCCAGCCTCCCCGCTGTGAGCCACACCACGTTCTCTGCTCAGGTGGCTACTGGGGAGAAGAGTGCCTAGATAAGGGGCCGGTGGTTCCCCAAAGTCACTGTGTTCCCTGGAGTTGTATGAAGCAAGAGTTTCGAACTCCTAGACCCTTCGTAATTCCAGGCTATCACTTGTCAAGCTGCTTGGTTTAGAGCAGGCCTAGTGGCCAAAACTTTTTGGTTCCTCTCCCCAGCTCACTTTCAAACTAGTCCCCAAATCCCAAGAATCCAGTTGCCTAGAGGCCCTGTGTTACCATGTGTGGGCATTTATGTGGAATATTGTCCAGTCAATTAATGCTCATCCTTTCCCCCATAGGACGAAGAAAAGAGGTATGTATAGTGCATGTTCTCTTGGTTTGTTTGCTGTCCACTGTTTGCTCTGTTATATTATGTTAAAGGGTTCAAATCTGGGTTCAGTCCGGGAATATTCATGTCTTGAATGAGGAAGCAGAGGGTATCTGTGCTTGAGTAGGGAAGGTCAGGGTGCAAGGTGCCTGTCCTCGGCCCACTCACTTTGACCTTGCCTACTTTCTACACATGTTCATCTCTAGTCAACTCAGTTTAGTCATCTAGGTATATCTCCTGTGGAACCCAGTTCATCCCTGACAGGAATCTCTCCACGTGTTACACAGCATTTCCTGACTGCTGCCCACGGACAGGGTGACAGCTCCCAAGGACAGTGAGCACTCTGTTTTGTACAAGTGCCACTTCTGAATGAGCAGTGACATTTTCTTCTCAGATTGTAATGGATTTGATCATTTTTCACAAAATTCATTAGGTCAGACTAGTTAATTGCTAAATTGAGCAAGATCTACTGAGAGCCCAGGCCCAAGGAGATATGTCATTCTAATGCTGGCCAAGAGCTGTAACCTTAGGGCTACTCGAAGCTATGGGGAGAGACAAGACATAGAATTGGAAATTCTATGCATTTAAGAAATGTTTGCTTAAGTCACTCCACCCATAGAGGTGTGTTGATATGCCCAAAGCATAAAAGCAGGGTTCAAATTTTGATTATAATGGCTATTGATCATATGGAGAGAGTACCTTTATGGAAATGTCATGACTGCCTCCAATCCTCTTTTTTTAAGTAGATTTATTCATTTTATTATGTGTGACAGTTGCCCTGCATGTGTATACGTGTACCATATGCATGCTTGATGCCCTCAAGGCCAGAAGAGGACATTGGAGCCCCTGAAGTAATGGATAGCTGTGAACCCCCATGTGGGTGCTGGGGATCAAATCCGGGTCCTTTGCAAGAGCAACACATGCTTTTTACCACTGAGCCGTCTCTCGGGCCCCAAACTCAATCACTTTTAACCAAGATATAGGGAATGAAATCCCTTGCTATGAACATATAGTCTTTCTTATCTCTAAATCCATTTGGGAGCTAATTTCCTAGGACCAGTATTAATAATCTGGAAAAAAACATTTTAAAAATTAAATTGTGTGCTGTGCATAAATGTGTATGTTTTCTGAGAAAACTGAAAGCTGTCAGTGAACAGGTCTGCAGAAAAGAAAAACAAAAGCAAAAACAAAAAACCCCTTTGCCATGTCTGTAAGACTGGAATCAAAGCCTGCTCAGAGAATCCCATCGTGGGGGTGGCACTTCAGGTTGGGGTAGCATCTAAGAGGCTCCAATGCTGCGCTGTTCTTTCCCCTGCAGACATGAAGAACGTGACGGGAGAGGCTGCGGTGGTGAGTGTGGCCAGCCGCAGGAACCTTGCCTGCGCGCTGGGCGCTGGGCACTGGTACCCAGTCTCTGCTACAGGGTCCAGGCTCTGGGGGAGTGTTTATGCATTCTGGGAGGCTGCATGGCAAGCTCCTGATAGGATTCCTCCCCTCACTGAACATGTCTGCTGATGTATTTGCTCTGGGTTTCATAAATATCGAGTAGTAGTGTTTATTACCCATACCAGCTCTCCACAAAAGTGCTTTGAGGAGTAGAGCTTAAGGGCTGGAGCTGGCCTGCAGCATTCTACGGGATCTAATTTCTCTTGACTTTCCCACAACCTTGCAAAAAAGTGATAGAGAAGATGCAAAGTTTTGGGTCTGGGATTGGCTCTACCTACCCCTTAGCCTGACCCTGAGGACCCCCAAGCCTTTGGGAGCCTTAGATTCCTCACTATGAAATGGGAGGGAGGATAGCCACCCTGAGACAGTGGCTAGGGAATCTCTTGAAAACTACCACATGTCTCACTCTGTGACGGGCTCATCCTGGCTAGAGCCACATTCACACTGTCTTGCTTCGCTGTCACTGTGATACAATAGCAAGGCAAGTTAAGGTGATTTATTTGGGGCTCACAGTTCCAGAGGATTCAAGTCCATGGCCATCAGGGTGGGGATATGGCAGCAGGCAAGCATGGCACTGGAGCAGCAGCTGAGGGTTCACATCTTGAGATACAATCATGAGGGAGGAGGAGGGAAAGGAGGATGGGAACGGAGTGGGCTCAGGAAACCTGAAAGCCCACACCCAGGGACACACCTCCTCTAGCAAGGCCACGCCTCCAAACAGGACCAAGCAACCAAACACGGGGGCGGGGCATTCTCACTCATCTCATTCTCTTCTGCTTTCTCTTACTGAGAAATACACTCACTGGGAAGGGATAAAACTCTGTTTCCCTTGATAAACCTTATGATCTAGGACATATACTTTTGGTGAGTATGGATCATGAGGGGGTTAGTGCAGCTAACGGGGGATCTCCGCTTTACACTCAACACCTTAGTGCTGCTACTCTCTGGTTAGTCTACTAGTAGGAGGAAGGAACAGCCTTGGACCTCCAAGGTCTTACCATCTAAAAGGAGCTCCTAGGGTGCCAGGGGGATGCCACCCATAGATGGCCTTAAAACTGGGCCACATTGATCTATTAAATAAATAAATCCTCATGACGTAAAACATGAGGCTTCTTAGCTGATCTAGTAGATGAAACACATGGAATTCTCACTTCTTCCCTTCGGCATCCAGGAGCTGTGGGGAAGTGACGAGGTGGTGTGGTAAGGAAAAGGCCATATTGAAAAGCCCACTGTGCTCTGAGTAGCTTTCTTGCCAGCATGCTGGGGATCTCAATTCTGTCACTTTTTTCAGGGTATGATATAGTGAAAGACTGTCCATGGGTTGGGGACAAGCACATCTGCAGAGCTTGTATCTGGAGGATGGCACACAGCACCAAACATGGAGGGTGGGCCTCAGGGAAGCTAGCGGCCGCACTGTTGGCTTTGGGGGCAAGGTAGGACCTGTGGACCTATTTCCAAGTCTGCCTGGCACCGATGCTCTGAAATGACGTAAATCTTAGCCCAAGGCACTTAGCATTTGGCTCTTGCTTTACATACTTTAGATAGCATTTTCTCAGGACTCTTTTCTAGCCCACAGGTCTGGATTAATTGCTCACCATTGTGTCCCATAGCATCTGACATCTCCTATCATAGCCATCTATCTTTATTGTAGTCCCTGTTTGTCAGTGGCAAACTATGTAGACAGACCTACCTGGCTGGGTCACCGTAGTGTCCCTAACATATGGCCCAGTGCCTGCTGAATAAATTAGTGTCTCAAAGCCTTGAGCAAAGAAAGCCAGGCACAAACGCCTGTAATCCCAGCACTTTGGAGGTAGAATCAAGAAAAGCAGGGGGTTGAGGCCAGACTTAGCTACATACCCAGTTCAAGACTATCCTGGGCTTAACCTTGTCTTAAAAAATAATAATGATACATGAATAAAATGAAATAGCGAAAGAAACCCTGAGTAGGGAGCTGGGCTGTGAGGATGGGGACCTTGCCTGGGGAGAGCCACAGCATTGTGCTCGAAGCAGTCTCTTTTCCTTAGGAATCTGTCCAGATGAATACCGTCTTTGATGGAGAAGCCGCAGACCCAGGTAACCAAATGGAAATGCCACCTATGAGGACGCTTTGTGCTCTGGGACAGAAGAGTTGGGAACAGTGTCCAGTATCCTTCTTTTAACCACTGGTCAGCATCTTGGCCACATTGTCTGTAATGTGAGGCTGACCCTTTCAGACTCTAACATGGCTAAGCTGAGTGCTGGGTGCAGCTGGGACAGACTTGCAGACCCAGTGACGGACACCTCAGTGCTTCTACCTGCCGCTGCTCTCCAGGGTGCGATTTCTTGCCTCACTACCTATTAACAAACCCGTTTAGGAAACTAGTGAATTCAAAAAGGCGTATATTTCCCCCTGCTCACTGGTCCTGTCTCACCTCTGGTCCTTCTTGCACGCTTCTAATGCCATCTTATTAGTAGCAGAAGTGGCAAGTTTGGCTCCCCCACCCCCAGATCAGGGCCAAGAACTTCTTGGTTGACATGATGAACATAAGGTAAAGCTGGCCTCCAGAGCTCTCATTGCCCCCTGAAATCAGCTCCAAATTTAGCTCCTTTACACACATCCCTCCACTTACAAAGGCTCAATTATAGACGTGAATAAAGGGAAGGAAACCAAATTCAGGAGGCAAGTGTGCTGGCTTCCTGCCACCCTCACATGCAGACGGCTCAGTCCTCGGAAGGAGGATGGCTCCCTTCCAGTGAGAAGCTGCTGCTGTTGGAATTAAATTTCCCTCTATTATTAGGTACTTGTTACCATAATGTGCCCACATTAGCATAAGTGCTGGTGGGACCCTGAGCTGAGAGCGGCCACTTGTGTTCTACTGCTGTGGCAGGAGCCGAGCTTGCCTCAAAACCAGGCTTACAAGGAGAAAGGCAGGAGAGACTTGTGCAGTTCCTATGTGCTAGAGAGAAGAAAGGGGGAAGAAGCAGCCAACTGGCCCAATGTGAACAAACACATCAATTAGTGGCTGCTGGCTCCAGCACAATGAAAATGGCTGCTCCCCTCATCCCCGGCAGGACCAGATCAGTGTCTACACTCTGCCAGCCAGACATAAATAAGAATCAAAGGCTCCCTACCCTTACTTACTGAATTCCTTTGTATGGCCAGATTCAAGGGTCTTTTAAAACAAGATAAATCAGATCCTAATGGGTAACCCCGCTAGAAATTGAACCCAATTTATTTGATAGCCTAAGAAACTTGAAATTTACATGGCCCCCTCATCTTGCAAGTGAGATAGGTGGTGTCAGAGCCTGCCGGGCTCCCGATCCAGAGAAATATTGTGCATCTGAGCTGCACAGCTTCGGGGAAAGGCTGGCCTGGGAAGACCGTCTGGGTGCCTCACAAGCTGCTTTCCATTGCAGGGGTCACGTCTTCCAGCCTCCTGCATCCTTCCCCATCGCAGGGAGGGGGTCACGTCTTCCAGCCTCCCGCATCCTTCCCCATCACAGGGAGGGGGTCACATCTTCCAGCCTCCCGCATCCTTCCCCATTGCAGGGAGGGGGTCACGTCTTCCAGCCTCCCGCATCCTTCCCCATCACAGGGAGGGGGTCACGTCTTCCAGCCTCCCGCATCAGTCGTCAGAACAGAACAGGGAGAAGTGGGGACAAGCAGAGTTGGTTTACTTATTGTTTTATACGATTGCTGTATTATCTGCCCCTAGTGACCGGGGAAATATATGAATTCAACTCAAAAACTGGTGCCAGAAAGTGGAAAGTCCCATTAACCCAACTGCCCAACTGGCCTGAGCCCAGTCCCCAGCCCAGAGGCACAGCTGCAGAAGGACCACTCACTAAACATGCAGAAAAATAACAGGTGTGTGTTTGCTAGCCCCCCACGAGGGACAGGGGCAAGCCTCTGTGTGTGGGGGTGGAGTGGGGGGTGAGGGGTGGGGGTGGGGGGAGCACCTCAACTTAAGTTGCACAGGGACAGTAGCCATGCTTGGCACAGGTGCACAGATGTGGCTGGATGGACTCAGACATCCAGGATCCTAAGTAGGGTATCTGCCAAAACATCTAAAATATTTCTGAAATGGGATTCAGTCACACAACAGGCTTTTTCTGAAATGACACTGGAAATTTTTCTCTCTAGGCTCCCGACTACCTGGGCGCATCTGCTGGAGTGCTGACGTTTGAGTGCCAGCTGCCCGTGTGTCCTCTGCAGCGGCGGCCAGGAAGCCCTCTCAGAGTAGCCTTCCACTTTGTCTCCCTAATACACCTGTCCTTGTGTTCACTTTTAAATACAGCTCAACACTGTACACCTTTGTGAGTGAGCATGAGTTGTTTTTGAAAGACATAGAGGGTACACAGTGAGCCACTCATTTGGGAAGAAGAAACATGATGTTATTATTTTTATTTCACTTTAATTTTATTTGAATGTATCTTGCAATTGACAAACCATGCAGCTCTGAGGTGTTCACCCTGTTAACATGCAGTCTTCTCCGGGAGACAGCCACAACCCTCTATCATTGTAGATTAGTTTTGCCTTTTAAAAACTCATAGCAATGGCTTTCCCCGATTAGCGTCATGTTTGGGAGGCCATCACGCTACACTCACAACAGTAATCCTGTTCTACTCTATCTGATGCCCTCGCATGACTTTGCCCCACTTGGAGGAGGCAGAGCCATGGCTGGACACTACCACGGCATTCTAAGGTGGTAGCTCCAGTGTACCCTCAAGCATCAAAGACTGGGAGGTCCAGTTGCTCTGCCTCCTTACTGACTCCTGGAATGGTCAGTCCTTTTCATTTTAGCCATTCTGATGAAGATGACCCATGAAATGAAACACATTTTCTCAAAGTTGGAATAACATCAGTCTGAAATAATACAGCTCCTGCCTGCTTCTTCCCACGCCCTGCCATGGGCTCTAAATGTATATACACTGGGAAGTGCGGTCCAGCAGGAGACCTTAAACTCCCTGTTGGCCTGAGCACCTAACTAAAAGTGATAGAGTGGGACCGCACAGAAACTTTACAGCAGAGGCCCAGAAGAGCTGCTTGGGCCTCAGTTGCCCTCTATGTCTCGTTTCTCAGCTGCTGAGACCTTAGTTCAGTAACTGCCAGGAAGAATCATCAAGGAGCCATCACAGCAGCACTCCATCCCCCACTGAGGAGGCCCACAGCAGAATCCCCACAGGAGACCTCGGACAGCTCGGTGGCCGGTTTTCTGCACACCTGATCCAGTGCAGCCTCTCTGGAAAGTCAGACGTTGGTGAAACTGACTTAGCTGGAGACGTGGTTTATTAATGACACTGTGCTGCCAGGGAACTCCCTTGAATGGGTATGAATCTTGCAAAAGAAGTGGAGCCATTCCCTTGTAGGGTTAAAGTGGTGACGTGGCAGATGACCAGTTTCAGAATTTGGACATCTGCGGAGCCCCAACTAAAATGCCTTGATCTTCAGAAGTCCTCAGTGTCCCTGCAAGGGAAGGGAGCGAAGCTCCTTGAAGACATGAAGGCCGCTGCGGCCTTCCTAACTGCTCACAAGCCCACTGAAGATGTTAGAAGGTTGGGGGTGGGGGGGCTCTCATTCCTTCTATAGGATGGCAGAAGACTGGGCTTTGAGAGGACTGAGCACTGTGTAAAGAGCTGACTGTCCCAGGTGAGCCCAGAGGAACCCAAGGAGTGGCCAAGGCAGCGAGGAGCTTCAGAGGAGAGCTCGGCCCTCCCCATCTCCTTCTGCACATGTAGCTGTGGGATATTCCCTTACACTATGTGATGTGTCACTGTGACTGGTTAAATAAAGAAGCTGACTGGCCAATAGCTGGACAGGTAGAAGTTAGGCGGGACTGCAGATAAAACGAGAGCTCACAGAAAGACGAGGAGTCTCAGGGTTTCGAGCAGATGCGGAGGAAGCAGGGGATAAACTCGCTATACTGAGAAAAGGTACTGAGCCATAGGGCAGAGCATAGGCAAGAAATATGGGTTAACTTAACATGTGAGAGTTAGCTAGTAACAAGCCTGAGCTATTGGCCAAATGTATATAGTTAATATTAAGTCTCTTAGAACTGACTGACTGCTGGGGAAGAAAAGTCCATCCACATGTAGCCTTGTGAGGCCCAGGGCTAAGAACCCATGGAGCTGCCCTTCAGTCTACCATGACTGACTGACTGCAGGGTGCTGATGAGCTGGCCCCTTTCCGGTTTTTAAAAATTAAAGCTGGATTAACCCAAGCATGGAATCTCCTTTGTAACCCTGAGCCATTTGTGTGTGTGTGTGTGTGTGTGTGTGTGTGTGTGTGTGTGTGTGTGTGTGTGTACATGTACTTACTGAGGAGCCTTTGTCAAAAAGTAGTGGAGATGGCCCAGTGGAGGACCAGCCTCAGGCGACTGGGTCACCACAATGTAATTACATCCCCACATGGCTCTTCTGTGGATAAATCCTGTGTCCAGTGGACTTTTTAATCTGTACCCTAATAAACAGTCAGTGAGGTGGGGGGGAAGGAGTCTCGGAACACCCAGACCTTCCTGTGTGTCACCTGGGAGAGGACAAGCTATAACGCGTGCTGTAAGGTAAGAAGCCAACTCTGAAAATGATCCGCTCATAGAGGTGTGGTGGTGAGTGCCTGTGTCCCGTTCCTCAGGAGGCTGAGGGTGCAGTAGTCTCGTCAGCTGGGATGCCGTGATGGAGCTGTGGAGAAAGAGGAGATGGAGACAGAGAGCCTCTTAACATCTGAGGATATTTTTGCTGCACCATTTAAAAATTAATTGCTGTCGTTGGAATATAAAACAATGTGTTTCGGCACTGGGGCGGGTGAGGCAGAAGAACACTCTGACTTTGAGGCCAGCCTGGGCTAAGCAGTGAGTTCAGGCCAGTCTAAGCTAGAGTGTCAAAGTCTGTCTTAGAAACAAACCAAACCAAAGAAGCCACAGCTGAGTCTGGCATTCCGTGTGTCCTTGTCCTTTGCTCCAGTTCATCCCTCATCCCTCCCCGACCCTAGTCCTCCCTCTCCTCAGACTCCCTTCTTATCACATGGATCCTTTTTGAGAACTGAGTGAGGGCTGCAGGAAGTAGACGTGGACCAGAGCGGTATCTGAAAGTGAGGCCTTGAGCCTGAAGGGTGCTAAAGGTGGGAAGAAATCAAAGCTGGGGACAGTTTTGAGCATGGCTCAGAGCACCGAGACTGCCCTTCAATACGTTTCAGGCAGCTCTTGTGCAGTCTGGGGTGGCGAGCACAGGGTGTAGCAGGCACTCAGCAAACGTTTGTAGGACTGGGCTGAATCAGGGAGACTTCCCGTTCATCTTCTACCCACATGTGGCAGCCACAGCTTCTCTGTCTAGACAAACAGCCCCGACTCAGCTAACTGCCAGCAGGTGTCTACAAAGTACTTGGCACTGTTGTAAGCTGTGAAGACTTAGCTCAGACACATAGTGAGTGAGCAGCGTCCTTTGGGCTTATATTCCAGCAAACAATGGCTGGGCCGTACATAAAGACACATGTGGCCCACCACCTTCCCGGCAAAGTACCTCGTTAGCCACGGTTCTCAGCCCAGGAAGCTGCCTGCTGAATATCAGTGGGTACCCCGCCGCTGCGGGCATCACAGTCTAGGCTGCTGAATCTGACAACGGGCCTAAACGGGTCTAACTGAGACCCCGTCAGGGACAAGCAAAGGCACACCAGTGATGGGTGCCTTCTGCTGAGGGAAGCAGCCCCGGACCAAGGCAGCCTGAAGACGCCGTCTTATTTCCACTGCATGGTGGCCGACTCCCTCAACAGCCTTTGCTTTTCTCTTGAGGCTTAGTCTTTACTTTTACTGAGATGATAAGGAAACATTCGATACATAAATATGATCTAAAATTTGCCAGTGTACAGACGATATGTCGGTGGCAGCAAACACCCTTGAGAAGGAAAAGCAGGTCTGGAGGTGGACCGGAGACTACTCTAGAGGGATGCTCGGGGAAGGCCCACACAGTGAGGGGAGACTCTGACAGTGGATGTGTAGGCCGGACCGTTCAGGTATCTGAGAAAAACCTTCCAAACAGCAAGCGGACAAGGGCAAGGCGAGGGGTACCCGTGGAGGCAAGCATGTCTGTCTGTCTGTCTGTCTGTCTGGGGTGTTGGGGACATGATGTCATTGGTATGCAAAGAGGAGAGCTCATGATGAGGGCCTTGTGGCTTTAACTTTTATTCCGAATGTAATGGAGACCAGACTGAAGGAAAACAGGGACATACAGAGAAGGAGAAGACAGTGTTGGCTTGGGCCAGCAGCAGCAACAGGGACACTGGAAATAAGTCCTTGGTTCTCCTGGGCCCTGTTCCTGTGTCTGGTAAAGGTCTCCGGCAGAGCTGGCTACTCCCTTGGTGGGGTCTCCACTGGTTACTGTAAGTCACACAACCGCTTCCCAGAGGGCAACAGCCGCTGTCTAGCTGGCATAGCCCTTGCTTGGGGATGAATTAGCAGTGTTTCTGCCACACTGAATTCCCTGCCAAGATGCTCATCAATGCTACCAAGAAGCAGAAAGATGAGCTTGGGCAGGGCTTCTTGGTCAGAATTCTGCACCAGGGCTCCTTACACAACCCAAGGAAGCCGCCTGTTGGATCAGCTCAGTTCAGAGAACTGTTGTGCTTGCCTGCTTCCCACCAGGGACCTGAGCTACAGGAGGAGGCTTGCTCACTTTCTACACGTCTGTCTCTACGTAAGTTTCTGGGAAAGTAGCACTCCTGTCCTTCTGTCTCCATGGGTGCATGTCAGAACGTACACTCCTGGTTTGGGGTTTGGAAAACCCAGATTTCTTTTCTAGAAGTCTCGAGACTGAGGAAAGCAAGCCATGCTCACGAGCCTTGTCATCTTTCTGCATGGTTCCCAGAGAAGGAAGCCGGCCCAAACGTGGAGCAAGCACCCTGCCGTCCAAATCCTGGACCTCAGCACACTCAAGCCTTTAAGTTGCTGTGAAAGAGCCTGTGGCTGCTGTGGCTGCCACGGAGCTGGCACAGCCGACAGCGGGCAGCTGGTTAATCTCATTTGTAGGCAAAGCTCACAAGAGCTCACGCCTGCACTGCCCATCACATTTGCTCACGCAGCCAGAGCAGACTCCAGCTGGCTCGCTAAGGGGCCTTTTAAAAGTAACAGTTTTATTGTGGCTTAATTCACGTATCATAGTATTCAGTGTGATTTACTGTATTCACAAGGTTGTGCAATTAGCACAATTTAATTCCCAAATATTTTCTCATACTTATGTAGAGGCATCTCCTATCCCTGGGCACTGACACCTGCTAATCATCTTTCCGTCTTATGGATTTGCCTATTAAGGTATTTCATATAAGTGGAACCCTACTGTCCACATCCACCTGCGTACTTCACTCGGCACATTGTAGGTACGTCAGTACTTCATTACTCTTACTGGCTGCATAATAGTTCGTTGCATGTACGCAGCACGTATTTATCCATTCATCAGTTGGTGGGTATTTATTTTGGTTGTTTCCATCTTTGGGATATAGTGAATATTTCTGCAATGAACATATCCTACAAGCGTTTGTGTGGACACAAGTTCTCATTTATTTGGGGTATATATCTAAGAATGGAATTAACGGGTCACACAGTCACTGGGACCTGTAAGAGACACTGTCAGATTGCATCCACGGTAGCTGCCCGTCTCACATTCCTCCCAGCAGAACATGAGGGGCTTGTAAGAATTTTAAACAGATAGCCCAGTGTGGCACTTGGCCCTTCCCATACTCCATCCACTCCGCTGGAGGGCCTGGGCCTGGTCTGGAGTCCTCTGCTCAGCCTAACAGAGCGCCCTAGCCACAGCCTGGCTTGCTCTAGAGCAGTCTGCAGGCCAGGCCGGCGGGGCAAACCTCTGGACTGCTGTGGCTAATGAGCTAGGCCTCTACCCCCCGCCCCCGCCCACCTGATTGCTGACCCTCACAGCTTCTCGGAGTCTGAGGTTCATCTCTTTAGTGCCGATGAGAAATTGAAGAGGGGCGAGTGTGCTCAGGAACCGCGGAGCCAGGGAGCCAGCCGAGCTGTGTCTCCTCTGCCGGACAGGAAAGGCTCAGCTCTGGAGGCCTTTGACTCCGCCCAGCCCAGCCCTTGGCTTGCGGTGTGAAAAGGAAACGTGTGCTCTTTTCTGTTTTGCTCCTACCCGCTGTCTGCGTGCAGTCTGTCCTTACCGCCTGCACCGCCGGGTCTCTCCCCGCGCCGAAGGGGAGCAGTTACTCGAGTCGGCCAGCAGGGGCACTGTCCTCTTGCCCGGCCGCTGCCACTGTCTGATCCGGACCTGCCTCTGGGAAAGTCTTCCCAGCTGGGTCGCTGTAGCTCAGGAGGTTGGTTCCGGGGCCTGTGGCCTCACCACCCGCAGAGAGCAGCTCCAGGCACCCACCGCCAGGACCTTGTTACCTCCTCCCGGAAACCGCAGCAGCTACGAGGGTGCTGGGAACCAGAAATGTCCAAACCTGGAGCTCCACCCACAAGTGGCCTTTTCCAGGAGGGCGGCAGGACAGTTATCATGGCCTCTTGCAAGCAAGCTGTGGCTGTTGACCTGTTGACCGAGGCGGCTCCCAGCTGGGCAATCCGCAAGTTAATCAGTACCGACACAAGTAAAGGGTTCTAGTCAGCCGCAGTGACCCCTTGGGGTCACATGGGAGATAGCCTGCGCATCAGATATTCACATTATGATTCACGGCAGTAGCAAAACTACAGTTATGAAGTAGCAACAAATGATTTCACGGCTGGAGGGGCCATCGCAGCACAGGGACCCGTGCTAAAGAGTCGCAGCACTTGAAGGTTGAGAACTACCCGGCGAGAGAGCTGCGGAAGGCCTCCAGCTGGCAAGGCGAGGATCAGAAGAAAAGCAGCCGCACGCTCGGTTCTGGGTGTCCTGAAAGGGTTGAAAGAGGCTTTGACAGGGCTAGGCCACCAGTGCCACTGACGGGAGACAGAGCGGGAGGAGAGACCTGAGGCAGGGGCTGTGGCCGGTGGCCTGGAGCCCCTGCTGGGTCCTTCCCACTCTGCCTGGAGCGGGGCTGCAGGAGCAAGCACAACTCTGCTCTCTCAGGCAGGGCTAACAAAGGGCAGCCGAATCACAGGGTTTCTCAAGAAATAAAAATTCCTAGCACACCCCTGGGGCCTTGGGGAGAAAAACTGACAACGTGTTGATTGAAAACAGACCTAGCGGATGCTGCGTTTCGGTGGAAGGCCTGGATCTCACAGGTTTACAGCGACACCTAGTGGTCCTCGGAGGTACCTGCCACTTCCTCGGCAATGGCGAAACTGGAGGGTCACAGAGAGAGACATCCAGTCAAGGCCCAGATCCTGCAATGCCCCACCCTCGTGGAACATGCCGCACTCCCAGGGGAGGTCCAAAACTGCCTTTCCCGGCATTTACCCAGGAGCTGTGTATGCCTGGCACAGCAGAGATGTTCTGCAATGGTCATTATCATTTATTAAATATGGCTAAGTGTACTTGATGGTGACACCAACAGACTTCCCACCAGGAGATGCTTTACTGTTGAATTGTGTGTTCAGAACATAGAATGATTGTGCTCCCATATCAGATCAGATCGACTTACAAAGGAGAGCTGGACGTCTTTCAAAGTAATAGCACGCTAATGAGTCTGTCTCCTGTCTTGCCTCCCCTCACGTCACTTACACTGGCTAATCTGAAGGCTTCTTGGGGGCAGGATATGTTTGCTCAGTGTTAGCTCAGCATCTGTAACACTGCTGCTACTCAAAGAATGATGTCTTCACCGAGGGACTTTGGCTCCTGATGAAGCAGTTCACAGACATAGGAGGAAAGTCAAATAAGCTTGTCTCCTGGGATGAGCTAGAGCATGCTAGACTCCCAGAAGAATTAATCAGACCAGGGAGGCCCTTGCCAGGCCCCACCATCAGCCCAGTTCTCATTCATGGACGAGGTTTGTTTCTTTGGCTATAACAGGTCAGAGCAGCATTTCTGCACTCCTGTGACAGGCTTATTAGCTACTTGCAGAGGTTCCAGAGTGAGTGGGGGCATAGCCATGCTTGGATGACCCACTGGAGACCGTCTTTATAATGAAACTGTGAGCCTCTGTCAGCCAGTCTCACTGAGAAATATCTGCAAGCCACACTTTGTTCAAGTTTTGTTGGCCAAAATTGTGTTAACTAGGCTCACCGGCTAGTTAGGGGGCCACATGTGAAAACAAAGAGTCTTGACTCAGTTGCTCAGTGTCTCCAGAGCCAGGAAGAGACAGACAGCTTGACCTTTCAGAGACCGTATAGTGGGCATGGGTCTCATGGATGCCAGCTCCGCAGCATTTTAATAGCTTTCCAAACCTGGGACATCGCCACTGCCGTGGTTTGGTTAAGGCTCACACCAAAGAGCCATGTAGTAAAGGTATGCCCCCTCAAGGGCGGTACAGTTGGGAGGCAGTGGAACCATGGTTGGGCCTAGTGGAAGGTGTTGAGGTTCTTGGAGGTTTGTCCTTGAGGGGAATTGTGGGATAACCTCTTTCTACCCACCCCCACCCCCCCACCCCCGTAAGTAGTTTTCTCTGCCATTTCCATCTGGTACCCCCACCAGGAACTCAAAGCAATAGATATTCCCAGTCTTGGACTTGGCCTTCTGGAACTATCAGACAAAGCAAGGCTTTTATCTTTGTAAGTTAATTGCTTCAGGTCTTTCATTACAGCAACACAAAGCTGGTAAACACAGCCATGTTATAGGTGGCATCTCACTCTGTTATGGACTCATCTGTGGGGAACTCTCAGGCATGTGATCTAGGCTATACCCATCGATTGGACATCATGAGACTTCAGTCTGGAAGAGAAGAAAGCAAGGGACAGATTCAACATGGGATTGTGTCTCAGTGATGGAGGTAGGGTGTGGCAGAGGGACGCAGATACTCACAGCAGAATGCAGCAAAGGCCTATCACCAGATGGGTGGGAAGCTCTGCACTGCTCATGAACTCAGAGCCCAAGTTTCTTTTTCACTCTGAATCATGTGGAGACTCTGTCAGCTGTTAATATGCTTTCATAAATGTGACTTCTATTTAAATCAACCAGAGTGAGACTCACATGTTTGTAAGACCCTCAACTGATAAATTCACTGTGAAAGTTAAACTTCATAATGACTGAGATTAGGAAGCTGTGCCAGCATGCACAGAGCTCTGGCTTTGAATCCCAGCACTGTGTGGACACACACACACACACACACACACTAAATTAAAAATCCTTTGGTGGTTAAAGATAGTTCAAGGATCTTCGTCCTCCAACCACCTGCTTGATGTGGAAGCTGGGATTGCTGCCCGCTCAGTATCTCTCAGGCAACAACCATTTTCTATGTTAGGCCCTGTGTTCTGGGGGCGCTGACAACATTCGCTGGATCTACAACTAAGTACATGACCTACATCAGGCCATTCAGAGGGCTGTTCCTCCCAAGCTCTATGATTGGTTCATTCATAGATAAGTTTCCCAAGGTGGACCAATGAGACCAGCACTGTGGATACAGGCTGCTGATCTGGAAAGTCAGTGTTGATGACTTCGTGCCTATGGGAAGGGGCCTGCCAGCCAGAGGAGAGCCACAGCTGGAGGGATGGATGCTGGTGCCTGAGTGATGTTGAGCACATGTGTCCAGCATTGCCAAGGTTGGGGCTGGTCTTAGATCACTTTCCAGTTGTGGAAATCACCAAATTCCATGTCAGTTCACTTGAGTTGGTTTCTGTTACTTGAAACCAGAGGGTTCTGATACATATGCTGGCACATGCTCAAATACTAGATTTTTTGGCAATTCTTTAAAGGAATTAAATTACACTGCTTACTTCAACACTCACTTGGCTGCTCTTCCAGCCTATGCCTTCATTGGGAGATGAATAGTATGGACCTGCTCCGGGTTGAATGGGGTTTATCCCCTCTGAAATTTATATGGAAACTTGATTGTCACCCTGGCATGTTGGGAGGCAGGGCCTCAGGGGAGGTGTTTGGCTGTAGAGAGAAGAGACCTCATGGATGGACGGATGCTCGAACTACTGAGGGAGTTTGGCCGTGCTCTCTGTCTTTTGCATGCACCCACTTGCTCTTCTGCTTTCTGCCATGAAGTGAAGAAGCTTAAGGCCTCACCAGAAGCCAAGCAAATGCAGTTTGTCTTAAATGTTCTTGCCTCTGGAACTCTGGGCTACAGGAATCTCCTCCCGTAAGCAACGGCTCACCTCAGTACAAGGGCGGCAAACGGGCAGAGACAGGCCCCAGGCGTTCATTCTCTCTCCTGTACCAACGCCCTGAGAAATGTGGCCGTGTTGACACACACCTGTCCCCGTAAGTCTGCCTCGTTCCTGCCGTATAAACACTGGGGACTCTGCCACTCTCCAGGAAGCGCTCCGCCCAGCTCTGACAAACACTGTTGTAACAATATAAGCCTCTGTTGCAGCAGCAGGCCCATGTTTCACCCCAAGCACAGTGTGGTACCCACCTGTGGCAGGTAGGCGGCCAGACGCCGCCGCCGGGTTCACGGCTGCTGTGGTGCTGTGCCTCCAGCAGGCCTCAGTGCTGGCACACTCTTCACTTGGCTCCTCTGCACAGATCCGTGAGTCCTCTCTGCTGCCAATCGACTCATTTTCTTCTTATTTTTAAAATCAGTTTCCCGGGAGGAAAAGATCATTTGATTTCTCTAACTGAGGTCTCTCATTAGGCAGAACTGACTGAGCTGGAGCCCGGAAGACAATGTCAGCCAGTCTCTGCACAGGTCCACATGAGAGAACACAGCAAACTGGATGAAGAAAGTTTAGGGGCAATGACCGTTTTCCTCAGGCGGGAGGGTGGCTGCGATGGCGTCCCTGACCGGTCTGGACCACTCCCTGGTGTATTAATAGCAGAAGATCGTGATGGTGACCTTGGGAAGGTGGGCGTGGAGGAATGGCATTCTTTCCGGCGTTTCCCTTCTTCCGGCACTGCACTTACTGGCTGTCTCTCTGAACGGTGCCAAATTTTATCAGAAACCCAAGGGCTCAGCTGGTTTGTGATCCCCGAGTGACTTTTAGGGATGAGGAAGTACTAGACATACATGAACCTCAAAACTCCTTTGACATGCAGAGTATGCATCACGGTCCTCACCGTGGGACTAGTAGTCTCCAGGTGGGCATGGGCATGGCAGTGAGGCTTGAGCAGTCTCCACTTCTTTTGATGGGCTTGGTAAAGCAACATTTGCCCTATAATTTTCCTCTGTGATCGATATGCACTTGCTGCCCTTGGTCTTGTCCTGAGTAAATTCTGTAGTGTTGCACCTGACCTCAAAAGCAGTGCCAAGACCTCCCGTTTCAGGCCAAAGTGCCGATAAAATCCTGGGAGGCTCCAAGGAGAACCATCTAGGCCCCTCCCCGTGGATGTGTGAGAAGTGTTGCTGTTAGCCTACTGTGTGAGCTTTTAATGAACAGGAAGACATGCTAATCCCCTCTTTATAAGATAAAATCCTTAACCACCAGGGTGGCAGTAGGAGAGAATTTGATAGGACGGCAAGATGTATCAGAGGTCCCCTTTGCTTGTCTGGATGTCCCCAGATGGACAGAGTATTAAGGCGGCTGGCTACTTCATCCCCCGGGGAAATGCATAATCTTCAAAGTCATCTCCTTCCTGAACTTAAAGGATCTAATACAGCCAGAGTTATAAGCTTGCAAACCCGTGACTCATCTTTCCAAAGCTGTAGTGTCTTAGCTTTGGGTTAATTTATTTAATCCATTTTGTCTCATTTCCCCCATTAAAGGAGTATCACAGGGGCTGGAGAGATGGGTCAGAGGTTAAGAGCACTTGTTGTTCTTGCAGAGGACCAGGGTTTGGTTCCCAGCACCCTCACAGAGGTGCACAACCACCTGTAACTTCAGCTCAGATGCCCTCTTCTGGCCTCCACAGGTACACATGTCCTACACATATATACATGCAGGCAAAATGTTCACAAACACACACCTAAAATAAAGTCTTTAAAGAGTGTCACAAAAGATGCTTTTCCTTCTTCCTCTCTGTGTATGCATGTGTGTGGGATAAGCTTTTTGTGCACTGTGAAGATGTGTCTCTGCCAAGGCACCCTCTGATTGGTTTAATAAAGAGCTGAATGGCCAATAGCAAGGCAGGAGAGGATGAGTGGGGCAAGAAGAGATAGGAACTCCAGGAAGAAGAGAAGAGGGATTTGCCATTGAGAGGGAGAATAAGTCAGAGTCGGACACACACTATGGAGGAAAGGTAACAAGCCACATGGCAGAATGTAGATTAATATAAATGGGTTAAATTGTTATAAGAGCTGGTTAGGAACAAGCCTAAGCTAAGGACAAGCTTTCATACTTAACAAGAAGTCTCCATGTCACTATTTGGAAGCTGTCAGTCCAAAGAAAGTCCAATTGCAGGTGTGCATGGGTGTCTATGTTCATATGTGAGTGTGTGTGTGTGTGTGCATGCGTGCGTGCGTAGTACATGTGAACAAAGGACATTTTTCCTCAGGTTTTTGAGACAGGGTTTTTTATAAGACTAGAAATTATTGACTAAGCTAGTTTGACTAGCCAGCAAGCCCAGGAATCCACGTTTCTACCTCCAAATTGCACACACTGCCACATTTGGGTTTTTATGTAGGCTTTGAGAATTGAACTCACGTCCCAGTGTTTGCAAGGCAAGCAATTTACTGAGTTATCTTACTGCCCAAAATGTGGGTTTCAGTTTGGGTGAGTAACCCCAAGGTGACCTGTCGCCACTCTGGAGAAGACTTGGCTGATTGAAGGACTGGACTTAGAGCACTTATTTAAAGCCGTCTGTGTCATTATTAACTTGGCAACGGCGGGTCCAGTCTGTTTCCGCCTGTGTAAAGGGAGGTAAGGATAATATACACCTGCACAACAACAGTGTGCACATTCAGTGGGATTCTGTACATGAGAGCTACATAGGAATGAGCCACTTTTTCCTCTGGCTGGGGGGATTTCCTGGGGAAGCTTCACACCTCCGAGACCTCTGGGGCTGCCTGCACTCTGGAGCCCTTCCGGTGGAGGGCAGCAGAAAGACACATCTGGGCACCTTGGGCTTGTCCTTAGTGCCTTTCTTCTGCCAAGCATCACTGGTTCCAGAGAAAGCAGCCAAGGGAACAGCTGGCTCTGAGTGTCAACCTGGACACGGGCCATTTATAGAGTACAAAGTGCATTATGTGCAGACTGGCTGCTCCATGTCACTGGGCACCATACTTACAACTCACAGGATGACATGAAGAGCCCCCCATCCCCCTCTCCCCGCCTAGTTACCCTGCTCTGTCACCTGACTCTGAGAAAGTGACTCATCAAGACAGGCCCTACATCCAGGCTCTGGGAGAACTAATCCATAAATTAGCCAGACTTTGGTTAACTCAGTGATGTAAGAGGCTGGCAAATGGTTAAGAGCTGTGTCTAGAAGGTGCCAGGCTGACAGATCCAGGGCTTGGGGACTCCACTGTGAAAGTTGAAATGCGCTTTTCAGGCTGCCAGGCTGCACAGAGCCATCTTATCCTGTAGCTTGAACAGAATTTAGAGAAAACCCCCTGGAGTGCTCCACTTAGGATGGACTCCCAGGTCATCAGCCTGACTCCTTGGTACATAGACAAGAAAAGTCAGAGGGGACCCCATCTCTCCACTAATGAGACACAGTTCTAGGGCCAAGATCTGGGACTGTCTTAGTTAGGGTTTCTGTTGCTGCGATGAAACATCATGTCCAAACGCAACGTGGGGAGGAAAGGGTTTGTTCGGCTCAAACGTCCACACCACAGTTCATTACAAAGTCAGTCAGTGCATTACCTCAAACAGGGCAGGAACTTGGAGGTGGGAACCGATGCAGAGGCCATGGAAGGGTGCTGCTTACTGACTTGTTCCCCATGGCTCGCTCAGCCTCCTTTCTTATAGAACCCAGGACCATCATCCCAGGGATGGCACCACCCACAATGGGCTGGGCCTTTCCCCATCAATCACTAAAGATAGTGGGGGAGATGGGGAGGGAGAGAGAGAGAAAGAATGAAAAGAAAGAGAGAGAGAAAGGAAGGAAGGAAAGAAGGATGGAAGGAGGGAAGGAAGAAAGAAAATGCCCTACCGATTTGACTGCAGCCCAATCTTATGGAGGCATTTTCTCAGCTGAGATTGCCTCCTCTTTGATGATGTCATCTGTGTCAAGTTGACATGAAACCAGCCAGCACAGAGACGTTTATTCCCCCTGCCTAACAAGCCACTTCTGAAGCAGTGGGAGCTTTGAACTTACTTGAGATTTATTGCATTGAAATCTCAGTGGACAGATTCTGCTTGCTGTGTCTTATCTGGTGTCCCCCACTTCCTATATAGCTTCAGGAACATTGGTGTTGGAAAGAGAATAAAGCCAGAGTGACTGTCCTAGCTTTCAGTTGCCCCGAGGAGCCTCTTGGGATCTCTGCAACTCCAGAATCCAGATTCTGTGAGTTTGGATGGGAACTCTTTAGCTTTGGGGATGAGTCAACACAGGCTCAGCTGAGAGTTCCTTGGCTTGTCCTGTATTCTCCAGAGTATGCCAAAGTGCTGGGTCATAACTGGGATGGAACTTCAAAGCCTCTGGTTTTATTCTACTAGAGTGGCTGAGCAGTGCATGTTCCAGAATTGGAGTGCTCCCTGTGCCATGTGATGTTCAGGTCAGCTGGCTCTCCCTTGTCCTTAGCCCAGTGCCTGAGAGTTCCTAGGAAAAGGAAGGAAGCACTTTATGAATAAGAGGGTCCTAAAGGGAAGCAGGGGCTCTCCCGGAAAGGGTGGCTGCCCTGTGCCCACCCTAGGCACTACACCAGCTGCCTATGCCTAGGGTTTTCTCTTGGGGTTCCTTTATGTGGGAGGGTACTGCCAAAGGTAATTTTGAGGAGACATTGCTCATGCTCACTCATCTGCCAGAGACACATCTGTTCAACCACACTACAAAATCATCTTGTTGACTTACTTAGTATCTGTGAAGTTCATATTCTAATTAACAGGATGTGGGAGTTTACAACACCTGAAGGGGCTAGCAAGGCATGAAAAATGGATGAAGATCTGGGTACCAGATGTTTGTCTCACCTACATAAAATAAGATAAAGTGATGAGACAAAATGTTAAATCCAACCCACCCACCCTCTGAGACTGCAACTGTTCCCTGAGACAGAGCCTGCCAGCACCTGACTGGACTAAGAGGTGAGTCTTTATCCTCATACCCAAACACCCCAGCCCGTAGGCTTTGGGCCCAGGGGCACAACCCTGTGCCCCCACACCACCACCCATTGCAGTCCCAGTTTCAGGCCAGTTGGCAGGCAGACCTCCTGCACACAGGACAGACTACTACCATCCCCCATCAGACCCTGTAACCCAAGCCCCACCTCCCCCAAATCCCACCCACCCTCTGAGACTGCAACTGTTCCCTGAGACAGAGCCTGCCAGCACCCGATTGGACTAAGAGGCCAGTTGGCAGGCAGACCTCCTGCACACAGGACAGACCACCACCATCTACCACATGGTAAGAATGCAGCTACTCCCTGAGACAGAGCCAGCTGGACTAAGAGCTGCTCCCTGATACAAAAAGTTCATCATCATCGACTAGACCAAGAGCTCCCATGGGATCAAGAGTATCGATCAGACCAAGAGAGGCTCCCTCAGACACAGATATTGTTTGCACCAAGTGGAGAAAGAGATTGGTAGAAGCCAGTGCAAAAATATAGTCAACAACATAAAAACCAATATGGCTCCATCAGAACCTACATCAGCAAGACCTGAACATCCCAACACAGGAGAAACAGAAGAAATCGACCTTAAAAATGAAGATATTAGAGATCTTAAAAGAGGAAAAATTCCTTAGAGAAATCTAGTAAAAGTCAAACAAAAAATGGGAAGAAATCAACAAATTCCTTGAAAGCCAAGAGAAAGCAACTGAACAAGTGAGGGAAACAGTTCAAGATTTCAAAGCTGAAATGGAGTCAATAAAGAAGACACAAACTGAGGGAATGTTGGAAGTGGAAAATCTGAGCAAACAAACAGGAACTACAGATGCAAGTATGACCAACAGAATGCAAGAGATGGAAGAGCGGATCCCTGGCATTGAAGAAATGGTAGAAGAAATAGATTCATCAGTCAAAGAAAACACTAAAGCCAACAAAGTCATGACCCAAAATGTCCAGGAAATCTGAGACACCATGAAAAGACCAAACCTAAGAATAATTGGGATAGAAGAAGAAGAATACCAACTCAAAGGCACAGAAAATATATTCAACAAAATCATAGAAGAAAACTTTCCCAACCTAAAGAAGGAAATGCCAGTAAAAATACAGGAGGGTTACAGAACACCAAATAGACTGGAGCCAAAAAAAAAGTCCCCTTGCCACATAATAATCAAACCACTAAACATACAGAATAAAGAAAAAACATTAAGAGCTGCAAAGGAAAAAGGCCAAGTAACATATAAAGGCAGACCCATAAGAATAACACCTGACTTCTCAATGGAGACTTAAAAAGCCTGGACAGACGTTATGCAGATACTAAGAGACCGTGGATGCCAACCCAGACTATTATACCAGCAAAACTCTCAATCAACATAGACAGAGTAAACAAAATATTCCATGATAAAAACCAGATGTAAACAATATCTCCACAAATCCAGCCCTACAGAAAGCACTCAAAGGAAAAATCCAACCTAAGAAACTTAGATACACCCATGAAAACACAGGCAATAGACAGTCCCACACCAACAAGTACCAAAGAAGGGAAACATACAACACTATCACCAAAAAATAACAGGAATTAACAATAACTGGCCATTAATATCCATCAATGTCAATGGTCTTAATTCGCCTATAAAAAGACACAGGCTAATAGAATGGATATGAAAACAAGATCCATCCATTTGCTGCATACAAGAAACACACCTCAACTTCAAAGACAGACACCACCTCAGTAAAAGGCTGGGAAAAGACTTTCCAATCAAATGGATTTAAGAAGCAAGCTGCTGTAGCTATCCTAATATCTAATAAAATAGACTTCAACTAAAATCAACCGAAAGAGATTGGGAAGGACACTATATATTTATCACAGGGAAAATCCGACAAGATGAAGTTTCAATTCTGAATATTTATGCCCCAAATACACGGGCACCGACATTCATAAAAGAAACATTACTAAAGCTTAAATCACACATCAAACCCCACACACTAGTAGTGGGAGACTTCAACACCCCACTCTCACCAATGGACAGGTCTGCCAGACAGAAACTTAACAGAGAAATAAGGGAACTAACAGACATTATGACTCAAATAGACTTAATAGATATGTCCAGAATATTCCACCCTAACACAAAAGAATATACCTTCTTTTCAGCACCCCATGGAACCTTCTCCAAAATCGAACACATGCTTGGTCACAAAGCAAATCTCAACAGATACAAAAAAAAAAATTGAAATAACCTCCTGTGTCTTATCAAACCACCATGGCTTAAAGTTAGATTTCAACAACAACAAAAATTACAGAAAGCCTACAATCTCATGGAAACTGAATAATGCCCAATTGAATCACTAATAGGTCAAAGAAGAAATAAAGAAAGAAATTAAAGATTTCCTAGAATTCAGTGGAAATGAATGTACTACATACCCAAACTTATGGGACACCATGAAAGCAGTGCTAAGAGGAAAATTCATAGCTCTAAATGCCCACATAAAGAAGTTGGAGAAATCTCACACTAGTGACTTAACAGCACAACTGAAAGCTCTAGAACAAGAACCCACCCAGGAGAAACAGATGCCAGAAAACAATCAAATTGAGGGCTGAAATCAATAAAATAGAAACAAAGAGAACAATACAAAGAATCAATGAAACAAAGAGTTGGTTCTTTGAGAAAATCAACAAGATAGATAAGCCTTTATCCAAATTAACCAAAAAGCAGAGAGAGAGCATCCAAATTAACAAAATCAGAAATAAAAAGGGGACATAACAACAGACAATGAGAAAATCCAGAGAATCATCAGTCATACTTCAAAAACCTGTACTCCACAAAATTGGAAAATCTGAAAGAAATGGATGATTTTCTGGATAGGTACCCCATATCAAAGTTAACCAAGACCAGATAAACTATTTAAATAGACCCATAACCCCTAAGGAAATAGAAGTAGTCATTAAAAGTCTCCCAAACAAAAAAAAAGCCCAGGACCAGATGGTTTCAGCGCAGAATTCTACCAGATTTTCAAAGTTACTCTTCAAATTGTTCCACACCACAAAAACAGAAGGAACATTACCAAATTCTTTTTATGAGGCTACCCTGATACCCAAACCACACAAAGATGCAACAAAGACAGAGAATTACAGACCCAATCTCCCTCATGAATATTGATGCAAAAATACTCAACAAAATACTGGCTAACTGAATCCAGGAACACATCAAAAAAAATCCACCATGACTGAGTAGGCTTCATCCCAGGGATGCAAGGATGGTTCAACATATGGAAATCTGTCAATGTAATACACCATATAAACAAACTGAAAGAAAAAAAAAACACATGATCATCCCATTGGATGCTGAAAAAGTCTTTGACAAAATCCAACACCCCTTCATGATAAAGGTTCTAGAGAGATCAGGAATACAAGGAACATACCTAAACATAATAAAGGCAATTTAGAGCAAGCTGACAGCCAGCATCAAATTAAATGGAGAGAAACTCAAAATGATTCCACTAAAATCAGGAACAAGACAAGGCTGTCCACTCTCCCCATACTTATTCAATATAGTACTGGAAGTTCAAGATAGAGCAATAAGACAACATAAGGAGATCAAGGGATACAAATTGGAAAGGAAGAAGTCAAACTTTCATTATTTGCAGATGATATGATAGTGTACATAAGTGACCCCAAAAATTCTACTAGGGAACTCCTACAGCTGATAAACTTCTTCAGTAAGGTGGCAGGATACAAGATTAACTCAAAAAAAAAAAAATCAGTAGCCCTCCTATATACAAATGAAAAAGGGGCTGAGAAAGAAGTAAGAGAAACATCACCCTTTACAATAGCCACAAATAATATAAAATACCTTGGGGTAACTTTAACTAAGCAAGTGAAAGACCTGTATGATAAGAACTTTAAGTCTCTGAAGAAAGAAATTGAAGAAGATATCAGAAAATAGAAAGATCTACCATGGATAGGTAGAATCAACATAGTAAAAATGGCAATCTTACCAAAAGCAATCTACAGATTCAATGCAATTCCCATCAAAATCCCAACACAATTCTTCACAGACTTAGGAAGAACAATACTTAACTTTATATGGAAAAACAAAAAACCTAGGATAGCTAAAAGAATCCTGTATAATAAAGCAACCTCTGGAGGCTTCATGATCCCTGACCTCAAGCTTTACTATGGAGTTATAGTAATAAAAACAGCTTGGTACTGGCATAAAAACCGACATGTGGGCCAATGGAATTGAAGTGAAGACCCCGGCATTAATCCACACACCTATGAACATATGATTTTCAACAAAGAAGCCAAAACTGTACCATGGAAAAAAGAAAGCATCTTCAACAAATGGTGCTGGCATAATTGGATGTCAACGTGCAGAAGATTGCAAAGAGATCCATATCTGTCACCATGCACAAAACTCAAGTCCAAGTGGATCAAAGACCTCAACATAAGTCCAGTTACACTGAACTTGATAGAAGAAAAAGTAGGAAGTAGTCTGGAATGCATTGGCACAGGAGACCACTTCCTAAATATAGCACCAGTAGCACAGAAACTGAGATTGACAATAAATGGGACCTCCTGAAACTGAGAAGTTTTTTAGAGCAAAGGACATGGTCAATAAGACAAAACGACAGCCTACAGAATGGGAAAAGATCTTCACCAACCCCACATCTTACAGAGGGCTGATCTTCAAAATATATAAAGAACTCAAGAAACTAGACATCAAAATACCAAATAATCCAATTTAAAAAAATGGGCTACAGAGCTGAACAGAGAATTCTCAATAGAAGAATCTCAAATGGCTGAAAGGCATTTAAGAAATTGCTCAGCATCCTTAGTCATCGGGGAAATGCAAATCAAAACAACGCTGAGACACCATCTTACACCTGTCAGAATGGCTAAGATCAAAAACACTGCAGACAACTTATGCTGGAGAGGATGTGGAGCAAGGGGAACACTCCTACACTCTTGGTGGGGATGCAAACTTGTACAGCCACTCTGGAAATCAGTATGGCGGTTTCTCAGAAAATTGGGAATAAGTCTTCCTCAAGACCTAGTTATACCACTCTTGGGCATATACCCAAGGAATGCTCAATCTTACCACAAGGACACAAGTTCAACTATGTTCATATCATCATTATTCATAATAGCAGGAACCTGGGAACAATCTAGATGCCCCTCAACTGAAGAATGGATAAAGAAAATATGGCACATATACACAATGGAGTACTACTCAGCAGTAAAAAAAAACAATGATATCATGAAATTTGCAGGCAAATAGATGGAACTAGAAAATATCATCTTTTTTTTTTTTTTTTTTTTTTTTTTTTTTTTTTGGTTTTCCGAGACAGGGTTTCTCTGTGTAGCTTTGCGCCTTTCCTGGAACTCACTTGGTAGCCCAGGCTGGCCTCAAACTCACAGAGATCCGCCTGCCTCTGCCTCCCGAGTGCTGGGATTAAAGGCGTTCGCCACCACCGCCCGGCTGAAAATATCATCTTGAGTGAGGTAACCCAGACTCAGAAGGACAAACATAGTATGTACTCACTCATAAATGGATACTAAATGTGAGGGAAGGGATGGCCAGACTGTAACCCACAACTGCAGAGAGGCTAGCTAACAGGGAAAGACCCCAGGAGGGACACTGAAGGAGAAGTGGATGAGATCTACATGAGCAGACTGGGTGTGGGGGTGGGGGTGGCGGAAGGCAAGGAATGGGGGATGAGACATAAGGAAATGGGAGGGTCAAGCTGGAACAGGGACAGAGTGACAGGGCAGGGAGGAAGATACCATGATAGATGGGGACATCATGGGAATAGAAAGAGGCAGGGTTCTAGGGAGGCTCTCAGGAATCCACAAGGTTGATCCCACCTTGGTCTGCTGGCAGTGGTCCAGAGGGTGCCTGGACTGGTCTACTCTGGTGACCAGCCTAGCAAATAACCTAGCTGTCACCATAGAGACTTTTTCCAGTGACTGATGGAGGCTGATGCAGCGATCCACAGCCAGGCACCAGGCTGAGCTCCGGGAATCCAACTGATGAGAGAGAAGAGAGATACTGCAGGTGAGGGAGGGACATCATGATGGGAGGACGTGCAGAGATGACGGACCACACTAGTGGAAGCCCATGAACTGTGGACTGGTGGCTGTGGAGCCCCCATGGGACTGGACTAGGCCCTCTGGATATGGAAGACGGTTGTTTGGCTCAAACTGTTTGGGGGGCACCCAGGCAGGGGGATCGGGATCTGTCCCTGGTCTATGGACAGGCTTCTGGGAATCTGGTACCTGAAGTGTGACGCCTTGCACAGCCTTGGTGCAGCGGGAAGGGGCTTGGATCTGCCTAGGCTCAGTGTGCTGGGCTCTGCTGACTCCTCATGGGAGACCTCGATTTAGAGGATGTGGGGATGCAGGGTGGCTTGGGAAAGAGGGCTGGGGAGTGGGAGGAGGGATTTGTTGATGGTATGTGGAGTGAGTAGAAAATTTCTTAATAAAGAAAAATGAAAGAAAACACTGCAAAAAAAAATGTTAAATCCAAAATTCTATCTCTGAAAGCTAGAAGCGGGGAAGGAGGAGCACTCTTGAATCTCTCATTTCTTTCATGGACTCCACTTGGAAAGTCACTGCCAGCTTGGTAAGAGTGGCTAGATAACCATGGAACCTCTCTTCATTGAGGTAAGTCAGCATTGACCAGGGCGATTAGTGGACATACAATTTGAACCTTGAGTGACTGGGGGACCTCACACCCAGAGGGCTCTTAGCTTGCTGCTTGCATAGCCTGGTCAGAGGCAGACTTGAGTGCCGAGGGACAGATGCTCGCCTGCAACTACCGAGCAAAGAGCAGGGGCATCTGAGAGTCCCAAGAGCCATCTGCAGTGTCTAAGGCATTCCATGGAAGAGGACTTTTGCAAGGAAGGAGACTAGAGATCTGCTTCTGTCTGTGTCCCTGACTCAGTCTTCACTTCTCCCTTCAAACCACAACCTCCAGCCCAGGCTGCCCCATGTGACCCCACGCTCATGACATCACTGCCCACTTTGCCCAGAAGTCGGTCTCTGTGCTGCCTCCCAGAGGCCATGGCTGGAGAGTAACTATCATTCCCAGGCTGCAATGTAAACACCCCTCTCTTCACACCAAGAGGATGCTTCTGAGATTTGTGTGTAAGCCTTTTTATCAGCTGACCAAGTGGGCAGGAGAATACGTCTCCTAAAATCTTCCCAGGCCCTCACTGAACATCGTATGTCAGATTAAGCCAGGTGGTATAGTTAGAGACCAGCACTCATGCTTCTCACGGGGCTTCATCCAATTTCACAGTTGTGTTCTACTCCCAAACATTGTGTACCTGAACCCCAGTGTCTGGAATTCTATCTTTCATGCATTTTCACATATTTCTTGAGCCTGAGCTGTATACCAGATATGTCATTACAAGGTGCTGGGTAGACAATAAGACATGGGTAGGAAAAATTATTTTCTATATAATATATTTTAAAATGAAAAATAATATTTTGAGTTATTTGAAAAGAAAAAAGGAATTTTTAAAAATAATAAGATGCTGCTCCTGAAATCTGTAAATGGCACATAACTTCTTCAAAATAAACTCTGCTCAACTAGAGGCTAGAGAGGTGGCTCAGTGGTTAAGAGCACTGGCTGTTTTTTCAGAGGACCCAGGTTCAATTCCCAGCAGGTCATAACTATCTAACTCTAGATCCAGGGAGTTCGGACTCTCTTTTGGGCCCCTTGGGCAATGGGTATGTGTGCAGGCAAAACACCCACATACATGAAATTTAAAAACTGAAAAGCACACCCAAGGTCTAGAGGTAAGTGATAGGCTTTCTAAAGGGTGGCATTTAACAACAGAAACGGACCTCCTCTGTTTTTCTCAAGCAGCATCACTGTCAGCAGAGTCAGACATGGGGGAGTTCCTAAATCTTCAGGCCAGAAAGTTACAAGTACTGTTCTATCTCTTTTCAGAACAGGGAAGAAATCAGTGTAGACCAAACTGGCTGGATGGCCGAGTGACGGAGGACATTCATGACCATCCCCTTCTAGACTTGAGGTGCATTTTGCTTTCTTTTGTGTTCAGGTAGAGGCATGAATTTGTATCATCAAGTAAAGAATATTAATTACTAGGATAAAAACATAGGTAGGGGATGTGGAGTTTGAGGGCTGGGTATGGCCTGGCCTACCTTCATCTCTCATTGGCACTCTGTCCACCCGGGTATCACCATGAAGATGTCTAAGCAATCAGTAAAGAAACATGCAGAGGCGCAGGGCTGGGAGGGAAACGTAGTCACGAAGCATTTAAGAAGACTGGGTACACACCCCTCCCCTTCTCAATATTCACCACAGCAATGCCTGTCCAACTTAGAAATACACATCACATCGTAACCCAGCACGTTCCTTAGATATAAGGATGTCTATGTGTAGATGTACACACCTGGCAAGATGTAATGGACGATACTAAACTTCAGTGTGTGGACCCTGAAATCCTTTCTGTTCTACTCTGTCCAAAACGATTCTTGCGAATTTACATCGCACTCATGACTAGCAAACCATTCACTTGGGAAACATCAAGGTGAAAAGGTAGAGGAACCACATACACAGAAGCCAGTCAATTGCTCTGGCTGCGTTTGGATGCTCATTCACGTCCATCTGCTCCACCCTGCCTCCAATTCTAAAGATCCACCCTCTGCTTCAGAATTGGCTTAAAGCCAAGACCAGTTTGCTGTCTGGTTCTTTTTGTTTTGTTTCCTGGCTTGTGAACGAAGAATGATTTTAAATGAAAACCATCCAAAGAGGAATAATTTTTTACCATGAATAAAAATCAAACAAAATGCACGATTTCTGTGTCTACACATATTGGCTCACAGCCACACCTCTTAGTTTTCATGTTGGAGCTGCTATCACACAATGTTGAGCTGACTGTTGTATTTGAGTAGTGTGGTCCACAAAGCCTAAAATGGTCATCACACCCCCTGACATAGGAAAGAGTGTATGTGTATCTCCTGGGTCAGGATGAGATGACCTGAAAAGAAATGAGATGGCTTGAAATGTTCTTACATAAACGCCGGGTGGAATAAAAACATCTGGTTTTCCAGAGCCTTCTCTTTGGCCAGTGATGTTGCTGTACAGTGAACTCCTGTAGCCTCAGAGATGGGTAAGTTGATCTCCCACAGCTGTCCATAGGCCCCTGTCCCCTCTCAAGCACCATGTGGCCTGGCCTAGGGGTACTAGTGGGTAACGGCTTAGAGGGCACAGCCTTGGGAAAAACTCATCGGCACCAGGAGCTGGAGAAGTGGCCCCGTGTTTAAGATCACTCTCTGCTCTTCCAGGGGACCCAGATTCAATTCCTAACACCCACATGGTAGCTGATAATTGTCTGTAACTTCAGTTCCAAGAGACCTACTCTCTCTTCTGGTCTCCTTGGGCATCAGGCACATGCTTGCTGCACAGACATATATATATAAGAAAAACATCCATACACATAAAAAAGTTAAAATAAAATGCAACAAAGCAAATAAATGAACACTTCAGTGACACTGGACTCTGACCATTGGGCTTTGCCTCCTCTGTCTTGTTATCAACATTTTTCCACATCTCCCCCTTACCACTGCCATCTTTTGTTGGTTTGTATAAGATGGTTTATTATTTCATAGCAAAGTATAAGGACAAATAAATGTTTAAAATATTAATGAACACACTCCTCTGAGGGTCCCTCCCTCCCTTCCCCCCTGCCCTGCCTCTCATGTCTCCTAAAATTCCCTTCCACCCTAGTAGTAGCTAGACTGTTCTAGACTTTTGTTTCATGGAGCAAGGAAATGATGGGTAGGAGTGAGGGGTAGGGAGCTTTTGGCTTTAACTATGGGTAGGGAGAGATGCCCCAGGACCCTCAACAGAAACTGCTTCCAGGGAACATGAGTGCACAGCATGAGGCTTTCCTGACCTGCGTCTCTCTGCTAAGGAATGGGAGGGGGTGCTAAATGTGAGAGAGCCACCTGAGAAGGATATAACTTGAAGACAGGAGATGGTTCTCAGGGAAGGCAGTCTATGATTGACATATGAGCAGCACCTCAAAGCCACACTGAACAGTTAGCCCTCACTAAAGCTAGCTCATCTCTGGTGACAGGCTCACAGCCAGCACTTGCTTGGGTGACCTCCTAACCTCTAGCCTGGGCTCTGTGCCCATCTGGTCTGTCCCTGTGGTCTCCCCAGATCTGAATCAGACCAGGAACTAGAGAAAGGCACAGATGTTGAGTAGACACTGTAGCTGGAAGTTTTCCTGTGTCCCATCCTGCCAGCGGTCAAGACAAGTCTCTCCCACTGGTGTCCCCCAAGTAAACACACAGAGGCTTATATGAATTACAAACTATATGGCCATGGCCTATGGCTCAAGCTTTTTGCTAGCTAGCTCTTATATCTTAAATTAGCCCATAACTATTAATTTATGTATCGCCACATGTGGCATGGCTTTACCTGCGTCCCATTACATGTTGCTCCTTGGGCCACTTGCTCCTCTCTCAAGTGGCGCCCAACATGGGGCATTGACCCATATAGACCTAAGAAAGTTTAAATATCCTGAATGCACAGAAACGGAGCCACACTGGGCTTCCTAGTCTCACAGTCTCATGCCAGCAGCAGTGCAAACTTGTCTCTTTACAGCTGCCTGTGAGATGGAGCTGGCTGCCAGTCACCATGAGCTAAGCAGCATGGCTGCAGATTCCTGCCACAATACACAGAGGCAACTCCAAGCCGCACAGTGTGTTGTGTGGCGGATTTAGTCTTTGCTAGCAGAGACAGGAAAAAAAAAACCTTTTCTGGGCTACACACTGCTTTAACAGAGGCATAGACCCACTGCTTCCAAGAGTTGGTGGTACACATGGTTCCCCAAGAGCTGGCAGTGAATGTATTTCCACCATGTTGGAAAGCTGAGGTGGGCGGAGCCAGTAGCCAAAGCTGCCATTTCAGTCCTAGTCATGCTGCAGTTTAAAGCAATAGAGTCACAGTAAGACATGTTCAGATGGGATAAACCCTGAACAGTTTACAGTGTGTGTAAAAATGTATGTAGGCTTAAAAGAAAGAGAAAAAGGAGGATGGACAGCTATATTAAAAAATGGATAGTATTAAAAAATAAAGTCTTTAAAGAGAAAGTAAAAGTAATATAAAAATAGGTCATGTAAAGATGGAAATCACACAGAGAGTCTGGATTATGTTGTCTTTAGGATTTTTAACTGCAGAGAGACATTTGTTTGTAAAAACTGCTGAGTTAAATCAGTATGTATATTTCAAAAGTATCTTGACTTCAAAATGTGTGTCTATGGATATGTTGCTTTGGTAAGGAGGTTCTGCTTTTGTTTCCACAGAAGATGAGAACCTGTGGATTGCTTCCAGGCTAATGTGGTTTGACGAGCCAAGGCCCCTTGAAAGGTCTCTGATGACACCATGGCCCAGATGGTCCAACATCCAGAACAGCTTCAAGACAACTGGCTCAGACAATGCAGCCTCACAGACTATTCCAGTCACTTGACCATAATTCTTAATTTTCTCAGGATCCCCATAAGAATACAGCACCCTTTATCAGCAGAAGTAGCCTAGAAAACTATGCCCATATTCCCAAAAAATGGATTATGAATGTTTATCTTTGTTTAGGTTGTTGGTTACAAATTGTTATTGGTAATAGTCAATATCTTTCTAAAAGAAGAAAGGGGGATATGATATGAAAATATAGAATATAGATATGATAGGATAAAAGGGTGGATTATTGAACCTACTTTTAAAGAACAACTTGTTTAAAATGTTTTACATTGGTATAGATTTTAGTTTATTTATACAAATTTAAAGTTAATTTTGTTATACTGTATATATATATATTTCTACTCTCATTTAAGGTATTGTGTTTATGTAACTCATTTAAATTAAAATGGATAATTAAGAAATACAGATTAATAATTAGTTTTCTACAATAGTCAAACTTATAGTCATGTTGAGTTTTCTAGATATACATAAATATAATTCAATTAGGTAGGTAAACTTCAAAGACCTGCAGAATATGGGATTTAAAATGTTTTAAAAACTTAGACTTTCTGGACAATAAGACACGTCTGCTCCTGGCAGCAATGATTTACTTCAGAGAGAAAGATGGGTGTCAAAGACACTCCATATGGAATTTGTCTTCTTCTTGGCAAAAATAGCCATTTGGGAAAGAAACTGTTCTTGCCTGGACTGCTTGACAAAATGTTGTCTCGACTGGACATGCAGGACTCATAAGAAGGTGACCACTGAACTTTGCAAGGCAAAATGGTCCTTCAGGTTCCTGCTTTGCAGAATAAACTGCCAGACATTCTACAAGACACAGAGAAAAGTGACTGAGAGTGACTAAAAGTGACTAGGCCTATGCGCTAAATGTGGATGCCCCAACATTGCAGAGGAACTTTGGATGACTGTCCAGGCAGACAGCTGTCTCTGTCATTCTAGATTTTTGGAAGTTGCTTACAATGCTCTTCCTGTTTACTTAGGTAATATATATCCTTCTGAGGTCTTTGATGTAGTTGAAGACTAGATAGTTATAATTATGGTGTTCCTTGTTTATGATAAGAGATAAGGTAGATATGAAACCTTGGACTCACAAATACAGAATAGATAGGATATCTTCTTTGATTTTGCCAAATACAAATAGACTAGATATTTTAACTATAATTCTTGCTTTATTACTGTTTTGTTATCTATAATTTTACTATGTTAAAGTTAAACCTTTCCTTTTTAATTAAACAGAAAAGGGAAAATACTGTGGAATAATGCTTTTGTACACTGGTTTAATAAAATGCTCATTGGCCAGTAGCCAGGCAGGAAGTATAGGTGGGATAAGCAGACAAGGAGAATTCTAGGAAGAGGAAGGCTGAGTCCCACCATCCAGGGAGCAGCATGAAATGGCACTCAGGTAAACCACGGAAAATGTGGTGACATATAGATCAACAGAAATAGGCTGAGTTTAAGTGTTAAGAGCTAGTCAGTAGTAAGCCTGAGCTAATGGCCAAGCAGTTTTAATTAATATTAAGCCTCTGTGTGATTATTTTATAAAAGGCTGCAGGACTGTGGGTGAGAGATTTGTCCTGACTGTGGGCCAGGCAGGACACAGGAAAACTTCCAGCTACAAAACACGGTGAGTGGCATGTCCTAGGTTGGCACAGCTCCCATCACTGGACTGCCAATGTGCAGCCAGGCTGGTGACAACTCCCAGGGTGTATGTTCCTGGGTGCTCACATATGTCTGAGACACTGTGATGGAATCTAGGACTTGATGGAGGATGAGAATGAATAGATGGAGGGCTGTTGGCAGACAGAAGTCAGAGATGATCCCCATCATAAGAGTCGTGCCCAGTGAGTGTCCCAGGCACCTGGTTCTCTGTGGAAAAGGCCATACCTGATGCTGGCTTCCCACTTGCTCTCATGATGAGATAGATATCTCAGCTCTGGGATAGAGATTTCCTGCCTTTTCTGTGTTATTCTCAGTTTAACTTCTTCTTAAACGACTGCATAAGGGAAGGAGGGGTGGACACAGGCAAAGTAGCCTTTCTTACTCTTTCCAGACCACTGGCCACAGGACCCTCAGGCAGAAGGCTGCAGAAAGCCCCCTCTTACAAGGGGGTAAGGGCCAGCTCTTTCCCTTGCTGAGGTAGGGCTTAAAGGCTAGACCTGCATGTCAGACATCCTTTCAGCTCAATTACAGAAGATTGCCTTATCTCATTTATTTTCTCCTATATGTTTGAAGTTAGGCAGCTTTAATTTGAAATGGAAATTCATGCAAATACTATGTAAATTAGGTCATTCCCAGATTAACTAAGGTGGGGGGAATCTGGTCGCTATAGCAAGCACCATCTGTTCCCTCCTTATTCTTTCCATATCTGAACCCCACCCTCCCCTTTCCCAATCAACTTTGAAACTTGTTTCCCCAGGGCTAAGAGATCTTTCGAAGGAAGAAACCCAACGCCTGTGTTTCTCAGCTGAGCCCTTCCACTGCTTGCTTTGTGAGGAAGGACGGTGAGAGTCAGCTCGGTGTGAATGGTTCCAGGTGAGCCGCCACACCCCACCTGAGGCGCCTGCTCCTCCTGCTTTTCTATCCTAATCCCCTCCCTCCTTTTCCCTATCAGCTGAGGTCACCCTCTTGCCTCCTCTGTGGCACAGGTCTGGGAGCAGTTTGATTCCTGCAGAGTCTGAGGTGACTTTGGATTCTGCATGTGTGCATTGAATGAGGACTCAACGCCCACAACAGCATTTCCTGTCCCCTCCCCGATGACTGAGCCACACCTTCCCGGGGGACAGTGATAATCCTGCCTGCTCTAGACAGAACAGGCATCCTAGGACATCTGCAGTCTAAGGAGGCATCTCCCGCAGCCTTTAGCTTCCTTTCGCCCACCAAGGCTCTCTGTGATGTGGACAAGAGGCCACCTGGCTCCTCCTCCAGGGCCACTCTATTCTTTTTGTTTTGTTTGTTTGTTTTGTTTTTCGAGGCAGGGTTTGTCTGTGTAGTTTTGGTGCCTGTCCTGGATCTGACTCTGTAGACCAGGCTGGCCTTGAACTCACAGAGATCCATCTGGGATTAAAGGCATGTGCCGCCACTGCCTACTCCATTAAGTAACAAATGATAGGTCTTTTTGTTGCTGTTTGTTATTGAGATTTTGAGGTTGCTTGTTACTGCAACAAAACTTGATGAGAGCTGACTCACATGCTCTGTAATCATCAAACTCGGCCACCCCCAGCCCCCCACTCCCCCGCAAGTTGCCTCAAATTAAAAAGAAATCCTTAATGTTCTCTTGTGATATTTTATAATACTAGGCCAAATGAAAATAAGACCATCTTTGTTTTCTTGACTCATAATAATGGCTGTACAAAATGGACTTGCATAAGTAGCTTTGAAACTAGACCTCCAAGAAAAGAACAGTTCAAGCAAAGGCCCTGAGGCAGAATATGAGGAGCTGAGGTTTACCTTCACTGGGAAATGGTAGGCAGTGGGCTCACGGGCATGAGCTCCAGTAAAGGTGCAATTTCAGGACGGAAGCAGAAGGTGGCACCGTGGCACCTTCATGGGCGTTATGGCCACACGGTGGTATGACACGTCTCACTTCTGAAGTGTCTGTGTCCTTGAAGCAAACCATGAGTCAGAGCTGGGACAACTTTGGAAATGTCTTCGTCTATGACATGGCCTTGTGGGATCATGGTGCCTGTGTCTCTCTTCCAGGACTCTGGAGCTCCCCTGACTGTCAAGTGCACTTTGGGGGGGGGGGGACAAGGCTTCCCCTTCATGGGGGCTCATTTCCTCCCAAATGGTGAAGGACCTCTGACTCCAACCAGTGCTCCCATCCTGATGGATTTTTCCTGACTTTCCTCAGTAGCAGGCAGCCTACACCCCATCCACATCAGGACACGAAGGTCCCAGAGCCAGGAGCCCTGAGCTATCTCAGTGGGCAAAGCCAGAGAAAGCAGCATACAGCCAGGCCTGAGGAGACTATGGTGCTGTTCAGGAAGAGAGTACTTTGGGGCAGCCAGCACACACCCACACACTCTCTCCACTGTCTCCAGCCTGAAGAAGCTAACCTGCCTTTGAATTCCAGAGCTGGTGGTTTTCAAAGCGCCTGCCTGTGTCTATGTAAGACACAGCTGTGTTTAACATGTTTCCTAATTCATGGTCACTTTGTTCAATGGCAAGTTTCTACCCATTGGATAGTCTATACAACTATGTAATTAGTTCACTATAAATCCATTATATCTTAGAGTCTATAGTAAGTCTAATATAATGGGAAATAAGCTAAATGGGAAAGTTTATACTTACAATAGTTAGAGCAACTGCCTGTGGTGGGAGGGAAACAGAGCAGTGTGGAGACGTTTGGTGGTCTCTAGGGGAGGGAAATACATGACGGGCAGGAAGCTGAGGTGGGTCAAGACACAGCAGGAAGGCAGAAGTGAGAGCGTGGGGCTGGCCAAGTGGAACCCAGAAAGAGACCAAGGCTGACTTCTTTGATGAGGCGCAATGCAAATTTAGACTTCAGTTTCTTCTAAATGAAATATACAAAGAGGGAGGGGGGTCCCCAAACAACCTTCTTGCTATTGGTGTTTGAAAATACCCGTTAAATGCAACATTTGCCAATAAGTCCCTTCAATTCCCCATACTCTGGCAGTTTCCCCGGCTCCATCACCGCCACCCCCACCCCCCCACCCCCCCACCCCCCCATCCCACCCCTACCCCCACCCCACCCCCGCGCACGTGCACACACACATACACACACACACACACACACACACACACACACACACACACACACACACACTCCTTCTTTCCGGACACCTGGATTTAGAACTCAAGCCCCACCAGCTCAGGCGGTTAGACCTCAGGTGGGCCATCCTCCACCCCTTCCCCGCAGGGTTCTTAAAAATCAGACTGCCAGAGAAGGCAGAGACTGAAGTATGGGTTTCCTTTAAAGATCACCTGGCTTTTCTTTGGTTAATGCCTAAGAATGTCCCCCAGACCTGGCTCAAAGGCCAGAGCACTGGCATATTTATCAAGTGTCTTCTGGCAGCCTCGGGAGGCAGAACAGGAAAATCAGGCCAGGGCAGGGATCTGGAACCTGCCTGGGAGCGGGCCTGGCATCGCGAGCTCAGAGCTGCCTCGTTCACACTGCTGTCCGATTCCGCCCCAGCCTTGGGAGGTGGGTGTGGATCCGACCGCCGGAGAGTGGGCTTCCGTTCTCCAAGTTGCTTCCCTCTCAAGCCCAGCCCAACTGTGGCTCCTTTGTCCACAATGTTCTGGGCTGGTCTTCTCAGTCTGGAGACCTACCCTGGGAGACACAGGCTAACACAGAGCTACAATGCCCTGCTTTGTGATCTTGACAGAAGGATTTGTCATGAGCTGGGAGATTGGTCCCTGGCAGATCCTGGCATGCGGTGAACAGCTGTGTGTCAGCCACTGTATTCAGAGGACGCCCCATCTGATACAGCAGCTGGGCTCTGAGATTTATCCAAGACGGGCTGCCTCCACTTCGCCTCGGATACCTGTGGCCTTAGATTTGTTAGCACCTTGGATGTAGAGCCCAAGCTAGGGTTGTTCATGCTGGTGATGGTTGCTTGGAGCTGGGGGCTTGAAGCCAGACTATAGTGGAAATGTACTCCAGCTTACAGGAGCAGGGTCCTCACGGTTGTGCACAGCCCTTCTGTAGTCCTACTAACATCAGGGTGACAACATGGCATGTTTAAGGACTGCCCATCCCTGTCTTGGAACACAGGTCTCTAAGCAGCAGTGGCGGCCCCAGCAGCAGCAGCAGCCGCAGCCCTGTGGCTGGGCATCCATCCAGAGAAAATGGAATCAAGTACTTCTTTGATTGTGGGTTTGGGAGTTGTTGCTGTTTTTTTTTTTTTTTTTTTTTTTTTTTTTTTTTTTTTTCTCGCTTCTTAATTTTAATTAATTGACACTTTCACACACACACATATAATGCATTTCAGTCATATTCACCACCGCTATTACTTGCACACAGGAGGCAGAGGCAGGCAGAGCTCTGTGAGTTTGAGGCCAGCCTGATCTACATAGTGAGTTCCAGGACAGCCAGGGAGACCCTACCTCAACAAAACAAACAATAAATCACAACTCATCTAATACTTACAATGTCACCTTATTAAAATTTAGAATCTTGATTCATTGCAGGTAGTGTAAAGAAACAAGAAAATAAGCCATAAACTAGAAAAAAAGGTATATATTACATACAAACAATGAAAGCCTAGAATCAATACTACATGGAGTCATGTAATCCTGATGGGGTAGAAAGAGTTGGGAAAAAAAACACAAAAAACAAAACCAAAAGTCCCCCAAAACAAAAATGTGAATGGACATTTTACAGACAGAAGAGCATGGGGGCCAACAGACACAGGAAGGTGGTAAGTAAGCCTGCTGGTACCCAGGAAAGTGCAAACAAGCACTATGAGGCCCACCTCCTGGGTCCAGGCCTAGTGTGTCCTAGGCTGATCCCATCTCCCCCAGCAGGGCCTTTGTCTGGGAAGTCTAGCCTGGGCTCTGCAGAGCCCTTGCCTCTCCTCTGCCCAGAGCCTTCCTCTTCTGTCCCGACCAATAGACCCTCCATGGTCACAGCCCTCTCCAGTCTTCCTCTGCTCTTCTTACAGTCACAACTGGCCAAAGCTGTAAGGATCATTTCAAATATGAAATTCTACTCACTGCTCCAGGCTGAGGTCCATGGGGACCGAGGACAGGCGAACACAGCTGGCAATTAGCATCTTCTAGGTCAAGTCAGCTTCTTGACTTCCCTCAGAGGACTACAGAGCTGTCCTTCCCCTGTGGGCAGCAAGGCACAGTGCAGACAGAGGCTGCCTCAGTGGCTGTGGGCACCTTTCCTCCTGAGCTTACCAGGTTGGACGCCCCTCTTGAGTTGCCTTGAAGCACCTACATGGGCAGCAGAAAGCGTATCCTGAAGCAAGGAAAGCCATGCTTGGAATAACCAGAAACTCTGTGCCATTCTGTGACCAAGAGGATGAGTGCTGAACAGCAGGGCGTGGGAGCCGTTTCCGTCTTGACTCACTTAGGACCTGCTGAACCCTTTGCTCGGTGGCGGCTGAGGGGCCACCCAGCCGCAGTCTGTGTCCTTACCGCACTGCTTTCCTGCTTTGCCTTTCCTCTCCCTACCTTGTGTCCCAACCTGTTTTATAGCAGAGGCTGCTGTCGTCTCCATGACCTTTACACAACGGCGAGCTGGACAGATCTCCATCGGCTCCAGCCAACCGCAGATTTTACTCTGTTCTTGGTCTTCCCTTTGTTTCTGCCTTTCGCTGTGCAAAACCAGCTCTTATTATGCACCAGGCAGCTTGTAGGAAAGGAGGACACGTTAGTGAGCAAGGCTTACAGCCCTGTCCTGCAGATTGTATTCCAGCTGAGGCAAGAAACGAAAGTAATGACAGTATGTAGTCTGGAGGAGATGCCCAAGTGTTTGAATGGCCACAGCTGTGAAAATAACACAATTTACTGAGCACTTACTAATACTGGATACTAATGGAGCAGCTATGTGGCAACTCATTCAAACTGCACTGTGCTGTTCTTCTTAGGAGGTCACAGAAGAGGCGCAGAGACTTCCCATCACCACTGTCTCCTAAGAAATGGATTGCCTGCAAAAGTAAAAGACATCAATCTCCATGCTTAGTTTCCATGTGCTATAGTTTTGAATGTCCCCACCAAAACTCATACTGAAGTCTAATCATTATTTTAGAGTATTAGAGGTGTGGTGGTCTGAACAGGAATGGCCCCCATGGGCTCATAGATTTGAATGCTTGGTCACCAGGGAACGGATTAAAAGGATTAGGAGGTGTGGCCTTGTTGAGGAACTGTGTCTCTGGGGGTGGGTTTTGAGGTCCCTCTCCTCCTGGTGCCCGCAGATTCAAATGTAGAGCTCCCAGTTTCTTCTTCAGCACCGTGTCTGCCATCAAGCTCCCTGCCATGACAACAGACTAAACCTCTGAGACTGTAAGCCAGCCCCAATTAAATACGTTCTTTCATAAGAGTTGCCGCGGTCACGGCGTCTCTTCACAGCAGCCGCGGTCTCTTCGCAGCAGCCGAACAGTGACTGAGACGGGAGGTGACATGGCCATTCCATAGAATGCAGAATGAGTGCTTGGGTCTGAAGTGGCCACTGTCTCCCTTCTCTGCAGAGGTCTTGCCTGTCCTGGGTACACCTATCTGATCTGGTCCTGTCCAAAGATGCCTGGTGGTGGGTCACAGGGACACAGGGCTGCCCTGGACAGACTTGGGGCCTGGCCTAGCAGTCAGGGTCAAAGGTGCTTCTAGAGGCTTCTGGACCAGGATTTCAAACAGGGCCCAAGGCAGATGCTTGAGTACATTTCCAGTACACCCGATGCAGCGTACACACATGTACTTGGAAAGTCTAAATGTCTTGAACTACAGAGAGGCCACCCACAACGACAACCCTTGTACTATGCTTTCCCAGAGTAGAGTCTCCAGCACAGTCCAGTGTTAGTATTTCCATGTTCCTTCTACGCCAATAGTGACAGGAAGCTAAGCTCAGGTGCAGAATGAACTGCTGAAGCTCCATGAGACAGACAATGGTGATTGCTTCTTCCTGTCTTGCAGTGAAAGAATACCAAGACACCAGTAAGCTGTGTGACCCCTGTTGTGTGATTCCTAATTGGTCTTAATAAAAACCCAGAGCCAGATATCAGGGTGAAAGCTGAAAGATCAGAGAAGCAGAGCAAGCCACAGCCATCATCCCTTACCTCATCAACTCCTCAGCCTCAAAGAGCCAGAGTTCATTCTCCTCCCGCCTTATATTCCTTTCTCTGCCCAGCCATATCACTTCCTGTCTCAACCTTCCTAGTGATGGGATTAAAGGTGTGTACTACCACTGCCCAGCTCTGTTTCTCTTTTAGACTGGATTAATCTCATGTAGCCTAGCATGGCCTCGAACTCACAGAAATCCATAAATCTCTGCCTCTGCCTCTTGAGTGCTAGGATTAAAGGTGTGTGACACCACTGCTTGGACTCTATGTTTAATCTAGTAGCTTGTTCTGTCCTCTGATCTTCAGGCAAATTTTATTTGTTCAAAATGTCACTACATTACCCCTTTTTTGTCTAAAATAATAAAAGGTTATAACTAATATAAGAAAAACTATATACAATAAGTACGATAACTATATACAATATAGATATAGTCAAGAATTGTATTAACAATGTCCAGTCCATTAACATTTGGCAAATTCAGAAAAAATACTCCATTATTTGTCCTATTTTACTGAGTCCAAAATGTTGTACCTAATTCACTTTCTATCTAACTTTTACTATCAACTGAAAACTGTCTTTTGATGTCTCTCAAACTTATACACTTTACACCTCTTTAGTGAGTTTCTTTTCTGAATTTGTTAACAAGGAAAACTATAACTATCTAGTCTTCAAATCCATCAGAGACCCGAGAAGGAAATAATATTAACTGAGTAAGCAGGAAGTGCAAACAAGACTTCCAAAAATGTGAGAAATGACAGAAACAGCTGGCTGCCTGGACAGTCACCCAAGGTTCCTCTGCAATGTTGGGGCACCCATCTTTGGCCTGTAGACCTAGCATATCTGACAGACTTTTCTGTGAAGCAAGAATTTTTGAAGGACTGTCCTGCCTTGTATTGGCAAAGATCTGTAGTCACTTTCTTTTGTGTTCTGCTTGTCCCATTTGGGCAGCATACTGTCAGCAATCAAGGCAAGGGCACTTACTTGCCCAGTGGCTAAATTTTGCCACAAAAAAGTAAACTCCATAAGGAGTTTCTTCGATGTCCTTCATCTTTTCTGAAGTAGATTGGTGCTGCCAGGAGCAGATGTGTCTCATTGTGATTAAAAAAAAAAAAAAGAATCTATGTCATTAAAACATCTTAAATGCCATATCCTGTAAATCTCTGAAATGTTTGAAGACTATCTAAAATATATCTCTGTTTGACCTTGAAAACATACCTAACATGACTACAAGTTCAATTGCAATAGGTGACTAACTACTAAACTGCATTCCTTGATTAGCCTAATTAGTTGGTAATAATAAATTTCAAGGACTAGAAATTTGCATTACATTGTTAAATGAGATGTATAAGTACAATACCTTGAACGAGATTAGAAATACATGTATAGAATATTCTAACAAAATAATCTCGACTTTGTATCAATATACAAAGATCCATATCAATGTAAAAAACTAGTAGTTGCTTTTTAAAAGTAGATTCAATAATCTACCTTTTTATCATATCATATCTATATCCTCTCTTTTTTCTTTTCAGAGTAGATTCAATAATCTACCTTTTATCTTATCTGTATTCCCCCTTTTTCTTTTCAAAACAAGAACCTCAATCTAATCACCTTTGTTTAGCCTTTTTCTTGACCAATAACAACTTGTAACCAACCACCCTAAACAATGACAATTACTCATAACCCATTGAATGACCAAATACCACCCACCCCACCTCTTGGGAATGTGGGTATTGTATTCTTAAAATTACTTCCTATTGTCTGGGGGAATCTTTAGGGGATCCTGAAAAGAAAAAAAATGGGTTAATTGTCAAGTCCTGGGAGAGGTAGCTGTATCATTTGTTGTCCAGTCTCTGCATAATGGGAAAGTGCAGGGCTTGTCTCAAGTCCTGGCTAGAGTAGTCTGTGAGGCTGGATCATCTCAGCTAGCCATCTGGAAATTGTCCTGAGCAGTTTGTAGTCAAAAGCTGATCTTTGGGTGGTGTTTGTCAGCTTAATGGCATTATCATCATCATTGTGGGATCCTATAATCTTTTTGGAGACATCAGAGATTGCTTTAGGTCAGATTATTCCTTTTCTTGGTAATCTTTTCTAGGTAGTTAGTTCTCCCATTTTTCCTTGGATGCTTATTTGTCCAAAGGTCTTTAAGTTCTTTAAGACAGTTGTTTTTGTTTTCCTGAAAAGACAAAAACAAAACCCTTCCCCATCACCACAGATCCCGGGAAGTTGTACAGCCTCCCTAAGACTCAATATCTTTGCCTGTAAAATCAGGCTAAGAACTCCTTTCTTGCCTCTGGGACCTTAGTGAGAATCATGAGAAGTAATGTCCCTAAACATGTCCTGTAAACCCTAAGGTGGCTCCAAGGTGTGTGGTGACCTTGCAGTGACCAAATACTCAAATCCTACTAGGGTAAAACACCACAGAGCTTGTTCAGGTGAGGGCAAGCTGGGGTTGAAACTCCTGCTCATGAGAACAAGTCACACATAGTAAAAGTCTTTCTTCTATGATACAGAAACATTCTTCAGATTAATGGGAGGCCTGTAAAATGCCTCGATGAGTAAAGGTATCTGCTGTGCAAACTCAGTGACCTGAGTAAAAATGACAGGATAGAACTGACTCCTCAGAGCTGTCCGGTGATCTACACACACACACACACACACACACACACACACACACACACACACACACACACACACACACACACACGCCCACCATGGCATGCATACCTTCCCAACACATAATGTGCACACACACAACAATTATATATAAATAACTGCTTAAAGATTAATATGTTTCCTTAGACAGATTTTGTAGTGACTGTCCCTCCCAATCCTTCTCTTCCTCCCCTAGCTAAGAGGCTGAGGGCCCAGGAAGAGCTGGAGAGTCAGTGTGGAGATAACAGGTGCCATCGGGATTGGCCTGTACATCCAGGGCTCATGCCTTGCTGTGCTCTAACAGCTCCACTGCAAACATCACCCTGTGGGTCAGCTGGGGCAACAGCTGCAGCATAAGGTCTCTCCCTAGGACGGGTGCGGAACCCAGCAGATGTGCTGTTCACCCTCCTCAGTGACAGGCGTGGCTCTGAAAACAACAGGGTCCCTCCCCTGACAGGCTCCACTGGCTTCTTTTCCTGGGAGGAGTGATCAGAGATTCCAGTTGCGTGGATAAAGGAAACTCATTTGTTGGGCCCCCTCCTGCTTGCCATATGCCACTGTGTTAATCCTCCCGTAAGCCCCATGAAGCATGAGCCACTTTATATACAAGAAAGCTGAGCCTCAGGGAAACCCAGCACCTAACTCAGCCGCACAGACAGCAGGCAGCGGCGCGGCTTAAACTGGAATCGGGTTTGCTGGGCCACATCACAGGCTCTGACAAGGTTCGTTACAAGGCAGGTCATCAGTGTCTCCTAACTACATGTCCTGGCCCTATGCTGGGGCAGTGAGAGAATGAGAGAGAGGCCGGGCAGCAAGGTCCCGGGCTTGTGGAGTTGGAGCAAATTCAGAGAGTATTTAACCAGGGAAGCCCATAGCCTGGGCCTCTGGCTCTCCCCTCACTCTGTAAAGGCCAGTGGGGGGCTGGGGTAAGAGGCACGAGCGTTCTGATGGGCTGCTACGTGACTGAAAGGGTCAGCTTAGTTGGACCAGAAGGACTGTGTGAGTCACACTCCAGATCAGTTCCTTGGTGGTCCATGGCTTGTGCTCATGTCGAAGGGGTTGTTTAGCTCAGTCAGGGTTTGACTCCTCACCCAGGGCTCTTTCTATCCCCACCGTCAGTCATGAGCTGAGCCTTGGAGAGTGAGGCCAGTGGTTCTGGCCAGCTAAGGGAAAGAGCTCCGGCTCGGAGCCTGGGCTGCTCCTCTCCTGCGGCCTCTGTGTGCTCCACCCATGCCGAGCCTCCGGCTTCTCCGAACCCCTGCAGCTTCCACACTGCAGCAGGCAGCTTCCACACTGCAGCAGGCAGCTTCCACACTGCAGCAGGCAGCTTCCACACTGCAGCAGGCAGCTTCCACACTGCAGCAGGCAGCTTCCACACTGCAGCAGGCAGCTTCCACACTGCAGCGGGCCAGCACCCGGGGCCCTTCCCTTCTTTTCCTTTCTGTGAAAGAGAACAGTGCCCAGGGTGTCCAGAGCCTGCTGGACGCAGGTCACACCCACTGTCCGCTGGACTGGAAGGTATGTCCTCCCAGGAGGCCCCTGTCCCTGTGGTCATCCATGCCGAGCCTCTCAGTCCAGTTCTGCTCCTGCACTCCTTCCCTGCGGTGACCACCTACCAGGACCCTTGATCCTTCAACCAGAGCAACGTCTGGTCAGTCTGACAAGCCATCAAGGGAAAACTAGTTCATTCTGGTCAGGAGGATGAAACCTCTGGCCTTAGTGGAGAGCCAACATTCTAAGCTACTCAAGACAGAAAAAAGTGAATGGGTCATACAGGCCAATCACCTGGCCCAGGGGCTACCCCGAGGAAGGCAGCCTCACTTTAAGCCATGCGAAATGGATAGGTGGAATAAGATGCTGTACTTCCCTTCCCAGAATCCCCTCCCATTAGGACAGTCCCCACTGGGCAGCCATGAGGTTTGGCTGGCTCTGCCTACCTTTCTAACTACCTTTTCTTTTTCTTTGCTCTTCTTCTTAGTTTTTGTTTCTTTGCTTGTCTTTAATGTTGGCCTTTCCTGGTACTTTGGACTTCCTTCTTTTCCCTAAAGCCTTCCTTCCTGCCATGTGGCTGCTTGTCCAATGTGTCTGCCCTCCATCCAGGGTCACTTGCTGTGAGATGTTCTATATGTTACATGTGTTGCTTGATTGGGTAATAAATAAAACACTGATTGGCTAGTAGCCAGGCAGGAGGAAGTATAGGCAGGACAAGGAGGAGAATAATTCTGGGAAGTGGAAGGCTGAGTCAGAGAGACACTGACATCCGCCACCATGACAGGCAGCATGTGAAGATGCCAGTAAGCAATGAGCCACGTGGCAAGGTATAGATTAATAGAAATGGGTTAATTTAAGATATAAGAACAGTTAGCAAGAAGCCTGCCACGGCCATACAGTTGTAAGCAATATAAGTCTCTGTGTTTACTTGGTTGGGTCTGAGCGGCTGTGGGACTGGCGGGTAACAGAGATTTGTCCTGACTGTGGGCAAGGCAGGAAAACTCTAGCTACAGTCACTGAAACAGTATGGCTTGTTCCCTTCTCTTCTCCATTCTTCTCCTCTGGGCAGCTGCCTCCATTCACACCTGCCTGCCCTGGGGTTACTTTTAACATTACTGATATTGTCCTGGAGATTCTGTTTGAGTCTGTTTGTGAAACTAAGAACCTCAAAGAGGACCCAGGTTTCCAGGCACAGTCCAGCGCCCTCACAGGCGATCCTGGTTTCCAGGCACAGCCCGGCGCCCTCACAGGCGATCCTGGTTTCCAGGCACGGTCCAGCACCCTCACAGGTGATCCTGGTTTCCAGGCACAGTCCGGCGCCCTCACAGGCGACCCTGGTTTCCAGGCATGGTCCGGCGCCCTCACAGGCGACTCTGATTTCCAGGCACAGTCCGGCGCCCTCACAGGCGATCCTGGTTTCCAGACACGGTCCAGTGCCCTCATAGGCGATCCTGGTTTCCAGGAACAGTCTGGTGCCCTCACAGGTGATCCTGGTTTCCAGGCACGGTCCAGCATCCCAGTAGAACTCCATCTTTGGACTCGATCCCCTCCTTCCACGAGGAAGTGGCTTCTACGCTTGTTATTTTGCTGAGAATAAGCATTGGCTTTGTTCGACTTTCAAACTCTTTCCAGCCTTTTAATTCTTTAGTTGGCAGAGAAAGCAGCCCTAGATGGCAACACCTCCAAGAATTCAGACTCTAATGTTAGGGCTCCAGGAAAGGGTTCCACCAGCCATAATGCCTTGAACTCACTTAAGATTAGAGCAATCGAGCAACGGCTTAAAGACAGCTTCACCTGGGTTCACTGAGTTACGTCTAAGTGCTGTTTGAAACCAGGGAAGGGGTAACTTCTTTTACCTTTGTCCTCAGCCCCCCCCCCCCTGTTTCCTACTAATACTTACAATCTAGTGTTCAAGATGAGTGGATTTCTTTCTGGAATGATCTGTGGAACGCTTGCTCTTTCCTCTGAACTGCTTCCCCCAATCTCATCCTGCCCCATGCCAACTGATGACTGTTTTGTGAAATACAGAAAATATTTGTTTACATACTTATTTTCCTCTTCATTCTTTGAGATAAGGTCTCTCTGTGTAGCCCAGTCTGGTCACATACTCGGGATCCTCCTGCTTCAGCCTCTTGGGTGCTGGGGTTATTGGCATCTGCTGCCACATCTGGCTAAGCCTCTTGTTCTCCTAAATGATTCTCTATGACTGTTTCTATGGAGGCTTTTCTCTTAACACAGGCAGGCAGAGAGACTGATCTGCTGTCCTCTGCCGTCAGAGGCCAGGAGTGTGTTTGCTTAAGGAGGAGGGTGTGGGCTGCATACAGCTAATAGGAATGGGGGTGCTGTGGACAGCTATCGGGGGTGGGGGTGGTTGCTCTCTCCAAATCCTCTTGCTTCAACCTCAAGCTGGCCTATGCTCTTCAACCCTTCCCATAAGCCTCAGCTCAAATAATACTTAGCACTAGGCCAACGGGCCAAAAGTACATGAGATCATGTCCTAGCTCTGCTGTGTGTCTTTGGGTGGGCTGCCCACCTCTTTGCACTTCTGACCTTGTCCCTGTGTATGGGTTAAGGTAAAATGACTATAAACTGCCTCATGTATTACCCAGCACATAGCAATTTCCTAATCAATGACAAGTCACTCTTCTGAAGCCTGTGATGCCTGAGAAGGAGTCTAGTGTTAGGAAACTGAATATTTACCAGCAATGTTGCCATGGAGATGAGAATCACTTGGGAAAAGACTAAAAAGGGAAACATGGAAAGAAGTTCTTTGCAGAAATTAGGAGAGTCCCTTCTTCATTTGAATACTGGGAAATGATGCTTAACAGGATGGTAATGATCAGAGGGAAGTGAAAATGTTTTCCACATATGATGTAGGAAAGTCATACCCTTCACTTGGGGCCACATGTGACTCAAAGTCATTTCCCAAGTATATTGCTGGTTTCCTGTATCAACATCCTATCTCATCTCTTTCCTTGTTAAGAATGAAAACTCCTGAGCTGGTGAGTTCAAGGCCAGCCTGGTCTACCCAGTGAGTTCCAGGTAAGCTAGGACTATGTAGAGAGACCTTGTCTCCAAACAAAACAAAACAAACAAAAACCTCAGCAAACTCCTTTGTAAGCATCTGAAAATGATAGCTCAAAGCTATACATGGTAGGGGCTGGAGAGATGGCTCAGTGGTTAAGAGAACTGGCTATTCTTCCAGAGGACCAGGGTTCAATTCCCAGCACCCACATGGCAGCTCACAACAGTCTATAACTCTAAGATCTGACACCCTCACACAGACATACATGCAGGCAAAACACCAATGTACATAAAATAAAAATAAATCTTTAAAAAGAAAAAAAAAGCTGTGCATGATGGCACTCACCTGTCAGCCCAGCACACAGGAGGCTGAGGCAAGAAGATTGCTGTGGGTTTCCAGGCCAGCCTAGGCTACAGTGTGGGACTCTGTCTCAGAAAAAAAGTGTACAAAAGGAGAGAAGGTCAGTACTCCTCTTCACTAGAATAGAGAACCCCTTGGGACTAACTTGGTTAAGACTTTGCCACGTGCTTGTCAGGTTTGGTGGAGCATGTCTTTAGGAGGCAGAGGAAGGCAGAGTTCTGTGAATCTGAGGCAGCCTGGTCTATATAGTGAGTTCTAGGACAGCTAGGGCTGTTAAATAGAGAAACCATGTCTAGAAGAAAGAAGGAAGGGAGGGAAGGAGGGAGGGAAGGAAGGAGGGGGAGGGAGGGAGGGAGGGAGGGAGGGAGGAAGGAAGGAAGGAAGGAAGGGAAAAGAAGGAAAGAAAGAAGAGAAAAAAACAAAATGATTCTCTAAAATCCTTTGTATCTTTTTCCTCAGATCTTCTTTTCTCCAACAAAGCATAAATGACAGAGGTGATGTGACTTAGCCAGCCTCAAGGTTACTGCAGGTCAAGACCAGCTACAATACTAGGGCTTTGTCAAGGCTTCCCCTTTGTAACTTTCAAATAGGCCAGCAAGATGACTCATTGAGTACAAGGGTTTGTCATGCAAGCCTGGTGACCTGAGTTCGATTCCCGGAACCCACATAAAGGTGGAAGGGGACAACTGACTCCACACAGTCGCCCTATGACCTCCACATGTACTACACACACACACACACACACACACACACACACACACACACACGATGATGATGATACATTTTTAAATAAAACTAAAAACACAAAAAGTACAGCCTCCCTGCAACGGTTAAAAGTGAGAAATAGCTCAGTTGGTAAAGTTTGACCCTCAGCATCCACATTAAAGAAAAGCCAAGTGGGTAGTATGTTGGTGAAATTATTAAGGCCACTCCATGTAGTTAAAAGGAAGGTTTATTTTGTGGGATAACTTACAAGTGAAGGGATAGGTAACAGGGTCTGGGAAAGGTGTGGTACAGTCCGGCGGTTTTCTCTGGAGAACTCTGCTCGGTCTAGCTCTAATGTCCAGGGTCCAGGAACCAAGAGGGCCCCCGCATCCGGATCTCGGGTCTTCAGGGTCCTGTTTCGGCCCCGCCTTGTTGATGTGACAGTTACCAAAGTCTCAATGGGGGTTGGAACTTCCAGGTCAAAGCTGGAATGGCTACCCTCTACCATGGTATGCTCTTTGAGTGGCAATGCTGAGTGGGTGAAGAGAGGTGGGTCAAGGCCATCGAGCCTAATTGGCAAGTGCTAGGTCCTAGTGAAACATCCAGTATCATCCTCAGGACTCACATGCACACACATGCATACACACATACACACACACACACAAAGTATGCACTCACCCCCCACATACCACATACACATGCACACCACACACACAAATGTGTACCTGCACACATGAACACACACACATACCCCACATTCACACATGCATACCACACACATGCATACAAAGTGAGTAGACACAAAAGGTTTGTATGAGAAAGTTGGCTGCAGTTTTAGACCAAACAACCTACATGCCCATCAACAGGAAATAATAGAAAAGCTACAGTTTGTCTGTACAAAGGAAGATCACAGCTATTAAAGGAAGCAAACTCCTAAGACTCACAGCAGTGTGAACCTCAGAGTAATTATGCTGAGAGAACCAAAAAGCACACAAAACCAAAACCAAAAGCAAACATGTGCAGTGTGGTCCTGTTTACACCAAACTCAATAACCAGAAGAGCCCTAGATGAAGATGCAGAGTAGTGGGAACCCTGGGTGAGAACTGGGAAGAGGAACAGAACCTGCTGGGTTGGATGCTCAGTATCTTGATTTGGATGGTATTTATGTGGCTGTATGCATATGCATCTACAGAGACACATGCTCAAAACACACTTCACTGCATGAAAGTTGAAAGTATAAAAGTATTTTAAAAGGAGGGTGGCATGGTAGTGCACCTTTAATCCCAGCACCCAGGAGGCTGAAGCAGACAGATCTCTGTGAGTTTGAGGCCAACCTGTTCTATATAGTGAGCTTCAGACTGTCCAGGACTACATAAACCAACAGAACAACAACAATAATCAATCAATAGAAAAAAAACTTTTTTTTTTTTTTTTTGGTTTTTCGAGACAGAGTTTCTCTGTATAGTTTTGTGCCTTTCCTAGGACTTACTTGGTAGCCCAGGCTGGCCTTGAACTCACAGAGATTTACCTGGCTCTGCCTCCCGAGTGCTGGGATTAAAGGTGTGTGCCACCACCGCCCGGCTTAGAAAAAACATTTTAAAGGGAATTGTAAAAAAGCCAAGTGAAATGGAGCCTCTCCGGCCTGCAGCTGTCTTAGTCGGTGTCCTATTGCTGTGAAGAGACACCATGTCACGCCAGCTCCTATAAAGGAAGACATGTAATTGGGGCTGGCTTACAGGTTCAGAGGTTTAGTCCATTGTCATCATGGCGGGAAGCATGGCAGTGTGCAGGCAGACATGGTGCTGGAGAGGTAGCTGAGAGTTCTATATGTGGATCCACAGGCAGCAGGAAGAGATCTGTGAGGCACTAGGCAGGCATTAGCTTCTCAGACCTCAAAGCCCACCCCCATAACCCGCTTCCTCCAACAAGGCCACCTCCACTCCGGAAAGCCACGCCTCCTGACAGTGCCGGTCCCTATGGGCCTAAGGGAGCGTTTTCATTCAAACCATCACAGCAGCTGACCACGGAAATGACAGTCAGTGCCCCATAACCTTCTCTTTGGGGTTCTGTAACTGCGGGACTGACATAGACTTCCGGTGATGCACACTCAGGCCCTGGCTCCAGTCATAAATCCCTTTTCCTTGGGTTTGTGTCAAGCAATGCTTATAAGAGAATGGTTTTCATACCTTTACGGGAATACTGAGCCAAAGTTTTTCCTATTACACATCCTGCCTCCAATCATGTTCCCATTTTCTGCTAGGCCACCTATGACCCCCTTTCACTGTGTCTCACACGCTATCAATCATCAAGCCTTGTCAGTAAGCATCCTTTAATATTCATACATATATACACACATATGTATGCACATAAATAGCTTATGTGTATGTGTGGACATCAGGTCCACTTGTGGGAATCCGTTCTCTTCTTTAAACCATTTGATTTCCAGGGACTGATCTCAAGTTTTCAGGTTGGCACCAAGCCCACCTGCCTGACGAGCCATCTCGCCAGCCCTTACCCAGCATTCTTCATGGCTTTCACATGACTTCTCCTCTGCTCTGATGACCCACACAGATTGCATCATTTTTCCTGTTACCCCAACCACCCGCCCTATCTGCCAAACTCTCATGGTCCACTCACCAACATGGCTGACCTCTTAGTACCCCAAAGGACCCCTGTACCTTCCAGGATTGGCCCATGCACCAACCAGGGCTGACATGGTCTGTGGCCAGGTGCAAGCCACGCTTGTCTGTCCTGATGGTTCACCTGCTTTGCTGGATTCTGTTCTAAGTAGGGAATTGCTGCAGTCTCTGATGGACTTAGCCATCATACGGGGAAATACAGACAACAGACACATGAAAACACGTGCTAGAAGTGAAACGCACAGAAGTTCACAGGGATGCTTCGCTACATGGGGTGGCTAAGGGAGACTGACTCAGTGAGTGTGAAATCGCTGGATCCATCCCGGGCCAATCACGTGCTGCAGCCATTCAGCCCTCCTGGCAATTCCGCTGCCTACAGGGCACCATGCCACCCCAGGAAGGTCTTTGCCTGACTGCAGGTGAAGAAGTCAGTCTATTGTCTCATGGTTGTTTCCAGGAGACAGAGATCCCTGAGTAAGAAGAAATAATAGCAGCGAGAATAATAGCAGTTTAATGCTGTTTTCTGAGCCCAGGTTATCTAACACCACAATTTAATAAGATAGATGAAATCTAAATAAGATATTTGAGGGCACACACTTTTAATCCCAACACTCAGGAGGCAGAGGCAGGCAGATCTCTCTGAGTTTGAGGCCAGCTGAATCTACATATCAAAATCTAGGCCACCCAGAATGACAACGTAAGACCCATTCTAAAAAATAACAAATAATAAATAAATAAATAAATAAATAAATAAATAAATAAGAGACTTTGGATCGCACAGGTTAAAGATGGTTGTCTGAAAGACAACATTTACAGACTTATGGTGTTGACTGAAGTCTTCATATCAGCAGAAGCAAGCCCCACCCTACAGAATCTGCTCAGTGCCTGAGGAGACAGACAAGTCAACAGACGGATCCGAGGGCTGAATTCTTAAGCTATGGCAGAGAGCAAAGGGCTGTAGGAGTCCCAGGAGGAGGAAGCCAGTGAGCCTCAAGTTTTCATCAGAAAAACAAATATTGGTCTTGGAATGAATAAAGCATATGGAGAGGGGCGAACAAAAGGATGAGGCGGAGCCTCTTACGATTTCACAAAACAATGAGTCATTGAGCCCGAGAGGAAGAAGTGATGCCCTACCGTAGGAGGAGGTACATTCAGTTGGACATTGTGTAGCAAGGAATGAGAAGAGGGCTTCCGGGCGGAGGTGGGGGGATGCTGGGGAACATTTCCTGAGGGGGCTGGCTGAAGTGCTCACCATCCCAGGAAAACACCAAGAAGCAACAACCAGAATCCATTTCGGGTCTCTGCTGGAAACAAACCCGGAATTCCAGCAGGCTTGCTCGCCTCGCCCAGTGGGCGGGATTCCAGACCGGAGGCTGTCAACTTACTGCCCTACTCCACTCCTGAAGCCCAGTGGTCAGCAGTGTCTGTGGAGTTAAGATGAGCATGACATTACTCAATTCCAGCTCACGGCAGGGCATGTCCCAAGCTCCGGGCTTGTGAGCCTCGGGTTCTGGGAGGGGAATAGTGAATGCAGCCCCAGACAATAGCTGGCCATCTCTCTAAATTCTGCATCTGGCGGGGACGCACTGGGGACTGGAGGCTGGATAGGTAGGAATGTGGCCATGTCACCCAAGGGCTCGGAGAATGAACCTTACCCAGCTCACGCTCGCCTACCCCTCGCCAGCTTTCTTCACCAACTCTGGGATCTCGTATCTGTGGCCCCCCAGCAGACCCACATCAAAGGCTGACTTGCTCCTCCTAGCTGGACTGAGGTCTCCCGAGGAGGAAGCCGAGTCTTTCTCATGTGCGGTGCGCAAGAACTCCACGCACGTGGGTGGAACCAGGGACCCAGGCGAACACGGCCAGCCTGTGAGGAATAGCTAGCATACAGTGTGGGCTTAGCCAGACCCACTTCAGAAAAGGGAGGTTTGTCAGAGTGATAAGAGGACTGCTTAACTTAATTATACTTAAAGCTAAAAAACAAACAAACAAACAAGCATTTCATTTACAAATCTGGGGGAAACAAAGGAGATTATGCTGTTTTTCTTCGGTAGCTTCTCTTCTCAAGCTCACCCCACCCTCGCTGCCCTCCCAAACACACGCACCCCAGTTTGAGGAGCTGATTGATGAGACTTATCCCTCTCGGTCTCTATTTTAGCCAGGCCTTTGGGTGTTGTAGGACCAAGTAGAAGCTCATCCCAGCTTCCCCTGAACACTTCCTCACACTGTTAGGCAAGGAGTTAGGATCTCGGGCTTAGTTACCAGAGAGCATCATTTCCCTAGGAGACAGGGGGTGGGGGTGGGGGTTGGGGGTGGGAGGGATGAGGCAGTGAGGAGGGAAGCCGCTGGCCTAGCTGCAGCTCTGCCTCCTTTCATGCTTTAACGCTTTGAGCACTGCTGTGCTGACTCTACAAAAACAGGAAGCATGGTGCGTCAGACGTCCCTGCGAGGACATTCTGAGCACTTCAGTGAGCTGGTATTTGAGGACGAAGCTTTGCATAACAAATAAATACCGTGTTCTACCAGATCGCTCTTGCCCAGGGACACCTCAGGCATGCACAGATTCTTCTGACCTCCTTGGAACCGCCTGTGTAGGTGTTAAAAGCAAGAGTGTTTGCATTCACCTTGCTGAGCCTCTTAGGCAACAAGGAAAGCTTAGCTGGCAGGGATGGAGCTGTGTGGAGTCTCACCTCACTGGAGACTGGCACAGTCACACCCACCCGGCAGTGGGCTTCTGTTAAAGGGAGAGCAGCCCTGGCACTGCGGAAGGCATTGATTCCTGTTTAAGCACAAAGGTAAACAGCTTAGCGGGGTCACAGAGATCATGTATCTTCTTGCTGATGGCAGACATGAGCTTTGGCCTGGGGCCCAAGCTTCTTATCCTTGAAAAACACATTTTACATATTGTTGGCAGAGGCAGCCAACACTGATCGAGCTGCCAGGCCTATTTCAGATCTTCCTACTTCTGGAAAAAAAACAAAAACAGGATTTTCAGAGTCACTTCTTCCTGCATCATGGGAGACCGCCGGAGGCCCACAAGGAGAGCCTGGAGAGGGACTTGAGAGGTGCACTGCCTTCCAGGAAAGCAAGCACAGGGTCCAGCCAGCTCACTCACAAGTGCTGTTTACAGCTCAGAACTCTAACAGGGCTCCTGAGGCATTTAAGGATGTGTTTCCTCAGAGCCTTTGTAGGGCAGAAAGATTCAAGATGACATTTGGGGAGGGGCAGCCCAAGAAGGTGTTCAACCAGAAATAAACATGAAGAACCTTTGAAATGATAAAGTGAAGTAATAGGGACAAGCCCAGTTCATCAGCAATTTCAGAGAACATGCCCATCCTCAGTCACTACTATGAAAAGTTTCTGGCAATCTCCACACAAAGCAAACCATGCTAAAACAGGTTTCTCAAATTTTCACATCTGGAGTCACATTCCTGAGCAGGGAGTTGACATTAAACACATCATGTTTGATTGGGTGTTTTCCGTCAGCACCCTGTGCTCTTTGCAGTGGGCCCACGCTCCGAGAGCTGGAGAGTGGAGGTAGATCTGCTGTGTGCACCTGATAGCTGGCCTCCTGTTGCTGCTACCCATGACCTTGGCATGGGCTGGTAGCCCACATGCCCTTATGCTGACCCTGAGGTTGGAAGGCAGGTCTTTGCCTTAAGTTTAAATAGCTGGAAGCATAAGAGAAACACAGAGAAATGAGTGTTCTTTGGAATTTTATGTGTGGTCACTTGCTTTTCACATTATCCAGTGACTATCTATAAAGCTTTGCCCATGAGGTGGTAAGCATTGTGTATGAGCTTGTCTAAGGATGCTGCTTTCAAAGCACTTCCATGAACCATGCTGGCATACTCCAGAGTCTGAGGCAGGAGGATCTTGAGTTCTGGGCTAAAAATGTAGACTGTCTTAAACAACAAGAACCCCAAACGAAACAAAACCCTACTTCTATTTATTAATTTTACTCTTTCTAAATTAAAGCTGCTTTCTGTTATAATTTAAAAAAATTTAAAACAGCATGTGAGAGCAGACACACACACCATGCAACAGGGCTCATGTGGAGGGTTTATTGGGGGAAGAGAAGGAAGAGGCAGGAGTGCGGGATCTGGAGACAAGAGCTGAGGACAGAAGAGAGGGAAGGCGGGCAGGGGCCACCCTTTATGAGAGGACGCAGCGCATGTGCACAGACTACCAGGGCCATAGGACCCTCGGCTGGCCAGCGTATCTGCCTGAATACTGGCAAGCACATGTACTCAGGGATGATGCATCCTGCCAGGTCCCCAAGGGTCAGGCCAGGTGATGCTTGAATGCTAATATTTGTGGTGATATTTTATTTGTGCTGAAATGTGATGATATTTCATTTGTGCTTTGATAAGTAAAGCTTGCCTGGAGATCAGGGGGAAAAGGCCAGCCATTTAAAGTAAACAAAGTCAGGCAACACATGCCCTTAATTCCTTAGAAGGCAGGATCTCTGTGTGTTCAAGGCCATACTAGGGAACAGAGCCAAGCGTGGTGACACAGGCCTTTAATCCTAGTAACAACCATAGAGACCTGAGGTCTATACAGACGGACAGACAGTGACAGAACTGTGTAGGAAGATGAAGTGAGGTAGCTGGGCTAAGAGCCAATGAGAGGGCAGAAAAGCAAGGCATATAAGCCTGGGTAGACAGGAAGGTGCTCTCCTTGGAAGCTGCAGAGTTGGTGAGGTGAGGTTAGCTGGTGGCTTTCCGTATTTCCCTGAATTTTCTAAGGCTTTAACCCAAATTTCTGGCTCCGTGTGTTTTATTTAATAAGACCATTTAGAAATCTGTCTACAGACATTCCTCCCTTTTGTTTATTATTAAAAAGGTGAGGCATTAGAAGCAGATACAAAGTGGGCTGGGAACGGGGACACCAAGTTCTCCAGACTGCTTCCTGTTGACTTGGGGGGAGTTGGTCATCTAGAGGGACCTGAGAAAACTGGGGTGCTGGCCACATCCTGGGGTAGCTGGTTGTTTCACTGCTGCCCAGGCTCTGTGGACTGGTGTTGCTTGGATCTGGCAAGATGTTGGCAGGGCAGAAGATAAAGTTAAGTTTAGGGGGAAAAGTTTTTTTCCCTTAAGTCTTGGTAGTTGATGGAGGGGAAGTCCCAAGGCCAGGGAAAGGTCGGGAGGCTTGGGCTGCTGATTGAAAGTTCATAACTGAGGGGTGCATCTGACCTGCTCAAGGTGGATCCAGGTTGACTCCCTGGAGCTTATGAAAATTCTTTGAGTTTGTAAAAAGATAAATTTTAGACACATTAGCATTACCACTGCTTATAATCTGTACTGAAATCCACATTGTAGAAAAGGCAGCATATGTACACCTTTGAGTCATTGGGGACCCAGAAATGACTTTCTATCTGGAGAACTGTGACATGTTTTTTGCACAATGAAAAGCACCTTTTAAGTCTATAGTTAGAAAACAACCAAAGGGAATTTAAAATCCTGAGCCTGTGGTCGTATATCGGCAGTATGGTGTTTAGTGCTCCGCCAGAGCTAACGAATGGCTTATCAGAATGCCATCAGTTAATGTTAAGGTTATGAAGAGTAACACAGCGAGGGAGAGGAGTCTGGAACATGTTTCTCTCTTTTATACATCTCGAGTCACTTTCTCAACCTTTTCATCCTCAGACCTTAGTAATTTGCATTTGCACACCGTAAGCCACATTCTTAGACCCTAAAACATTCTTAGATCCTCACATCTTAAGCTTTCATATCCTCACAGAAACTTTACACCTTAAAAATACCTTCTTTCTATCTAATTCACCAGGAGATACAGGTGGCTGACCATTGAGAGCACTCACTGCAAAGCAAGTTCCTTTAAATAAAAGAATGGCAAAAGGTCATTGAAATCTGTTTTGTGAATTTATCTCTTTTCTGAGTCTGGTAGCAAGGTGAACTGTGTCTAGACTCTGTATTAGCTGCAGGAGAGTGAGGCCTGTGAGTTTGACACAGAGAGCTGAGGAGGCAGCTGAAGCCTTGATTGCTGCTCTTGAGCTGACAAAGATACCACTAGCCTAGGTGTCAAACGGCATCAGAGTTCTGAGAAGGGAAGGTGTTACCTGAATCAGCAAATGAAATGACAGAGACTGACTTGATGGCTACCTAGACAGCCACCCAGGGTCCTCCATGGTCGTAGAGGGCAGAGGCTCAGGGCAGCGTCGGTCTTCGACTGCCAGGGCCAGAGGATCCAACAGACTTCCTCTGGAGTAGGAACTTGTGGGGGACCAGGACCAGCCTACCTTGTCAAGGCAGCTCAAGGCAGTCGATTCCCTAGTGTCCTGTTGTCCACAGGACCCCAAGAGAGGGTCTTGGGAGCAGTTGAGGTGAAAGGCAGTTTTTTGCTTGGTGGCTGGCATTGCCACATTTGAAGCAAGTTTCCAGGTGGAGGTTCTTCTGTGCCCAGCCATCTTCTTTGGAGGAGACAGGGTTGCTGCCAGGAGCTGGCATGTCTCTCTAACATGAAAAGCTTTTTAATTAAATATTTTAAATGCCAGCTTCTGCAGCTCTCTGAGCACTTGAGGACTGTCTGTCTCTTAGATGTATCAGAATAGATAAACTTTGTTTCTAGTTACTTGTTTTAAGCTTAACTTAGAAAATACATACAGGGGACTAAATAAGGCTTACTCCTGTAATTAATTATATTAGTACTTACATGACTATAATTAAAGAACTTGATCATTTATAAGGATGATTGTTAACTTGTGTTCCCTAACAGTCTGCAATAAGTTAGCAACTTTCATAAGACTAGGACTTTACATTCTATTCCTGTCAGGTTTAGCCTTAAAAATAATGATTTTGAATTAAAGCTCTTCTAGTATCAAACTAAAACCTTTTAACCATAGATAATGGGCTCAGTAAAGAAACTAAAAGAGCCATTCTGTGGGTAAAAACAGAACAAGTTTGTACAAAGCTGTTAAGGCTGTCTCCTGGGAAGACAAGGAAAATGACAAAGGAAAGATCCCAGGGAGAAATGGGAACAGGACAAAGGGGGCTTGCGAGTTGGGGTGGGGCCCATGAGCAGGGACTGAGGGAACAGAGAGGGTAGCACTGTCCTTGACAGGCCATGGGGGCCTCTGCCCAAGTGCCCAACTCTGGGAAAAGGACCTTCTCAGGGGACCAGTCATTTCATTATAGAATATATATCTTGTTTATCAAATACCTTATTCATCAAACACATGTGGGCACTTATTTAAGTTTTCTAGAATCTTGGTGAAGACATAACTACTTAGGTATAAGTCTCTAAGTTAGCTTTTGTTAATATGAGTAGATCTTCATGACCTTACATTTTTATCACCATATAGAGTATATTTTAAACCAGAGTTGAATCACATATACAGTATGTTGTAATAAATCTAACCATATATTTTTATCATCATATAAAAGTTCATACCAAACCAAAATATTTGAGACTTGTTGTGTCCTTAGCCTAGAGAGAGATACAATGAACAGAGAACTCATTAGAACTAAGAAATGTACTTTTTAACCTTAGTAAAAGATGGCTGCCAGCCATGTGGCTGCCTACATCATGATGAGGTGACCAGCCAAGATGGAGAAGAGCCATGTGGTTGCTGCTTAGCACATGTGTTTCTAAACAATACATACACATATATGCACAGTTGAATCCAAGTTACATACACACAGAGATAAAGCTAGCTTACGTCCACACATACAGAATTAAATCCAAGTCATACACATGTACACACACACAAACACATCTCAAACAGGAGTTGAATAAATTAAAAGAAAGGGAAAATCAGTGTGTGCTGAGTGAAACGAAGCTGGCTTTTCCATCTCTGACTCCCACATTGTAGCAGACCTAGACAGGACATTTAGAGAAGGAGAACAGACAGAGTCAAGCAGGTTTGGGAGCTAAGAAAAAGAAAGTAGAGAATTCATTCTCAGTTCCCCAGCTGCCTGGTCCAAGGAATACTGATGCCAGTCTCGCATCTAGGGGAATGGTCAGAGGCAGGCTGCCCCACCAGGGACCCAGTTGCCTGGACTGAATGAAAGGCGAAGCCATTGGTGAGCGAGAAAGCAGATGTGTTGCAGATGGAAGAGAGCAGATCTGTTGTGGGTGGGGCAGCCAGGTAGGGTCCCAGCATGAAGTGAGTAGCTTTGGCGGGCCCTGCCAAAGTATGCCACTAAACAAACATGCCACACGCAACAGAGTTGACGGGAGAACAGAGGAGTGAATGAGTGGAAGGCGGCATCAGTGGGGACCTGAGAGAGGCAGGCAGATGAGAAGGAAGAGAAGCAGAGAAAGAAGAGGAGGCAAGGGAGGAAAATAGAGACAAGGAGAGGAGCAAGAGAGCGAGCTCTGCCTGGTGGGCACTTTCAAGGGGTGTACATGTCATACAGCTGGCTGTGGAAAGGGGCCTGGTGACAGGTGATGATGATGTAACTGCTTCGGCAGAGGCAGGCTGCTGCTGCTGCTGCTGCTGCTGCTGCTGCTGCTGCTGCTGCTGCAACAGAAACTAACATTGGAATTTTTTAACGAAGAACTATTTGAGAGAGTTCACCTAATGAGAGGGGAAATGCAGCTTAATAGTCTTGTAAAGAAGAAAGAACAGAGGCAGGGCTTGGAGCAAAGATAAGAGAAAGCTTGAAAACAAGGTACCCCCTTCCATCCATCAGATCGCTGGCAGAAGCTACAAAGGTCCCATGAAATATCGGGATGTAGGGTGCCAGTAAGCGGTCATTTGGATTGATATCCAAGGGGTATTGGGACCAGTTCTGACTGCAAAGGCGGATAAGTTAAGCCCTTAAGTCAGGTGTTAGATATAGAGGTCTAAGGTTTGGGGAGCTTGGAGATATGGTTCTAGAGGCATTTTTCCATGAGTGAGGTAGAGAAGTAAGATCCAAAGGCCTGGATTTTCTAGTGTCCCAGAAATTCAGCAAGGATCAATTGAGGAGGCACAGGATGCTCAGTGAGTCGTCACACACAGAGCAGGGGCCAGGGCTCTGAGTCTGAGAGACAAATGGGTTGCCCAGAATTAGGGCTTGTTGGTGGGGCCAAGAGGCATGAAACCATGGTTGAGAGACGAATCCTCACTCGTGGGAAATGGCCAGAGGTGGAGAAGGGAACCTCACTAATGGTGCCAGTGTTGGATGGAGGGCCTGCGATCTGCTACTTGGAAAAGTAAGACGGTTGCAGGCAGATCGGATTCCAGGGTCCTGGCATGCCTCAGACTGCCGGTGGGCAGGAAGAAGCGTCAGGAGGGCCTGCTCAGTCTCATGGAGCCAATGTTATAGTTTAAAAACAGCGTGCGAAAATAGACAGACAGACCATGCGACAGGGCTCATGGAGGGTTTATTGGGGGAAGGGAAGGAAGAGTGTGACCTCTGGAGACAAGAGCTGAGGAGAGAAAAAGGGAAGGCGGGTGGGGCCCGCCTTTTATGAGGGACACCGTGCATGTGCACAGAGACCACCCTAGCAACATAATGCATGTGCACAGACTACATAGCGACGTAGCGGCCGTAGGACCCTGGGCTGGCCAGCGTACCTGCCTGAATTCTGGCAAGCACATGTGCAAAGGGATGATGCATCCTGCCAGGTCCCCACGGGGCGGGCCAGGTAATGCCTGAATGCTAACACTTTCTGTGTTATGATATGGAAACGAAGGGTGTATAATATAAAGAAAACTTTGGTAAGCAATCACACAGAAGAAAGATATAAAACATACGACAGTATGAACATGATCGAAAACAAATGTTAGCACTTAATATTTACTCTGCAATACTTTCCACTCCTAGAATTTAGATGAGCATTTTGCAGCTCAATTTTAAAATCAACAAATGGAAATCTATCCTTAGAAGCCTTACATGACACTTTTTCGCTGTTGTTATTTCTTTTCTGGAGTTCAGAGCCAAGGTTTTCTAGATCTTTCCCCTGGCCTTAACTGCTGAGAGTGTCCCAGGGCTCACTCGGCAATGTGCTGAGGAGAACGGCAACACTTCACACTTCACTGGAAAGCCATGAAAGTGTGCTCCAGGTCATTAGCTGAGACGTTTAAGGAGCTGTTTGCTGTGTTTGGGTAGTGGGATTAAGGAAACTTCTTTTACAATTCTCATGGGCAAGTGGTTTTTGGAAAATGCACTGAAGGATGCAGAATACCACTGGTAAACATTCTCAATGGATGGTACCCTGTCCACTAGTCCACACCTGGCCTGTTGCCGTTACATCCCCCTCATGTGATAACGAACACAATGAAACTAATACCCAATCCAGAGTTAGACCATCAGCGCCATTTTACCTCCACCCGAGGAAAGGCAACGGCCTGACTTTGTCCTGACCTGTCTGTCTCACATCAGCCTCTCTTCTACACTGGTGCCTGATATTCATTGCTTTTAAAAATGAATTTACAAGCTGGGTACATGGCACATGACACATGCCCATAACCCCAATTCTCAGGAGGATGAGGAAGGAGGGCCACAATGTATGGGCCAGTTAGGGTGCTTCAAACAAATAATTTTTAACATTTAAAAAATGAACTCACTGAGGATGAGAAAAGATGTTTTTATAAGCATTTGCCTAGCCAGTGAGAGAATCTGACTGCAGTTCCCTGAACCCACATTAAAAAGCCATCATGGTGACATGCACTCGGAATGTCAGCACCAAAGAGGTCATCACTTAGCCACAAAGCCACACATAGCTCAAGTGAATCTGGGAAATACACAGTCAGGGGCCACTGAGCTCTACTGTATCTTGCTGATGTTGCCCTGACACCAAGCTAGACCGTCAGACTAGTCTCAAATAGGTATCTGTGAGACACGAGGCCTGAGGCCTTCCCATGAAATTATAAAAGCAAGTGACATTACAAAAAAGGGGACAAAAAAAATCTTGCCTTAACTCATAGATTAGTCCCATTTCCTGAACTCTAGGTCCTATTCCAGGCCATCCCTACCTCCCAATCCCCTATTATCTAGGATCAAATCACTGGTCGCTTCTTTTCAGTTAGATACCAAGGTTTCCAAAGGGAAATTCTAACATTTGTTAACATTTCAATCACCAGTGTTGTTTGTTACCCTCTACCTAAGCTTCGTGATGGCTTTTCTTCAGCCTGGAAAACTACACCAACTACATTCAGTGAGCTATTTTCAGACACAGTCAGAGGAAGTCATTTGGGTTCATGCTCAGGTGTGGTTTATTCAGAACATACTCTAGTCATCCTTTACCACTCAGTCCCAAACTCACCCCCGTCTGGCTACAATGGTATCTTTCCCACTCCCCATTTTAAGGTGCGTCAGCTTGGTTAAGCTTGAGCTACATTTCCCAGAATTCCTCCTGGCTCTCGAGAAAAGGGTGTGAGCTTTGGGATGCAGCAACAAAACAGCTGCAGGATGCTGTGCAGGTCACTGCAGTGCACCAGGCTCTGCAGTGCAGGTCACTGCAGTGCAGGTCACTGCTGTGCAGGCCAAATACTGTGCAGGACACTGCAGTAAGCCAGGCTCTGCAGCAGTTCACACAGGTGGCTGGTGATCTGCTGTGGATGTGGATGTGCGGCAGCTGCTGCCAGACTGCCTTCATCGTCCCTGCATCCCGAGCCTGGTACACGAGATCTACAATGAAGGGCAGAGATGGCACCTGAAGTTCTCAGGTGCCATTGAGGGGGAAGCACAGGGACTGGGTGGGTTCTAAGGTGTCCATCTAGGTTCTTGCGGGTTCTCTCATTTGACTTCACAGACTCCAGTTTTTCGTTCCCCTGCTGCATGTCCAGCTTTGCTTCCAGACTGCTGGTCAACCAGGACTTGGGATCTATCACTCAAGGCAGAGGCACTCTTTCGTGGTTTCTCACCATGACTTCAGGCCTAGTCTTGTAAATACATGCCATATTCCATATCACTCACACGGTGCTGCCCTGAACGACCTCTGGTGCCTGTGCTCTCACCTCTGCACCATTGCCTTGCCTTTCCCTCTGCCAAGACACTCCCCTTTTAGGTATGGCAAGAGCAAACATCCGTGTACTCTCTTGAAGTGTTCACCTTTTTACCGAGGCATGCCTTGACCGTCTATCTAATCAAAACATTAGAATCCAAACCACTTGGTCCCAGGCATTTTAGATAAGGGACACTCAGCCTCTTGGGCGGGTCTCGTGCAGGAAACACAGCTTCTATGAGTTCATGACAGCAGTGGCCCTTTCATGTTCAGAAGACAGTTTCTCTTTGGTCTTCCCTGACCTCTGGCTCTTAAAATCTTTCCATCCCTTTTTCAGAGACGGTCCCTGAGCTGTGGGTAGGGGATGCAGATGTGCATCTGTGGCTGCCAACTCCACTGACACCTATTCTCTGCACTTTAATCAGTTATGAGTGTCTGCATTATCCATTGTCCACTACACAAAGAAATTCTGCAATAATGTCTGAGAGCCGCACTGATCTATGGGTAGAGAGACATAAATTTAGAGGGAAGTTTGATATTATGTTCATTTAGTAAAATAGTAGTAGCAGGTTCATTCTGGAGTCTTTGAACTCCCCAACCATGTGCCTTGGAAGGCATGAGTTTTAGGCATGAGTTGCCTCCTGAGGAGTGGTCCGTAAACCAATCTAAAGAAGCAGTTGTTTACCCTATAAACACTCCTGCCACCATTGCAGCCATTATGTTGTCATGCCTGTCATAGCTCACAGCTGGATAAGACTGCTGGTGGCTTTTCCCTCACATCAGCTTACACAACACCTTCTGGTACCATGAAATCTAGTTGGCAGGGAGGAAGCTTCCTAACTTCCTTGGGGAAATTTGATTAACCCATGTTCTATGACCAAAGCATGTAATGTTTTTATGCTGGTACCTACTGCGTTTGTTACTATGGCTCTGCAGCACAGTTTAAGCTCAGGTATTGTGATGGCTGCAGGATTGCTTTGTCTATTTGGGATCTTTTGTGTTTCCATACAAATTGCAGGGTTGTCTTTTTTTCTACTTTTCTAATGGGCTTCATTGGAATTTTCATGGGAATTACATTAAATCTGCAGATTGCTTTAGATGATATAGCCATTTTCACAATATTAATCCTGCCTGTCCATGAACATGGAAGGTCTTTCTATCTTCTGTTTTCAATTCTTCAGTGTCTTGAAATTTTCACTGTAGAGGTGTTTTACTTCCTTGATTAGGTTTATTATTAGATTTAAAAAAAAAAAAAAAAGCTAGTGTGAATGGTTTTTTTTTCTTGATCTATTTCCCAACAAGTTCATTATTGGTATATAGAAAAGCTGCTGATTTTTATGCATTGATTTTATATCTTGTTACTAAGAGTTTTCTTATGGAGTGGTTAGGGTCTTTTAAATATAGCATCATGTTCTCTGCAAACTGGGATGATTTAACTTCTTCCTTTCCTACTTACACCCCTTTTACTTCTTTCCTTTACTACTCTAGCTAATGCTTCAAATTCTATGCTGAATAATTACGTTTCATCCCTGTGCACAGGAAATGCTGTTGGTTTCCTCCTGTTAAGCCTAGTGTCAGCCATAGGTTTGCCTACAGCGGCTACAATACTGAGATATGTACTTCTTTTCCTTCCTCATTTTCTCAGGGCTTTTATCAAGCATCATTAAAGGTCTTTTCTGCAACTATTGAGATGATCATGTGATTTCTGTCCTTGAGACTATTTCTGTGCTGTATCACACTTATCGATTTATGTATTTTGAACCATCTGTGCTTCTCTGGGGTGAAAACTATTTGGCTTTCGCATACGATCTTTGTGTGTGTGTGTGTGTGTGTGTGTGTGTGTGTGTGTGTGTGTGTGTGTTGTCTTTGGGATTTTATTTATTTATTTTTATTAAGAGATTTTCTATTCATTTTACACACCAACCATAGATTCCCCTGTCCTTCCTCCTCCTGCCCCCTCAGCCTTTCCTCCCTAACTACCCCTCCATCTGCAAGGTCTCCCATGGGGAGTCTGCAGAGCCTGGTAGATTCAGTTGAGGCAGGTCCAAGCCCCTCCTTCCTGCACCAAGGCTGCACAAAGGGTCTCACCATAAGCACTAGGTTCCAAAAAGCAGCTCATGCACTAGGAACAGGTTCTGATCTCACTGCCTGGGGGTCCCCTATACAGTTCAAGCCAAACAGCTGTCTCGCCTATCCAGAGGGTCCAGTCCAGTATCATGGGGGCTCCTCAGCTATAGGTCGACAGTTAATGCCTTCTTTAATTCAGTTTGCAAGATTTTTTTAAAAAAAGATTTATTTATTTAATAGGTATACAGTGTTCTGCCTGCACACCAGAAGAGGGCATCAGATCCCATTACAGATGGCTGTGAGCCACCATGTGGTGGCTGGGAATTGAACTCAGGACCTCTGGAAGAACAGCCAGTGCTCTTAACCTCTGAGTCATCTCTCCAGCCCCAATTTGCAAGAATCTTATTGAGAACTTTTGTGTTTGTTTATCAAGGAAATTGATGAACAGTTTTATTTGTTGTGCCTGTCTCTGGTTCTGGTGTCCCAGGAATGCCAGCTTTGTAGAGTGAGTTTGGCCATGCCCCTGCCTTTCTACTTTAGGAACAGAGAGAGGAGCTTTTTTTAGTGCTTTAATAGCATTTGATAACAGACCTGTCCGGTCCTGGGTTTTGTTACTGCTCCGATCTTGTGGCTTGAAATGCACCCACTGAAGTTAACATCCTGATTTAATTTGGGTAGGTCATATGTATCTAGACATTTATCCATTTCTTCTAGGTTTTCTACATTTTTGAAATGTGTTTTCAAATTACTGTCCAGTGATTCTCTGAATTTCATTGGACCCTTCTGAAATCTCTTCTTTTTTTGTTTCTTATGCAATTTTATAAGTTTGGATCTTTCTTTTCTTTCAGGGTTTGTTGGTCTTATTTCTTTTTTCAAATAACTTTTCTTTGATTCTGTGTGTTATTCTCATAGTTTCCATTTAATAATTTTCTGCGCTGATTTAAATTTTGTAAAATCTTTTATTATTTTATGTGTATGATTGTTTTGTCTAAATCTATATCTGTGTACTAAGTGTGTGCCTTGTGCCCACAGAGACTAGAAGAGGATGCTGGATCCCTTGGAACTGGAGTTAAAGGTAGTTGTGAAGACGCAGGTAGGCCTGTGGTGGCGGCCCGAGGAGTGGACGGGCCCGGCGACGGCGGCCGACAGAGACATTCAGGCCCGGCGGCAGCCCACAGAGGTGGACGGGCCACGCGGCGCAGACAGGCGGACGCAGGTCGGCGACCTGCGGAGGTGGACAGGCCCAGTGGCAGCAGCCGACAGGGACATACAGGCCCAGCGGCAACCGGCAGAGACATACAGGCCCGGTGGCGGCCCGCAGAGGTGGATGGGCCCCCGGCAGCAGTGACAAGCAGAGGTAGGTAGGCCCGCGGTGGCAGCCGGCAGGAACATACAGGCCCGTTGGCGGCCTGCAGAGGCAGACAGACCCAGCGGCAGCTGACAGGGACATACAGGCCCGGCGGTTGAGACAAGTGGACACAGGTGGGCCTGTGGCAGCGGGCGGCAGGAGTGGACAGGCCCGGGGACGGAGAGAGGCGGACGCAGCTTGGAGCGGGGACGCCCCTGGCCCCAACACCTGGGGAAGAGGCTATCTCCGTGGGTCGGAACCAGGCCGAGTCTGGGCACTCTGTCTGGGGACAACCCAGGGCCCAACTGCTGAAACCCAACAACTTGGAGGTGTTGGTGAGACTACCCTGCTCAGCTGAAACCCATCTGGGAGAGGATTCAGATGCCTACAGTTGGAAGTCTGAAGAAACAAGATCAGCTGAGGAGTTGACAAATGAACAAAACGTGACCCGGGAACACAGAAGAAGGCACTACCCAGCCATTAAACCAGATCACCAGAATCATAAGTATATAATTCACCGACTGAGATCAGCTGTCCCTGAAGAAACAGCCCAATAGCACCAATTTAACCAAGAACCCCTACTAAACCAAGACTAAAAATTAGAACAAGAGAGGCACTCTCAGACACAGACACCACCTGCACTGCACAGAGGAAAAGATGAGTAGACGCCAGCACAAAAATACAGGCAGTAACATATAGACCTATATGGCAACATCAGAACCTAGTGATTCTACACCTGCAAGACCTAAACATACCATGACAGAAGAAACAGAAGAAATCAACCCTAAAAATGACTTGAAGAAGATGATAGAGGCTCTTAAAGAAGATATAAAACATTCCCTCAATGAGGAAATAAAAACTTTCCTTAAAGAGGAAATGAAAAACTACCTTAAAGAGGAAATAAAAACTTTCCTTAAAGAGGAAATGAAAAACTCTCTTAAAGAGGAAATAAAAACTTCCCTTAAAGAGGAAATGAAAAACTCCATTAAAGAGGAAATAAAAAACTCCCTTAAAGAAATGCAAGAAAAAACGAACAAAAAATGGGAAGAAATCAAATCAAGCCAAGAAAAAGCAATTAAACAGATGAAAGAAACATTCCAAGATCTGAAAAATGAATTTGAGACAATAAAGAAAACACATGCTGAGGGAATGCTGGAAATAGAAATCCTGACAAAACGAACAGGAACCACAGAAACAAGCATAACCAACCGATTGCAAGAGATGGAACAGAGAATCTCTGATACTGAAGACACGATAGAGAAAATAGATTCGTCAGTCAAAGAAAACACTAAAGACAAAAAAGTCGTAACACAAAACGTCCAGGAAATTTGGGACACCATGAAAAGACCAAACCTAAGAATAATAGGGATAGAAGAAGGAGAAGAATACCAACTCAAAGGCACAGAAAATATATTCAACAAAATCATAGAAGAAAACTTTCCTAACCTAAAGAAAGAAATACCTATGAAGATATAAGAAGCTTACAGAACACCGAATAGGCTGGATCCAAAAAAAAAAAAAAAGTCCCCTTGCCACATAATAATTAAAACACTAAACACACAGAACAAAGAAAAAATATTAAGAGCCGCAAACGAAAAAGACCAAGTAACATATAAAGGTAAACCCATCAGAATAACACCAGACTACTCAATAGAGACTATGAAAGCTAGATCATGGACAAATCTCATGCAGACACTAAGAGACCACGGATGCCAACCCAGACTATTATACCCAGCAAAACTCTTAATCACCATAGGCGGAGTAAACAAAATATTCCAGGATAAAACCAGTTTTAATCAATACCTGTCTACAAACCCAGCCCTACAGAAAGCACTAGAAGGGAAAATTCAACCCAAAGAAGCTAAACACATCCATGAAAAATCAAGCAATAGATAATCCCACACCAACATACACCACAGAAGGACAACACAACACAACACAACCACAAAAAACAACAGGAATTAACAATCACTGGTCATTAATATCCATCAATATCAATAGTCTCAACTCACCTATAAAAAGACATAGGCTAACAGAATGGATAAGAAAACAGAACCCATCCATCTGCTGCATACAAGAAACACACCTTAACTTCAAAGATAGATACTACCTCCGAGTAAAGGGCTGGGAAAAGGCTTTCCAAGCAAATGGACCTAAGAAACAAGCTGGTGTAGCTATCCTAATATCTAGAGAAAAAGGATGTTTCAAAAGAGAAGAAGTCTTGTGGCAATGCCTCAGTGGTCCAGGTAACTACCAGAACTCGGAAATCCGCGACGGAGACTAAGGCAGCAGAGATCTAGAGTGGAGTGCTGAGTTCTGGCAAACAGCTGCATCTTTCTTCCAGTAAGTACCTGAACAGGGCTGATGTGAATTATGTAAAGTCCAGATTTTAAGAATCATACTCTCGGGCGTTGGTGGCGCACGCCTTTAATCCCAGCACTCGGGAGGCAGAGGCAGGCGGATCTCTGTGAGTTCGAGGCCAGCCTGGGCTACCAAGTGAGTTCCAGGAAAGGCGCAAAGCTACACAGAGAAACCCTGTCTCGAAAAACCAAAAAAAAAAAAAAAAAAAAAAAAAAAAAGAATCATACTCTCTCAGGGATCTCCACAAACTAGTGGGTGTCCTCCCTCACTGCCCCTGTGAGACAGTCTCTGTACGGGAGAGGCCTCACGTGACTTTGTCTCTGGTGTTCCTCTGGGGACATCTGTGTGAGAAACTGTATGCTCCACAACCAGCTCTCGTGTCCTTTGGCCAATGCCAGAGTGTGAAATAGTCCAACGTGGGAAACAAAAGATGATCCCAATCGGGAATCGTGACTTTTTTTTTTTTTTTTTTTTGGATGATGGTTATGTTCTGTTTTGAAATAACCTCTGTGTATTTCATTTATTTTCTTTTACCTGGCGATCTTTGAGCAGGCTTCAGATTTTGACAGTTGATGAAAGATAAGACAAGCATTAATGTGTGGGTGAAAAGCTTGGTGAAATTCTGAGTGAAGTTTTAGTTAAAGTTGGTTGAACTTGGGATTGACTGGGAGGCCAAAGATTTAAAAAGCAGAAGATTCTCTCAAGACACAAGTCGTGTGATAATAGTGTGTTTTGTGTATGTGAATGAGAATTTGTAAATGTTGAATTCTAGGCTTCGACAATCATTGTCAGTGCAGATCAAGCTGCAAGTATTTTTTCAAATATCTTAAGTTATATTTTCTTTTTCAGAGCTGCTTCTTATTTGGGGCTACTTTTTTTTTTAATTGAGGCGTAATTCATAAAAGGGTATATTGTTTTGATGAGACTTTTTACAACTGTGGCTGGATGTCTTTCTTTAGTCTTCCAAGAAGGGCCATTTTACTTTTTTAGAGTTACTTTTTAAAGTCATGAGGTCAACAACTTGGACTACTATGCATGTAAGTGCTAATGCAAATTAAAACCCAAGTTGACCTCCAGCAGCAGTTCATTCTATGTTGACAGTGAGAGAACACTTTGCCTGTTAGGATACTGTTACTCGTGGACTGAAATGCTCAAGAAACCCCTCCCCCTATTTTGTTTTTTGCAAAAATCAAGGTATATTCTAGGGTTTCCTGGTTGACCTCAACAGATAAACTGAGATAATAGTCTTAGTTCAGAAATGATCTGAATGTAGATTTACAGTCTGCGTGTACAGCTGGCTAAGTGAGATCGCTTTCACAGTTCTGCATGTATCCCATCGGCTCCCCGTTAGTCACTGAACTCTTAAAACTGGTATTGTAACATTATCACAATGTTTTACGCCAATTTTATAAACTTTACAGTGCAATATGTGTTCCTTTTCTGAGGCAAACCAAAGGTATTTCTCAAGGTTCTGCTGCTAACAGCAGCGTTGATGGAGGATTTTTTATACATTTGTAATAGATAGAAATAAACCAGAAAGAAAGAAGAAGAAAAAGTGGTGGAGGAAAAGGTGAACACTGCAAGAATACTCAAAAGGGCTGAGAGTTGCAAATGCCAAGAATGGCTTTGCATAGTAAATGGAATAGAACAGCTCTGAACTATAGCTTACTTTTCCTGGTTTGGTCTGACAGAATGATTGAATGCTTTTGTACAAAAATCAGAGCCTTAAAAACAAGGATTTGGTGAGATTGTAAAATGGTGTGCCACTTTGGCAAAACAGTTTGGTGGTTGGTCAAAACGCAAAACACTGTTACTCTGTTACTCAACAATTCTACCCTTAGGAATAAATCCTCAAACTACTGAAAATGTGCACCTATGAAACATGTACATGAAAGTTTACAGCAGTGTGTTGCTAATAGTAAAAAAGTTAAAACAACTCAAATAGCTATCAAATACTGGAGAGAAATAAAATGTGGCTTATTCATACAATAGAATATTATTAAGACATAAAAATGAATGAGAAACTGACAGATTAAATGACTTTGGTGAACCTTCATAATTTCATTTGTAGATCTTTCCATTTCTAATTTATAAATACATTTGGGTTTATAAATTATAAATGTACTGCCTCCTGTCAACATTGTATACTTCTATTTGATGATTTCTGTGTCAAACATTATATGGAAATGTTTCCAAGTATTAAAAAAAAAAAAAATAAAAAAAAAATAAAGGTAGTTGTGAGCCACATGTGGGTGCTGGAACTCAAATTTGGGTCCTCTGGAAGAGCAACAAATACTTTTAACCACTGAGCTGTTTCTCCAGCCCTCTGCTCTGATTTGTATTATGTTTTGCTGTCTGCTCTTGTGTTTGAGACCCTGAGGTATATCATTAGAGTATTCAAGTCACCTACTGCTCTCATGGCAGAACCCGTGTGATCTTCTGTGTCATTAATGGTTTATAAAATTCTGAGCCCCAACATTTAGTGTATATACTTCCAATTGTGATATTTTCTTGACGGATTGCTTTAATATAAGCTGCTCCGTGTCTTTCCTGTGATTTATGCTTGTGCTGAGCCTGCAGAGGACAGGTGCTCAGTGCCTGTCAGAACTGTCTTTAGTAGCTGTTCCTCTTTGTATGTCAGAGTACCCTCTTGGCCCATCTAGGTTTGCAGCCTATGGACCAGGCAGATCATCCCACTGTGGTGGTCTGAATAAGAATGGCCCCCATAGGCTCATAGATTTGAATGCTTAGTTATCAGGGGATGGCACTACTTGAGAAGGATTAGGAGGTGTGGCCTTGTTGGAGTAGGTGTGGCCTTATTGGAGGAGGTGTGTCACTGGGGGTGGGCTTTGAGGTTTCAGAAGCCCAAGCCAGGCCCGGTGGTTCTCTCTTCCCGCTGCTTGTGGATCAGGGTGTATCGCTCAGCTACTTCTCCAGCATCATGTCTACCTGTGTGGTGCCACGCTCCTGGATTTGATGATAATGGACTAAACCTCTGAAACTGTAGGCCAGCTCCCAGTTAAATGCTTTATTGTATAAGACTTGCCATGGTCATGGTGTCTCTTTACAGCAATTGGACAGTGACTAAGACACCCACCTTCCTGAGACTCCCCAGATCATACATTTGTGGCAGATGTGCTATATGGAGGGAGGCGTCTTCCTTGTGGATGTGGGGAAGACCACAGCCCTGGAATCTGTGTAGGTGGAAGACTTGCCTCTCTGATTTCCAGAGCCTCCTGAGTGTTGACAGCCCTGCTATAGAGATGTAGTCTTGGCTGTGGAGCTTCAGAGCAGTGAACAGCAGCTAGGAATTCCATTTATACCACCCCACCCCACACCACCCCCACCACCCCACACCACCCCACACCACCCCACACCACCACCCCACACCACCCCACACCACCCCACACCACCCCACCACCCCACCACCCCACCACCCCACACCACCCCCACCCCCACCCCCACCGCCCCACACCACTCCACCCCCTCACACCACCTCACCCCACCCCCACCCCACCCCCACCGCCCCACCACCCCACACCACCCCCACCCCCACCGCCCCACACCACCCCACCCCCTCACACCACCCCACACCACCACCCCACCCACACCGCCCCACCACCCCACACCACCCCACCACCCCACACCACCCCCACCACCCCGCCACCCTACCACCCCGCCACCCCGCCACCCCGCCACCCCACCACCCCACCACCCCACACCACCCCACCACCCCACACCACCCCCACCACCCCGCCACCCTACCACCCCGCCACCCCGCCACCCCGCCACCCCACCACCCCACCACCCCACACCACCCCCACCCCACACCACCCCACACCACCCCCATCGCCCCACACCACCCCACCGCCCCACACCACCCCACACCACCCCCACCGCCCCACACCGCCCCACACCACCCGACCTCAGGCCTGGGCTGTCAGACTCCAGTTATTCCCTGCTGAGCAGTCCCTCACCTTTCCCTGTGCACTTCATTGCCCAGACAGCCTCCTGCTGCCTACATTTCCAGCGTTTCAGCACCTGCAACCCCCCTGGCCCCCACCCCCCCACCCCTGCTCTATACGACAGTCCCATGCCTGACTCTCAGCCTGGGGTCCTGGCACATTACGTTCCGTCTCCCTGACTTGTGGTTCTTCCTATTATCTGGTCACCAGGGCAGCTCACGTTTACACAATAGATTCTCTGTTAAAATGGTGCCTGGCCACTGCCCTCTGAATCACATAGACAGATAATGTGGGATTCTTCCTGACTTCTGGCTGAAGGAATTACAATCTCACCCAAACCTGCAACCTTGGTTTCCACTTGCTCTCCCTGTGCCAGGGAGCTGCATAGTTGGGCTGCGTCCAGCTTGACCTGAGTTTCAGTGTGTAATGCAGTTTTATACTCAGTTGTTCTACCACAACTTTCCACTGCCGAAGCTCTTCCTTCTTTTCCCCTTGGGGTAGTCTATTTTCTTCTCATCTGACTTTTTGGTGGCTCTCACAGTGGCAGCTTCTAGTCCACAACCTTTCTCGAAGTCTTAGAATAATTGCTTGTGCAGTTTGGGTGTATTTATCTTCCATCCCACTTTCTCTAAGCTACTTCCGGTGGTTGGAGCTCATCTTGGGTCTCCTATCTGGACTTGTTATCTATTAATAATAATAGCTTAGTTTCTCCTTTTGCAGTTTTTCTCATCCTGTTGTGTTGGCTAGAATCCCTAGAGCAATCCTCGGACTCAGCACTATGGCTCTAAGCACGCTCCATCCCAGCCATTGGGTTTTTGAGATGGGCCTCGCTGTAGCCTCCCACGTGCTGGGATTACAGGTGTCTGCCATGCTTGGCAAAGCCTTTTAATGTAAACATTCTACTTCTCCTCGCCTCCTGCCCACTGAATCTGTACATGCCCTCCTGCTTATTCTCATGTGATGATCTTGCTTACTTTTAGAACACGGTAGCAATTAAAGAGAACATTCTTTGTCACTAAATCTAAGCAGCTTGTTTAAAAATTCTGTTTTTGGCAGAGCCGGGAGATGGCTCACTGGGCATGGGAATCTCAGTTCAATCCCCACCACGCATGTGAAAAAGCCAGAGTATGGTTGTAGTGCCAGCATGGGCGCAACAGAGGCTGGAAGGATCTTTGGGACTTGCTGTCCAGACAACCTAAAAGAATCAGTGAACTTCAGGTTCAGTGTGGAGAGTGACTGAGAAGACACAGGACAGCAACCATTTGACCTCCACATACATTCACATACACATGCACTTTGTCATACACACAGGCACACACATGTGCACAGACACACAGACACACTGTCCTGATATAATGGATTGTGTGTGTCCTCCCTCGGGTTCAGGATCCCTGCCTTTCCTCCTTTCTGGCTCTGCAACCATCCTTCCATTCCTTCTCTCTGGATCAGCAAGGATTTTCTAGCTCTAAAGAGAATCAATTTTTTTTCTCAGCTTAAAAGACAAAACCCTCTACTCCAGTTCTCTGCTTCTCCCCACAGGAGAGTGCCTCCAAAGAATCATCCACATTTGCTCATGTCATCCTCTCCCAAATTATTCTTTCCTGTGCTACTCTGATTAGGCTATTGTCCCTAAAACTCCACTGAAATTGCCCCTGCTAAGGACAATAACCAACACGTTGTCAAACAAATGCAGTGGGTCTCACCCCTAGTGCTATTAGTACTTACTGTCTCAGCAGAGATGACAGAGCCGACCTCCGGGCCATGTGAGGAGGGTGTAAATGCCTGGGTGGACTTCTACATTGTTTTTTTTTCTCAAAACAGTAAGGCATTTGGCTAACATAATACAAATAACTTTCTGTTATTGGCAAAAACGCCTTCCTTGCTAATTAAAAATTTGTAGTGTGTTAGAAGAAATGTGTGTGTGGGGGGGGAGGAACGCGCGCGTGTGTGTGTGTGTGTGTGTGTGTGTGTGTGTGTGTGTGTGTGTGTAAGGCAATAGCTGTTGGCTTACAGAGGCGGCCAACACACTTCCCTTCAATGAGGAGACTTAAGGTGGGAGGGGAGCAATATAATGTAGGGAGAGCTAAACTTAATGGGGCCTTAGAAGGAATGAGCAGCTTCTCTTTAAAACCTGGAGCGATGCTTCATTCATGAAAGATGGGGAGATAAAGAGGGCATGAGAAGGATGGGGGTGGGGCAGGTGAGGAGCTCTACAGAGCATCTCCCTGCACCTCTGCCAGGGATCTCAAGCCAATCCCTCAAAGGAAAGGTCTGATTTTTTATGGCTTTTGTGGGTGGCAGGAAGTTTCACATCACACTGTTTAGTTCAGCACAGGGTGTCTGACAAAGAGGACAAAGAAGCCAGGCCCACAGCTGAGAAGCCAGGCCCACAGCTGAGAAGCCAGGCCCACAGCTGAGAAGCCAGGCCCACAGCTGAGAAGCCAGGCCCACAGCTGAGAAGCCAGGCCCACAGCTGAGAGCTACTGTTGTATCCCCCAGCACTGCTGTGGGATATTATTTTAAGATGTGTCACATTTGTTCATGCTGTGGAACATTTGTTCTAATGATGCAAAGATGTGCTGCATTCTTTTATATTTCATTTGTTTAACTCTGTGAAGCTGTGATACTTTGCTTGTCTAAAACACTTAATGGTCTAATAAAGAGCTGAGCAGAGAAAGGATAGGCAGGGCTGGCAGGCAGAGAGAATAAATAGGAGGAGAATCTGGGAAGGGAAGAAGGAACGAGAAAAGGAGGAGGATGACATCAGGGGCCAGCCACCCAGCCACACAGCCAGCCACAGAGTAAGAAGTAAAGAATGGTATACAGAATAGAGAAAGCTAAAATCCCAGAGACAAAAGGAAGATGGGATATTTTAAGTTAAGAAAGGCTAGCTAGAAACAAGTCAAGCTAAGGCTGGGCATTCATCAAAAAGAATAAGCCTCCATGTGATTTACTTGGGAGCTGGGTGGCACACCCCGCCCCCCAAAGAGTCAAAGAGACAATAAACACACAGCTACACAGTGCAGTTTGCTTCTCAGTCTGCCCCAGAGAGAGCTGTAGAGACATTTGATGTCCTGATGCAGGACGTGGTGTCTGGCCTAAATATGCTGGCTAAATGGGGCTGGACTGGGGTCCAGATACACTTCTGCTCTGGGAATAGTGTGGATGCCATGCTCTCTCAAGCTGAACTCTAGATCCGATTTATAAAGTGAGGGATTTGACTCTTCCAATGCTGATGTTCTGCACTTGATTTAGACTTATTTCTTACGTATTGCATAGAACTAGTAGCATGAAGACAACTTCTAAAATGAAACTACACATAGACTATTTTGCCATTTGAAATCCTGGGAAAGGAAATTCTGTGACAAAACTATTTCCACACTTACATTGTTTTTCTAGTAGCTTTGTGCTAAGCATGGGGAAAACAAATACTGAGAGGCAAAGATACACTCTCCTCACCCAGCTTCCCTCTGCTTGCTGAGTATACAGTTCGGCAGAAACTTTACTCAGCAAGAAGAGGGAGGACTTGTTCCCAAAAGCCAGAGAAGCTATACTTTTCCCTACTTCTTCGGTTTGGGGGGTGGAGTCATTATATATAAAGAAATTAAAATTCCCAAAGGTAGAGAGAGAGAGGAAACCTGATGTCTTACTTCTGTATTGCTATCTTGATGACCAATGAAACTCCATCTTATGCTCGACAGCCATTTGTCTCTGACTCTAGTTCCTGGAAGATAAGTTCTACTCCTGCCCCCTCCCAAACACGCACAGTTGTGACCATTTACTTGTTAGGACGTGAATAAGTGCTTTTTTTTTTTTTTTTTTTTTGGCTTCTGTAACCTGCTTGTGCAGACATTCACCTTGACTACCTAATCTTGACAGAGCGGAACAGCTCTCAGCTTGCTTGTGAAGGTGGTCTTGTGTTTTTTGCATTTAAAAATCCTTCCCTCACCCCTCTTCATGTGGCAGTCACAGGCAGTTTTGAGCTGTCCAACATGGGTGCTGGGAACCTAATTCGGGTCTTTGTAAAAGCAGCAAGACTCTTCAGACTGAGTCCTCTCCAGCCCCCTCATATATATTTATGCATACTCTAAAAAAATTATTTTGAATAGTACAAAATAGGACATCTGGTCACCCTTAAAATACCAAATCTTTACCTTAAGAACACTCAAATGCTGCCTTATGTGGAAATTATCTCTGCAGTTGTGATGAACTATCTATCTATGATGCCATCAAAATTCCCTTTAAGAGAAAGGGAATGGAGGAAAATTACATCATTATAATAATGTTAATTTTTAAAAAGGCGAAGGTAAGCTGGGCATGGTGCTACAGGCCCAGCACCCAGGAGGCTCAACAGGAAGATCATGCTGAAAGCAAACCTAAGCCACATAGTAAATTTCAGGCTAGCCTGGTCTAAATAGCAAGGCCCTGTCCCAACAGCCAAAAAACCCAGGTTGAACAAAGGGAGATTTATACATACACATAAGATGATGTGAAGAGTGTTAGAGAATGGGGTAGAGTGGCTGCCAGCCCTGGAAGACAGTAACCACTTGAAAGAATCTCTGCAGGGCGTGTGAGCTCCCTGACACCTTTAATTCAGAAGAAAACAGGCTTTACTTCTGATGTGATGACTGGCTGGGCTTTCACTAGATAGGCACGGAGGTGAATAGGCATCGCACTATGCCCAGCTTACTCATGGCTCTTTCCTAAGTAGAGAAGCAAGCGAAAGGTGACTAGACGAGGCAGAGGGAGTAAGGAAGCCAGTGAACCCCAGTACGACCAAGGGAACAGTTGCGGTGGGAAATATCAGCTGAAAACCTTCAGAGACAATTAGGTAAAGCAGCCTAGAAATGGGTGAATGAAGTGTCATGTAGAAGTACGGGGACTACTCAGGTCCAGAGAACCATATGGTTATTACACACTAGTCACATTCTGAAATCTTAAGGTCACAGAGCCTACTTTTCAGTTCTGAGAGTGACCAGTAAGCACTGGTCTAAGATGACTTGGACAGAGGTAAAAGCAGTGTAAAAATGTCCAGATCGCCTTCATGTTGGTATCTGACCAAGCTGCTTAGGACTTCCTTTGGACAGCTAGCAGACAGAGCCCATTACCTTTTGAGGTGCACCCCAAAGCAAAGGATTTCCATGGCACCTTTTGTCAACAGGCACTGCTGGTTCTCAAGCTTGAAAGATTACAAGCTGTTGTGGAACTTATTAAAATGCAGATCTCTGGTTGTAAAACTCAAATTGTGAACTCCAAAAGATATCTGAGAGCTTGGATTATTAAAGAAAGATTTTATAAACACATCAAAAGTAAATCCATAGGAAAATATGATCAAATTAAAAATTCCCAGGCTGGAGAGGTGGCTCAGAGGTTAACAGCACTGACTGCTCTTCCAGAGGTCCTGAGTTCAATTCCCACCAACCACGTGGTGGCTCACAACCATCTGTAATGAGATCTGGCACCCTCCTCTGTATACATAATAAAAAAAATGTTAAAAAAAATATAAAATAAAAAATAAAAATTCCCAACACAAAACAATTAAATTTGTTCTTTGAAAGACAAAATGAAGAAAAATCCACTAGATTTACTTTTAGAATTAGGACAATGGCACTACTACACACCTATCAAAACAGCTCTGCTCCAAATTCTGACCATGCCACATCCTGATGATGTCAGGAAACCAGTCTTAGACACTGTCGCTACACAACCACTCGGGCAGCTTCTCGAGTTAAAACACCACTACCATGTGATCCAGCTGTTCTACTAGTCGTTGCCTTTTAAAATTAAAAAAAAAATTACAGATGTGTGTCCACAAGTATGTATGTGTTCACATGTATGCATGTGCAGTACCCAGGGAAGCCAGAACAGGGCATTGGAACAGGGGCTAGATGGCTGATACAGATGCTGGAAACTGCTGAGCCACCTCTCCAATCATTTCTCTATAGATGTAACCAACCATCTTATTAAATAAGAAACACAGAAACAATGCAAAAGAGAAAGCCGAGGGGTCAGAGCTCAGAGCTAAAATCTCACCCTTCCGCCCGCGGTGTCCCAGCTTCCCGAATGAGGGTTCTCTTTCCTGTCTGTTTGTCTATTTAAAGTATTTTGTTCTGCCTTCTCATTGGTTGCAAACCCAAACACGTGACTGCCTCGTCACTGTCTGAATGTACAGCCCCCTAGGTCTTAAAGGCATATGTCTCCAATGCTGGCTATATCCCTGAACACACAGATATCTATGGGATTAAAGGCGTGTGCCACCACCGCCACACTCTTGCTATGGCTCTAATAGCTCTGACCCCCGGGCAACTTTATTTATTAACATACAATCAAAATCACATTTCAGTACAATTAGATTACCACCACATTTCTCTCTCTCTCTCTCTCTCTCTCTCTCTCTGTCTCTCTCTCTCTGTCTCTCTCTCTCTCTCTCTCTGTCTCTCTCTCTCTGTCTGTCTGTCTCTCTGTCTGTCTGTCTGTCTGCCTCTCTCTGTCTGTCTGTCTGTCTCTGTGTGTGTGTATGTGTGTTTTGGGAAATTTGGTGTTCTGTAACTGAGGCTGGCCTTTAACCCAGTTCTCTTATTTCTACCTCCTACCTCCTAAATGATGGAAATGGCAGGCGGTACCCTGCCCATGTATTTACTATTATAGTATGTACACAGTAAGTATTTTTTTAATTGTTGAGGCAGGGTCTCACTATGTGTCCTAGTTATAGTCTCTATTGCTGTGATTTAAAAAAAAAATGCCAAAAACAACCTGGGGAGGAAAGGGTTTATTTGGCTTACACTTCCACATCACTGTTCATCACCAAAGGAAATCAGGACAGGAACTCAAGCAGAGCAGGAACCTGGAGGCAGGAACTGATCAGAAGGCATGGAGGGGTGCTGCTTACTGGACTGCTCCCCATAGCTTTCTTAGCTTGCTTTGTTATAGAACCCAGGACCATCAGCCCTGGGGTAGCCCCACCCACAATGGGCTGGGCCCTGCCCATCAATCACTAATTAAGAAAATGACTAATGGCCAGATATTACAGAGACATGTTCTCAATTGAGTTCCTCCTCTATGAAGACTCTAGCTTGTGACAAGTTGACATAAAGCTAGCCAGCAGACTATGTAGCCTTCACTGATCTTGAACTCACCATGTAAACCAGGCTAGCCTTGAATTCAGCAAGATCTGCTTATTTCTCCCTCCTGAGTGTGGAGTCTAAAAGTGTGTGCCATCACTTAACATTTTTTTTTTTGTCATTTTGTTTTTTTTTTTCCCCTTTGAAATAGGGTTTTATTATGTAGTCCAGCCTTTCTTCCAACTCAAGATCCTTCTGCCTCAGCCTCCCAAGCCCTGAGGTTGTAGGTGTGTACCACTACACCTAGCGAAAGGACTCATGAATATTCATAGACTGTCATTGGCCCAAAGTTCCAACAGCCTATTCACCAACAGAGGCATATAAGCAAATTGTGGTAATTCACACACAGAACACTTAGAAATAAAAAAAACTGTATTATGTACTAGGATGAACTCATTTACACAAAATTCTAGAAAATATCCAGTGACAATAGTTGCTGGAGTGCGCAGGTCAGAAGAATAGTGGCCACTCTGGGCAGTAACTGATACTGGTTCATTATCTAGATGTGGTGAGCTTCATCAGATGCATTTCAATATTAATTTGTATACCTCAGACATGTTTATGTATACATGTTTATGTATCAACTATAAATGCCTTTTGATTTCAAAAAGTTTTTCCAGATAGCGTTTCTCTGTGTAGCCCTGGTTGTCCTGGAACAAACTCAGAGAGATTCACCTGCCTCTGCTTCCAAAGCATATTAAAAGTGTGAGCCACCATTGCCTGGCTCTAAAATGCCATTCTTATCCAAGCAAAGTCAAACAAATTCCAACATAAGAGACTCATATGACCATTCTTACTGTGACCAGTTTAATCCAAGGATTGTTTCCCAATAAGGTGTCAATGCTACAAAGAAACAATTGATACTAATCAGAGTTTATGTCATACCTTGGACACTAGGTAGCTGTTTTGAAATTCCCTCGGATTTCTACTGTTCTATGCAGACTTGGTAAGTCAACTAAGATATCAGACATTTTAAAGGAAACTATTTAAAAGAGAATTTTTTTCCACATTAAAAAAAAATGGGTTTTATGTGTACACTGGAAGAAAATTGGGCTTTGTTTGAAATTTTAGGCAGTCTGACAATGGAACAACTATATGAGAAGATTAATGTTGATCAAATTATGCAGTTTATTACTTTTCTTATCCTCATTTTACTATTTAAAAAGATAGTCAATTTAAGTGCCAGGATAAAAGTTTTAGAAAAACCTGTTAAACCTGTTAAAATGAATTATAGAGAAATTCAAATTCAGACAAAAGAAATTAACAGTGAAGTTGTTTCAAGATTGGATCCTAAGGTTACAGAAAGAAAGCCTGTTTTCACACAATCACCCTTAATTTATCTGGTAACCATACAGCAGTAACCTGATCAAGTGAATACACAAAATATTTGAACTCCAATTGAAATATTAGATTTACAAAGGTTTAAGGAGACAATAGTATCTTATGGCATGCATTGCCCATATGTAAAGCAAATGTTAACACCTGGTCAATTTATAATAGAATTATACCACAGGACTGGTGGGAGCTGGCACATGCTGTTCTGGAACCCGGACAACAGCTCAAGTGGCAAATGTGATTCAAAGAGGAGGCTAAAAACATAGAAAAACAATGGAGGGATAAAGGAATACAAGTCTTCCAGGATCAGCTTGTTGGAGAAGGCCAATATGTTACAGTACAAACATAATGTTTATATGATATCCAAACCCTAATTTTATGTCGAATGGTAGCCTTGAATGCATGGGACAGAGTTGAGGAACCAGGAAGAAAACTGAGTCATTTACAAAGGTTATACAGGGCCCAAAAGAAATCTTTCATAGATTTCTTACAAAGATTGGCTTCAACAATAAAGAGAATGGTTCTGAATTCAGAAGCTAGTCAGATAATAATTGAATCTTTGGCTTTTGAGAACGCAAATGAAGCATGCAAGAGAATAATCAGGTCGTTAAAGGCAAGATCTGCATCCTTGGAAGACTGGATTAGAGACACAGTTAATGTTGAGTCTATGACCAAGATGATATGTGGGTAGGAGAAGCAATTTCAAAAGGTTTGAGGAATGTTAAGATGTTTTGGATGTGGAAAGCAAGGCATTTGAAAAGGGACTGTAAACCGGGCATTCCTAGAAACAATGTTTCTTCAAGGAACAATGGCAAGAGAACTTCCCTCCTTCTGGAGTATGCAGAAGGTGTGGTAAGGGAAAACACTGGACCAAGGAATGTAGAACAACAAGGGACAGGCAAGGTAATCCTTTGCTTGGTCTTCTGGAAACTCCCCGAGGAGCCTCAGGCAGGCCCCCACAGGAAATGCAGTTCAGACCTTTCCTGCAATCGTAGAGGAAACCCCTACTCAGAGCAGTTAAATAACCAAATGCCTATTGGAATAAACCAGGTTGCTTGGGATGACAAAATAGAATAGAAAATTCAGGAGAAAACATAAAGAAAAATTTTTGGCAAATTTCTATAAATGAACAAAGACCAAAATTAATGATAAAAATAAATGGTGTTTTGTTGTCTGGTCTGGTAGACACAGGTGCTGACATTACCATAATTGCACCAGAATTTTGACATCCAACTTGGCCTCTTCAGGAGGTAAACGTTCAACTGTTAGGAATTGGAACATTATCTCAAGTGAAACAGAGTGCAAGATGGCTCGAATGTATAGGTCCAGAAGGACAGAGAGGAAAATTAAAACCTTATGTGGCTAACATAGCTATGAACCTGTGGGGTCAAGACCTGTTGCAACAATGGAATACTCAGATTAACATCCCTCCAATCTCAGAAACAAATCATAAACTAGTACATATTTCTGAGAGAAATACTAGAAGAGATTATTCTAATGAGTCATCACTAGCCATCCATATCATACAAGAACAGGGCACAACAACTGATGATCTTCCAAAAACACCAACAACTCTACCTTTAAAATGGTTAACAGACAAGCCTGTATGGGTTCAACAATGGCCTTTAACAACAGAAAAACTCCAGGCTTTAGAAGAGCTGGTAGAAGAACAGTTAAATGCTCAGCATATTGAAGAATCAACCAGCCCTTGGAATTCTCCTGTATTTGTTATTAAAAAGAAATCTGGTAAATGGAGAATGGTAACAGACCTCAGAGCAATTAACAAAGTAATTCAGCCAATGGGTTCTCTACAATCTGGAATTCCTTTGCCTACTCTGTTACCAACAGGATGGCCTCTCATAGTTATTGATTTAAAAGACTGTTTCTTTTCAATACCCTTACAAGAAAAAGACAGAGAAAGATTTGCCTTCATGGTGCCTACTTACAATAATTCTCAACCGGTTAAAAGATTTCAATGGAAGTGGCCAGGCATGAAGTATAGGTAGGACAAGCACAGAAGAGAATTCTGTGAAGTGGAAGGCTGAGGCAGGGAGATACTGCCAGCCACCACCATAAGCAGCATGTGAAGATGCCGGTAAGCCATGAGCCACATGGCAAGGTATAGATTTATAGAAATGGATTAATTTAAGATGTAAGAACTAGATAGCTAGAAGCCTGAGCCATTAGGCCAGTTAAGTAACACTAACACACACACACACACACACACACACACACACACACACACACACACATATATAGATTTCAATGGAGAGTCCTTCCACAGGGAATGTTGAATAGCCCAATTCTGTGCCAATATTCTGTACAACAGCCATTGGAAATGATACATAAAAAATTTCCTAAATCTATAATTTATCATTATATGGATGATATTTTACTGACTGAAATGCAGACACTTTAGAAAGAATGTTTGAAGAAGTAAAGAAAATTTTGCCCTGCTGGGGATTACAAATTGCTCCTGAAAAGATACAAAGAGGAGATTCTATTAATTATTTATGATATAAAATAGAGCTATAAAAAAATCAGACCCCAAAAGGGGCAAATTAGGAGAGATTGACTACAGACACTTAATGACTTTCAAAGATTATTTGGAGACATTTCTCATCTACGAACTATTGTTGGGGTAAAAAATGATGAACTGAATAATTTGTTCAAAACCTTAGAAGGTGACAAGGACTTAAATAGTCCAAGAGAATTATCACCTAAAGCTGAGAAAGAACTGGCCTTGGTAGAAAAGAAAGTACATGAAGGGCACGTGGATCGTATTGATCCAAAGCTGGATTGTATTTTGGTTATTTTACCTTCTAGGCATTCTCCTACAGGAATATTAATGCAGAGGGAAGATATTATATTGGAATGGATATTTTTACCAAATAAAAAAATTAAAAACTTATGTGGAAAAAATCTGACTTGATTTGGAAAGGAAAACTGAGACTTCATCATTTAGCAGGAATAGACCCAGCAGAAATTGTCATACCTTTAACTAAGGAGGACATTGAAAAATTATGGACAGAAAGTGAACCTTGGCAAAGAGCTTGCAGTAATTTTTTGGGAGAAATTAACAGCAAATATCCCAAAAGCGATAGAATTGATCTTATAAAGAGAGCTGATTGGATCTTGCCTCGAATTGTGTGGAAAAAACCCTTATCTGGAGTTCGTACATTTTATACAGATGCCAACAAACAAGAAAAGGCAGGTTACAAATCAGAAAATTTAAGTAAAGTGGTTCAGAGTCCTTATAATTCAGTTCAAAAATCAAAATTGTATGCTATTCTGTTAGTATTAATGGATTTTTCAAAACCTCTCAACATAGTAACTGACTCAGTATGCTGAAAGAGTAGTATTACATATTGAGACTGCAGAATTTATCCCTGATGCTTCAGAATTAACTTCACTATTTATTCAATTACAAGATACAATCAGGAAAAGGAGTCATCCTTTATATATAACACATCTAATCCCATACTGGTCTGCCAGGCCCTCTAGCACAAGGCAATGATGAGACTGATAAATTATTGATAGGAAATGTGCTGGAGGCCTCAGAATTTCATAAAAAACACCACGTCAATAGTAAAGGTTTAAAAAAGTTTTTTTCCATAACCTGGCAACAAGCCAAAGAAATAGTAAAGAAATGTCCTACTTGTTACTTCTACAATCAAATGCCATTACCAGCAGAATGTAACCTAAAGGGTACTCAGAGGAATGAAATCTGGCAGATGAACGTGTTTCACTTTGCAGAATTTGGAAAACTGAAATATGTACACCATACCATCGATACTTATTCAGGATTTCAATGGGCTACTGCTTTGAGTTCTTAAAAAGCTGATTCTGTAATCACTCATTTGCTAGAAGTTATGGCCATCATGGGTATACCTGCACAAATTAAAGCTGACAATGCTCCAGCATATGTCTCTGTTAAAATGAAACAGTTTTTTGCTTATTACAATATAAAGCATATTACAGGTATACCACATAATCCTACAGGTCAAGCAGTTATAGAAAGATCAAACAGAACTCTAAAGGATATGCTAAATAAACAGAAAGGGGTAACAAAACCCCCCACAAATAGACTGCATGATGCTCTATTAACTTTGAATTTTCTCAGTGCCAATGAGAAAGGAGCAACAGCTGCAGAGAGACATTGGATAATAGAAAAAAAACTACAGAATAAAATCAGCCTATTTACTTCAAGGATATGCTGACCTCAGAATGGAAACCAGGATATGTGTTACGTGGGGACGAGGTTTTGCTTTTGTTTCTACAGGAGAAGATAGCTGTGGATACCATCAAAATTGACAAAGGTTCGATTTGAACAAGAGAGACCTCTTAATTAGAGGAGGTGATAGTTCATCATCCAGCATGAACTCCAATTTAAACTAACTTACACTAATAACACATGCCTTTTCATTTAATCAGAGAATAACTTGCCAAAAGGGAACCTCCCCAAAATTAGTCTTGGGGAAAGGTTTTTGTTTTTGTCTTTTAGGAGAATGAAGGCTAAGGAATCTGAAGAACACTGGACAAATGAGACAACTGAAGAAAAGGGACAAATCATCTATCCCAGGAAACAGAGTAAAATGACCTATTGGTATATCATCTATAAAATTTTATAAGTCTTCCTAAATGTTTGTTTCTGCTCTTCTCTAAAGCCATTTAACTCTATCGTCTTCTTGTAGTCCCAGTTCAATTAAAATTTAAAGCTGACTATGGAGTTGGAGAATGGCTCTCTCCTCCTTCTTTAAACTCAAGCATATTGTTAAAAGGAAAAATGCAAACTCCCTGTATCATGCCAGAAGAAATGAGCCATCTTCTGTTATGGGACAGGAGAAAAACTGTGGAAAACTAAAAGCCATGAGGAAGATAGTTACATACCGTTGAAATGAACAAACTCCTATAACAAAAATCCAGTGAAAATACAAGCCAGAGATGGGAGAAAAATGCAGCCCAAGTAAATGCCACAGGTTCCTACCAAGATGACTTGGGCACTGCTTATATCCACAGGAAAAAATTCTCACAAAACAAAACCCTGGTACCATCAAGTACCGGTAAGAATATTCATTTCTGAGCTATCTGTACCAACTGTACCTCAGTAGGGAAAAGGCTGTTCTTGTAATATTTTCTTTTAAAAATCTGGTTTATATAATGGAGCAACTGTTCTGTATGAGTTTATACATTCAACCAATTTTTTTGAAATATTATATAAAAACATTAACTATGTTCAAAATAAAGTATCATGTACTGCTGCCCATACCTTTAGTAGATTGAAAATTATCCATGTGAACTTTATTTAAAAACATTAGCAATGAGTCTGTTTCTATACAGCTGTCTGCAGCCTGTCTCTGAGAAGTGAAAGCTTTGATTGCTTTTGTCCTAGAAATTGTCTCTGTAATGTTCACTAAAAAGCAGTGTGAAGGGGAGGAGACGAGCCCTTTCTAAGTTTACTCTAATTTTAACAGACTATTACCTTATTTCATTAACCTCCAATATCTACCAACAGAAAAAGTCAAACACCTAAGTGTGGTGAGGAGAAATCAAACTGTAAACACTACCAAGGGAGGGGCTTGTAAGCTTGAAGCTCTTCTTGCTTCTCCAGCCCCTGGACTCCAGGCTAACAGTCTCAGACACAGCTAACATTTACAGAGGACTTATGTCCATAGCCATTTGCTTTTCATATAATTTCTGAAGTCAGTTAAAAAAAAGACATATGAGTGTTTTGCCTGCAGTTATATAAAAAGTTTTAAAAAATAAAGTCTTTAAAGAGACAATAAAGGTAATATAAAAATTAAGCCACGTAAAGATGGATATTACACAGAAAGTCTATTATATTGTGTTTGGAATTTTTCACTGCAGGAAGACATTTGATTGTAAAGGCTACGCAGCTAAACCAATGTGTATATTTTAAAGATATCTTGATTTCAAAATTTATGTCTATGGATATGTTGCTTTGGAAAAGAGATTCTGCTTTTGTTTCCACAGAAGACGAGAACCTGTGGATTGCTTCTAGGCTAATGTGGTTTGACCAGTCAAGACCCCCTACAAGGTCTCTGATGACACCATAGCCAGATGATACAACATCCAGAACTGTTTCAAGGCAACTAGCTCAGACAATGCAGCCAGACTACTCCAGTCAGGACTTGACTATAATTTTCTCAGGATCTCCATTAGATTACCAGCGCACTCATCCAGCAGGAAGCAGCATGAAAAACTACACCCAAATTCTCAAAATATTGTTTATAAATGTTTATTTCTATTTAAAACAGGTTGATTATAAAAGCATTATCTTTCTAAAAAAAGTGTAGATATGATAGGATAAAAGGGTGGATTGTTGAATATACTTTTAAAGAGCAATTTGTTTAAAATGTTTTACATTGGTATAGATTTTAGTTTATTAATAAAGTGAATTTTGTTATACTGTATGTATTATTTCTACTCTTGTTTAAGGTATTATGTTTGTGCAGCTCATTTGAAATTGTAATGTATAATTAAAAATGCAGATTATTAGTCATCTATGATAATCAAACTTATAATCATGTTAGTTAAGCTTTCTAGGTATACATAGATATATTTCAATTAGGTAGATAATCTTCAAACACTTCAAAGACTTACAAAATATGGTATTTAAAATGTTTTAACAACTTTGACTTTCTGGACATTGACACATGTCTGCTCCTGGTAGCACCAATCTACTTCAGAGAAGATAATTAACATTAAAGAAACTCATTATGGAGTTTGCTTCCTTTGTGGCAAAAGTTAGCCATTGGGCAAAAAGTGCCCTTGTGTCAACTGCTTGACAATATGTTGTATAAACTGGACTTACAGGACCCATAGGAAGGTGACCACTGAACTTTTGCAAGGCAAAATGGTCCTTCAGTTTCCTGCTTCGAAGAAGAAACTGCCAGACATTCTACAGGACACAGAGAGACTCTAGACCTATCGGCTAAAGATGGATACCCCAACAGTACAGAGGAACTTTTGATGACTATCCAGGTAGACAGCTGTCTCTGTCATTCTAGATTTTTGAAAGTTGCTTACCACGTTCTTCCTGTTTACGTAGGTAATATTATATCCTTCTAGGGTCTTCAATGTAGATGAAAACTAGATAGTTATATTCCTTGGCTATGATAAAAGATAAATTAGATATAAAACTTTAGACTCACAAATAGAGGATAAAATATTTTAATTTTGCCAAATATAAATAGACTAGATATTGTAACTGTTAATTCTTGTTTGATAGCTGTTATATAATATGTAATTTTACTATGTTAAAGTTAAACCCCTCCTTTTTGATTAGACAAAAAAGGGGAGATACCATGGGATATTCTGTATGCTGTGACTGTGTTGCTCTGATAAATAAAACACTGATTGGCCAGTAGCCAGGTAGGAAGGGATAAACAGACAAGAAAACTTCTGGAAAGAGGAAGGCTGAGGCAAAAGACACCAGCTCACCATCCAGGGAGCAGCATGTAATGGCATACAGGTAAAGCCACAGAAAATGTGGCGACATATATAGATTAACAAAATGGGCTGAGTTTAAGTATAGTAGCTAGTCAGTAGTGAGCCTGATCTAATGGCCAAGCAGTTTTAATTAATATAATTATTATTTATAATAATTTACATTATTTAATATATTAAATATTTATAATTTTAGTTATATATTTACATATAATTATTTATAATTATAATTAAATATTTATAATATTTAAAATTAATATAAATTAGTTAAGTTTTCTAGGTATACATAGATATATTTCAATTAGGTAGGTAATCTTCAAACATTTCAAAGACTTACAAAATATGGCATTTAAAATATGTGTTTACTTGGGTCTGAGTGGCTGTGGACTGGGCAGGACATAGGAAAACTTCAGCTACATATGAGTGTTTTGCCTGCATGTGTGTATCTATGTATAAATGTAGTACCAGTGGAAGCCAGAAGAGGACACTGGATCCCCTTGGAGTTATAGTTGGTTATTAGCTGTCACGTAGGTGCTGAGAATTGAAACTGGACCTCTGGAAGATAAGTCAGTGCTCCTAAGCCCTGAGCCATCTCTCCAGCCCAAGGTCAGTACTTTTATTTCCATGTTTTCAGATACAAATGGTGGCAGAGAGGGTATTTCATCTTGTTACCAGCTAGTGAATGGCCAAGGCTAGGTTCAAAACCATGCAGTTTAGCTCCTGGGTGGGGGTGGGGGTGGGGGAAGAGAAGGAGGTAGGAAGGGAAAGAGGGTGTGAGGAGACAGAGAGAAAAAGAGACACAGACAGATGTATACACACACACACAGAGACAGATAGGAGACAGAGATGAGAGACACATACACAAACACAGGGAGAGACAGAGATGAGACATACAGAGAGAAACAGAGGGGAGAGACAGATGAGACACACACACACACACACACACACACACACACACACACACACACACACACACACACACACACAGTGCACCCGGTGAGCAGGAAATGAGTGTGCCTGACTCACACATCCCATATTGGCCTTGGATTCCCCAGGTAGCCAAGGATGACCTTAAACTGCAGTGCTGAGATTAGAGGCTTGGGCTGCCACAGCTGGGTTATGCAGTGCAGGGATTAAAACCAGGGCCTCATGTATGCAAGACAAGCAGTCTACCCAGTGTGTTATAAAACCAGTTGCAGAAGCTGTATCTTCTCAATCAGTAATCTTTGCTATTTGAGTGACCAACTAGAAAATGTTTACCAGGAAAACAATGTAAGAGTTATGCTTTTCAAATTCTGTTCTGTTCCCTGACAAACACTTAAAAACACTATTGTAATTCTACCTCCTGCTTTGAAAACCAGTTCCATTCTGTGCTGCTCACACCTGAGGGTGGGGAGTTACTGTCACACTGGGGCATTCTTTATTGTAACTTCTTTATTGTTTGCTGTATTAAACATACATTCTTACATAGACACTTTGCCATGAATAAAGCAATAAAAATAAGGCAATATCTCAAGATGTGCTTTGCATACAAACATCATCTTGTAAGGACAGGAAGTCTGGATCCCTGTACAACAAAAAGCATTGTATTCTCAACATACCCAAATGTGTGTGTAAAGACAGCACATACACAATACAGTTTACTGAGGTTCCTTTATAGCATAATTCCTTAATCATCCTTTTGTGAAATAAGAATGAATATTAAGGAATATGAAATCTGAACTGCACTTATTTTCACAATATCAACGTTAAACTCAGGAGAAACAACTTCATTGACTAAATTTTAATGTTTCAAAAGTGAAAGGCAACCTTAATTTTTTGTAACCCTCTAACAGGGTCTTGAAGAAAACAAGTAGATTTTCCTCTCTTGTGAACAAGTATAGCAAACCATTATCATTAAGAATGTCCATATATATATAGCTATTGTGGGAACCATGCTCTTTCTAACATAGCAAGTCTAAGAAACCACCAGAAGCACAAAGTTAACTCTACATATTTGTTAGAATTTTCAAGTCCTTGCTCCTAAGACAATTTCAGCACACCTAATAAGTACAGCAGGTCATTTAGAAAAACAGAAACAAAATATATACCCATTCTTTGCAATTCAAAAAATTTTAACATGAACAATATTCATATATAAAATTTATACTAATCTTTTTTTCCTAAATACAGTTTATGCAATCAAGGTTTTCTTAAACAAGCCAAGCCTTAGGGGTATGATGTGTACAAACTATCAGTAGTGTATATTCCAAACTCATTCTTCCTATATTATGATATGACATAACTTTTCTGAATGAAGGTTTATGTTAAGGCTTAAGGTGTAAACACTTTAGAAGGTAACTTAGTGAAATTATTGTTCACTTAAAAATAAGTATCATTTCATAAACAGGCTCCTGAATGTTCAAACTTACATTTAAAATGCATTTACATCTTGCATTTCTAAAAAAGGCACGTTTTTATATAGAAAAGCAGCAAAATTTTAAACCCACCAATTTACTGAAAAAGCCATTACTTTTTATTAGAAACAATAATGCTTCTCAAGATGTTGGCAACAAGGCATAGTATAGCACACATTTTATACAGTATATTTCCCCCATTTAATTATATTCCAGAAGGGGGTGGGATGCCTCCTTGGCTGTGGGAAGCTGACGTATTTGATGGACTATGTAAGCTGGTCTCCTTGTATACAAACCAAGCATTTCCTCCCCAAAGTATCATATTCAGAAAGCCAAAGATCTATGAAAGAGGGAAACAAATATAAAAATCTAATATTTGCTTTAATATACATACAAAGCAGAATAAAAAACAAAGTCTATACATACAGTCCATTGAACAAATTTTGGGTGCATAATTATTATTATTATTTTTTATGGTTTTTTAAAACAGGGTTTCTCTGTGTAGCTTTGGGACCTTTCCTGGAACTCATCTGTAGCCCAGGCTGGCCTCGAACTCACAGAGATTCTCCTGCCTCTGCCTCCCTAGTGCTAGGATTAAAGGCGTGCCACCGCCGCCTGGCGCATAATGACTTATTATATTCAACATGCTAATACTCTAAATCTGTAACATAAAACAACAAAAATGAAAACTTTTTACTTCTGCACATAGGATTACATTTGAGAAAATAACTCCCTTTTATTACTCTGAATTTAGACTTTGGTATTCCAGGGTGAAAAGGCTCAGCAGGAAGCCGAGTCTGCATCTCTTAAGGTTTTCACTTTTCTTCCATTCTCTCTTCTGACTGCCCTCTGCTATTCCAACACCTGCAGCCAGAATTCTACTTCATACCCTGCACTCATCAGCACATAGGAGTTTTCTTCCCACATACACACAGGACTGATGAGCCTACCTACCTTATTTAACAAAGCCCTTCAGTAATCAGTGATGGTGACTTAGGAAGTTAAGAGTTGGGTAAGAAACTGAGGAACTATGTAACTAGAAAGCAAATGCTTTACAGTTTTTGTATAAGTACACACAAAATTTTTATGAAATTGTCCCAGTCACAGCACTACCTATCAATAAAAACTCTAAGTATTGATGTTTACATTACAGTTATTATCAAGAATGTGGGCAAACTGCTTTATAAAGCAGTTTTCATCTTATGGAAAAGCGTTTTCTGGAAAAAGCGTTCCAAAATAGAATATATACAATGTTACTGCCAATCAACTTCAATTTGATAAATTGATGAATATAATGAATCACATATGTTAAATTTTACAGATTTAAGAAACTCTTAAAAGTGTTCGTTTTATGTACTCCAAGTAAAGCAAACTTAAAAAAGAGAACAGGCACAAAGTCAGATCTGGTTCAAAAGTTGTATCTCCTCAGAGGACTGTAAAACATACATTTCTCAGCTGTACAACAAAGCTGACACACTGCTTCTCATATTCCTCTCAGAATGGCTGAGTAACTTAAGATACTATAGCACAATGGTTAGCACATCTTTTCAGTACAAGTTACCATTAATAGTGTCTTTTAGTCTTTAAATCTTGGTTACAGGTAATACTTCCTTAAGTAAGTAAGTAAGTAAGTAAATAAATAAAATTGTGTGTGTGTGTGTGTGTGTGTGTGTGTGTGTATCCCAATTAGAACCCAAGTAGCTTAGTAAAATAAGAATCAATTTACTCACAGAGATTATTGAAAGTTACTTTCTTAAATGCTGTTCTAGCAAATGAAAAAACTGTGCAAGCATCAGATACTTACCACGGATACATTTAGGGATCCCATACTAGTCACGGATCCAAAATGACATGACGCTTTTAACAGACAAGGATCAAGTTCCTTAATAATATTGTGTCCAGTAGCTATTTTAATATCTGTAAGAGCTTTAGCCCAGGCTGAGGAACTCACCAACCACAAAAAAGTGGCCACAAGAGTAATAATAAAGTCCTAGAGCAAAAATAAGCACCAGTTAGTAAGCAATGAATTTAAAAGCAGCACATTTTCTATAAGCAATAAAGAAATAAGGACTATGTTTAATCCCATGGTATCAAGAAATGGTCCTCACGATGTACTTTATATAAAAGGTCATTCAGTCTAATCACCATTGGTGTTTACTGTTTCTAACACCATGCCGAAGACACAGTAAGACTTAATCATCTCCTTAGAAGTTTACAATCTAAATCTTATTATTATTATTATTACTATTATTATTATTTTTGGTTTTTCGAGACAGGGTTTCCCTGTGTAGTTTTGGTGCCTGTCCTGGATCTCACTCTGTAGACCAGGCTGGCCTCGAACTCACAGAGATCCACCTAGCTCTGCCTCCCGAGTGCTGGGATTAAAGGCGTATGCCAACATCGCCCGGCAATCTTATTTATTTTTTAGGCAGGGTTTTGCAAGTCTTGAACTCAAATCTTTTTGTCTTCTTGCAAGAATGGCTGCGTGTCCCTTTTTTAAAAAAAGTTTCAACTTTGGTATGTATGTGTATGCCTACATTGTACACATGGAGAACAAGAAGTAGTTCAAGTGTCTTCTCTATTGTTTGAGACAGGGTCCCTCACCGAAGCTGAGGCTCACCATTTCAGACAGGCTGTCCAGCTAGCAAGCCCCCAAGACCTACCTATCATCTCTGCATGTAACACTGAAACTGAGACAAACTGTACATGTGCGCTAGAGATCTGACTAGGATCCTCTGGCTTTCCTAAGTGCTTCATCCCCTGAGCTGTCTCTCTAGCTCTGAAGTCCATTTTTTTACACAAAAAGGCAGCTTCCCAAGATGTCACCATAATCTTAGCCATGTATTCTGAGACTCATACTTCACCCTGTCGTCAACAACAAGTGCATTTCTCCATAATCTCTTTGTTCTGTTTTTCTTTTTGAGACACAGTCTTACAGTGTAGCATTGGCTGGCCTGGAACTGGATATGTAGACCAGGCTGGCCTTGAACTCACAGAGGTCCACCTGCCTCTGCTTCCTGAGAAATAAAGTGCTGGGGACCAGGTGTTTTTTTCATCCCAACTGCAAAAGTCTTTGATCCAGCTTAGACCTATAAACCAACCCTACCATTTTTTCTTTTTAACTGCCCCTCACTTCACTCGAGTCACTCATATTCTAAGTTATAATCCCTTGCACATACAATATAAACTCCCTATCCTCCTACTTGCTTCTATGTTCAGATAAAATTCTCAGTCTTGTTAAAAATAATTGTCCAGCCGGGCGGTGGTGGCGCACGCCTTTAATCCCAGCACTCGGGAGGCAGAGCCAGGCGGATCTCTGTGAATTTGAGGCCAGCCTGGGCTATAGAGTGAGTTCCAGGAAAGGCGCAAAGCTACTCAGAGAAACCCTGTCTCGAAAAAACCAAAAAAAAAAAAAAAAAAAAGATGGATTAATGAAGTGGTTAAAAAAGAGAGAGAGAAAAGAAGACAACACAACCAAGTCTTTTAAGTTTCATGACTGAATTTTAAGAATGTTCATTAGGGGCTGGAGAAATGGCTCAATGGTTAAGAACACCGGCCGTTCTTCCAGAGGACCCAGGTTCAACTCCCAGCACCCACATGGTGGTTTATAACTTCCTGTAATTCCAGTTTCTGAGGATCTGACACCCTCTTCTGGTCTCTGTGAGCCCTACATGCATGTGGTGCACAGACATATATGCAGACAAAATACCTATACATGTAAAAATTTTAAAAACCATATTTTCTAGCTATATAAAATTACATATAATACATATAATTATATATAATACGTAAGTGTGTATACACACACTATATATATATATATATATATATATATATATTACAGTTTAAATGAAAATTTGCTATCTAGGTCAACAATGTTCTCAAGATCCAAAAGCCATAGACTTGCTAACAGAAACCCTAACACCAGGCCTAAGAGTTGTCCAAGAGACGCCCCGCCCCCCAACATTATATGCTATTGCTGTTGCTTGCCCCATAGAGATGCAAGGTAAGTTCCTATTGCTGAAGGTACTGTGCATTTCTGAAACAGAACCCAGAGGACCTGAGCTAGATCCGAACCGAGTGTTTCCTCCCTGAGGACTAGCTTTCATGGTACCAGAAGGCACCATGCAAACTTCCAAGGGAGGGAAACAACCAATAGTTTTATTCAGCTATGATGGTTATGAATCACAATGACCAGCAGGGCATGCACACTGTGGCAGAAACCAACAGCTATTTAATTGGATGTTAGGCCTCCTCAACAAGAGGGAAATCATGCCTGGTACTGGAAGCCAAGCCAACTACCCAGAGCTAAGGAAATCATGGATCTTGAAGGAACCCTACAACTGCCACTTTATTAAATAAACCGGAATAATTTCTAACTACATTCTAAATATCTACCCCTAAACCCACAGATAAAGAAACTTTTCTTTACAACAGGCAGAGACCATCACAGAAAACCACAGTCAATACATCTATAATACAGCTCCTGCATCCAAGGCTCAGGGATCTTGCAGAAGAGGAGACAGAAAGTATGTAAGAGCCAGAGGACAGGAGATTTGCTGTGAGATCATGCCTCCTATAAATGTCAGAGAAACCACGCCCATGAAACCTCATCAACATGGCTGCCTAAAGACTTGAACAAGGATACCACCAGTAGACATGCTATTATGTAAGGAAGAGAGCTGAGGACGTCTCAAGCCTAGACAGAGAACTGCAGACAACTAAGGAATGCTCAGAGTAGGAGAACTAGTCTTTCCAATAAAGAGGCCCCTGATTGGTTATCCAATAGCAAGTGGTCAGTCCTGAAATCATCCATATACAAGTAGCATCATATGAACTGACCAAGTCCTATTCATATATTTAGGAAAAAAAATATAATAACAATCAAAGAAAAAGAGGCCATGAATTTGAGAGAGTAAGGGGGGATACATGGGAAGGGTTGGAGGTAGGAAAGAGAAGAGGGGAAATGATGTAATTATAATTTCAAAAAATAAAAAATTACTACAAAAATTTAAAAAACAATGTTCATTTTATTAACAAAAAGATGAAGCAGTATCTTTTGAACTTGAGTGGCTTTCTATTAAATTCTGTTAATTATTACATTCCCAAAAAATAAACATGAAGGTTTTAATGTTCTGAATATTTTCTTATAGAAGTAACAGAAAAAAAAAAAAGAAGAAAAATCTCCTTACCCAATCTTTCCTGTTGGAGAACTAAAAACTATCCACTGGACTAGTTACAAAGATACTGTGAGTATGAATCTGTGTAATGTGAAGTTTATTTTAAGTCTCACCTTATTTGGTCTTCCTGTGAATTCATGAACTAAATAGGAATGGCACTACGTTTATAGCTTTGGTGTTCCTCTAAGCACTACAAGGCATCAGCTAGTGTATGTTAACAGCAAAGCTAACCCAAAACCAGTTACTCCAAACCCAGAAATGAGTTCTAAGGCTTATCATGGAAGAATTATTTTTATTTATTTATTTTAATTCCTTTATTGATTTAATATGTATACAGTGTTCTGTCTGCATATCTGCCTGCACACCAGAAAAGGGCATCAGATCCCATTATAGATGGTCGTGAGCCACCATGTGGGTGCTGGGAATTGAACTCAGGACCTCTGGAAGAACAGTCAATGCTCTTTAACCTCTAAGCCATCTCTCCAGCTCTCATGGAAGAATTCTTAAAAAAAAAAAAAATTAATGAAATTACATTTTAATTATCTTGGACCAGAGAGATGGCTCAACAGATAAAGGTGCTTGTCAGCAAGGCTGACAGCCTGAGTTAGATCTAGGGACCCCACCAAGTGGAAGGAGAACAGACTCATACAAATTATCCTCTGACCTCCACAGTGCACCATTGCATGTGCACACACGTGTACTCACACACACACACACAAAATAAATGTTAAAAATTTTTAAAAGATTTTAATTATCTTACCAGCCACCTTTTAGTCATACAGTGAATAAATATTGTGCTTAAAGGACAAAACTAAGGGTTAATTACACAAGCACGGTATTTGCATTTGAGCTCTCTACTTCCTCTTGTCCATTTAAACTAAACCGTGTCCATCAGAGAAAAGAAATACTGTAGCTGACACTCTCTGCATTGTGGGGACACTCCCCTCTTGACTCCTGTCCTCTGCTCTACTTTTGCTGCAAATAGACATTTCCTAAAAACTTCTTGTCTTTAGAAACCTGATAAAATGCCACTAAAAAATTCCCTCAAGGCTAAAGTTAGAGCTTTGACCAAAATATGTCAAATATCTTAATTTTCAGTTATTTTCTCCCTTTTGAATTCTTGGCTAAAACATCAGTTTTTCTTCTGGTCTTGCTTAATTTTGTGTATGTGTATATAAATGCTGTGTGTAACATGTGTAGAGGCCAGAACTGAGTGTCAGGTGTATTCCACAGCTATTCTCTATTTTCTGAGACAGGGTTTTTCATTGGGCCTGGAGCTCACTCATTTGGCTAGACTGCCTGGTCAGTGAACTCTACACCCCTAGTTCTGGGGTTACATATTTACACTTCTATGTGAACTCAGATCCACCATGCCTGCATAGCAAGTACTTTATCAAGTGAGGCATCTTCCCAGCCCACTGGTTATACTCTTTAAATCTGATTTGCTGATAACTAGATTAACCTAACATCCACATATTTCAAAAGTAGGAACTTCCCTAAACATGGTACAGAAAATAAACGATGGTGGAAGAAAAGAGAGAGGTTACTGTGGTCCCTACAGAGTAGACTCAGCCTCCTAGACTCCAGTCATAGAGCAGTCTAAGTGAATCGTTCAGCCTCGAGGCCTGCAACCAGTGAGTTAAAATGATTGATCAAAGACTTTAGAATTTGGAAATCCTTTTTTTCTGTGTTTTACTCTTAATATTCCTGATTTGATGTTTAATTCCTGATTAAATCATCTGCTACTTAATACAAAAAGTACTATATTAAAAAAGAAAACTTAGACTCAAAAATCTGAAACTGAAATACTTAAAATCCTTTAGTGCAGAATTCAGAATAATGCTAATCAACAACAAACTTATTCTTATTAATCAACAGCACCTAAAAGTCAATGAACATTTAAAATTTGAGTGTATAAAAATTTACTTTTATTACACAGGCCCCACCTCCACTGATTGGGAATAAGGGGTGGGTCCCCAAGGCCCTGCCTGGATAGCCCAGATTTCTAGGCCCTAGGCCTCCAGGGGCACATACTGTGCCCCACCCCACACATCCCAGTCTTAGATACTGGCAGCAGCATCCTCCCCACCCTTGCCAACCATCTCATACAGCACAGCACCAGCAACCACCAGAGCCACAGGCCCCACCTGTAACGACTGGAAGAAGAGGGACACCTGGAGTCACAAGCTCCACCTGTACAAATTGGAGGAAGAAACAGGTAGACGGCAGTGTAAGAATACCCTAAAAAATAATAAAGAGCAATATGGCACCACCAGAAACTAGTGGTTCTACAACAGCAAGACCTGAACATCCCAACACAGATGAAGCAAAAGAAAACAACCTTAATAATAACTTTATGAAGATGATAGAGGCCATTAAAGGGAAATGAAAAATTCCCTTTAAGAAATGGAGGAAAAGACAATTAGAAGAAGTCAATAAATCCTGTACAGAAAGCCGGTGAGGGGCGGGGATCAAACAAGTGAAGGAAGCAGTTAAAGACCTGAAAATTGAAATATAGGCAATAAAGAGAACATAAACTGAGGGAATTCTGGGAAAGGAAAATCTGAGTGAATGAACAGAAACCGCAGATGCAAGCATAGCCAACAGACTACGAGACATGGAAGAGAGACTCTCAGGCTTTAAGGACATGATGAGGAAACAGATTCATCCATCAATGAAAATGTTAAAGCAAATTTTTTAACACAACACATCCAGAAAATCTGGGACATGATAAAAGATCAAACCTAAGAATAATAGTAATAGAAGAAGGAGAATTACAGCTCAAAGGCACAGAAAATATATTCAACAAAATCACAGAAGAGGGCTGGAGAGATGGCTCAGCGGTTAAGAGCACTGACTGCTCTTCCAAAGGTCCTAAGTTCAATACCCAGCAACCACATGGTGGCTCACAACCATCTGTAATGAGATCTGGTGCCCTCTTCTGGCCTGCAGCCATATATGCAGGCAGAACACTGTCTACATAGAAAATAAATCTTTAAAAAAAAAAAGGCGGTGGTGGCACACGCCTTTAATCCTAGCACTCGGGAGGCAGAGGCAGGCAGATCTCTGTGAGTTTGAGGCCAGCCTGGGCTACAGAGTGAGTTCCAGGAAAGGCGCAAAGCTACACAGAGAAACCCTGTCTCGAAAAACAAAAACAAAAACAAAACAAAACAAAACAAAACAAAAAACCAGAAAAACAAAAAACAAACTCACAGAAGAAAACTTTCCCAACTTAAAGAAGGATATGTTTATGAAAAGACAAGAAGCTTATAGAACACCAAATAGACTGGACCAAAGTGTGGGGGGGGAAGTCCCTCACCACATAATAACCAAACCACTAAACATACAGAACAAATAAAGAATATAAACAGCAGCTAAGGAAAAAGGCCAAGTAACATACAAAGGCAGACCTATCAGAATTACACCTGACTTCTCAATGGAAACTCTGAAAGCCAGAAGGTCCTGGACAGACTTTCTGCAGACGCTAAGAGACCACAGATGCCAGCCCAGACTATAATACCCAGCAAAACTTTCAATCACCACAGACAGAGAAAACAAGATATTCCATGACAAAACCAGATTTAAACAATACATACCCACAATTCCAGCCATATAGAAAGTACTAGGAAAAAAAACTCCAACTCAAGAAAGTTAGCTGCATCCACAAAAATACAGGCAATAGATAAACCTCACACCAGCAAATCCCAAAGAAGAGAAACACACACTACCACCCACACCACCAAAACCCAAATTAACAGGAATTATCAATCACTGGTCATTAATATCTCTTAGTATCAATGGACTCGCCTATAAAAAGACACAGGCTAACATAATGGGTATGAAAACAGTATCCATCCTTCTGATGCATACAAGAAAAACACCTCAACCTCAAAGACAGACATCATCTCAGAGTAAAGAGTTGGGAAAAAATATTTCAATCAAATGGACCTAAGAAACAAGATTGTGTAGCTATCCTAATATCTAACAAAATAGACTTCAAACTAAAATTAATCAAAAGAGATGGAGAAGGACATTTCATATTCATCACAGGAAAAATCCATCAAGATGAAGTCTCAATTTTGAACATTTATGTCCCAAATACAAGGGCACCTACATCTGTAAAAGACACTTTACTAATCACACATCAAAACCCCGCACCCTAACAGTGGGAGACTTCAACACCCCACTCTCACCAATGGACAGGTCTGCCAGACAGAAACTTAACAGAGAAATAATGGATGTTATGACTCAATGGACTTAACAGATATCTACAGAACATTTCACCCAAACACAAAAGAATATACCTTTTTCTCAGCACCTCGTGGAACCTTCCCTAAAATCGACCACTTACTCTGTCAAAAAGCAAACCTCAACAGATACAAAAAATTGGAATAACCTCCTGTATCTTATCAGAGCACCATGGCTTAAAGTTAGAATACAACAACAACACAAATTGCAGAAAGCCTACAAACTCATGGAAACTGAACAATGCTCATCTAAATCATCACTGGGTCAAGGAAGAAATAAAGAAAAAAATTAAAGACTTCCTAGAATTCAATGAAAATGAATGCACAACATACCTAAACTTATGGGACACTATGAAAGCAGTGCTAAGAGGAGAGTTCATAGCACCAAGTGCCCACATAAAGAATTTGGAGAAATCTCACACTAGTGACTTAACAAAACACCTGAAAGCTCTAAAACAAAAAGAAGGAACGTCACCTAGGAAGAGCAGACAACAAAAAATAATCAAATTGAGGGCCGAAATCAATAAAATAGAAACAAAGAGAACAATACAAAGAATTAATGAAGCAAAGAGTTGGTTCTTTGAGAAAATCAAGAAGATAGACAAACCCTTACCCAAACTAACCAAAAGGCGAGAGAATATCCAAATTAACATCATCAGAAACAAAAAGGGGGACCTAGCAACAGACACTGAGGAAATCCAGAGATTCATGAGGTCACACTTCAAAAACTTGTACTCCACAAAATTGGAAAATGTAAAAGAAATGAACAATTTTCTGGATAGGCACCACATACCAAAATTAAATCATGATCAGATAAACAATTTAAATAGACCTATAACTCCTAAGGAAATAGACACAGTCATTAAACGTCTCTCAACCAAAAAAAACCCAGGGCCAAATGGTTTCAGCACAGAATTCTACCAGAATTTCAAAGAGCTAATACAAATTGTTCCACACAATAGAAACAAGAGGAACATTGCCAAACTCTTTTTACGAGGCTACAGTTACACTGATACCCAAACCACACAAAGAAGAAACTAAGAAAGAGAATTACAATCGCTCTCATGAACAATGATGTGAAAATATTCAACAAAATATTGGCAAACCGAATCCAAAAACACATCTCCCCCACTACTCCCCTCCCCCCCAAAAAAATCCACCATGATCAAGTAGGCTTCATCCTAGAGATGCTGAGATGGTTCAACATCCAAAAATCTGTTAATGTAACCCACCATATAAACAAACTGAAAGAAAAAAAACTACACGATCATTTCATTAGATGTGAAAACGCCTTTGACAAAATCCAACACCTCTTCATGATAAAGGTCTTAGAGACATCAGGGATACAAGGAACATATCTAAACATAATAAAGGCCATATACAGCAAGCCAACAGCCAACACCAAACTAAATGGAGAGAAACTCAAAGCGATTCCACTAAAATCAGGAACAAGACAAGGCTGTCTACTCTTTGCATATCTATTCAATATACAGTAAGTACTCAAAGTTCTAGCTAGAGCAATAAGACAACAAAAGGAGATCAAAGGGATACAAATTGGAAAGGAAGAAGTCAAACTTTGACTATTTGCAGATGATTTCATAGTATACATAAGTGACCCCAAAAATTCTACCAGGAAACTCCTACAGCTGATAAACACCTTCAGTAAGCTGGCAGGATACAAGATTAACTCAAAAAAAAAAAAAAAAAAGTAGCCCTCCTATATACAAATAATAAACAGGCTGAGAAAGAAATCAGAGAAACATCACCCTTTATAACAGCTACAAATAACATAAAATAAAATCAAACAAGTGAAAGACCCGTACGACAAGAACTTTAAGTTTTTGTTTTTGAAAAAAAAATCTCAGGAAATGGAAAGATCACCCATGCTCTTGGATAGGTAGGATCAACATAGTAAAAATGGCAATCTTACCAAAAGCAATCTACAGATTCAATGCAATCTCCATCAAAATCCCAACACAATACTTCACAGACCTGGAAAGAACAATACTCAACTTCATATGCTAAAACAATCCTATACAATAAGGGAACTTCCGAAGGCATCACCATCCCTGACTTCAAGCTCTGTTATAGAGCTATAGTAAAAACAGCTTGGTATTGGCATAAAACCAGACACATGGGTCAATGGAATCAAATTGAAGACCCTAACATTGATCCACACACCTAGAACACCCAATTTTTGACAAAGAATCCAAAATTGTACAATGGAAAAAGAAAGCATCTTCAACAAATGGTGCTGGCATAACTGGATGTCAACATGTAGAAGGCTGCAAATAGATCCATATTTGTCACCATGCTCAAAACTTAAGTCCAAGTGGATCAAAGACCTGAACATAAATCCAGTTACACTGAACCTGATAGAAGAGAAAGTGGGAAGTAGTCTTGAATGCATTGGCACAGGAGACCATAACACCAGTAGCACAGTCACTGAGAACAACAGTTAATAAATGGGACCTCCTGAAACTGAGAAGCTTTTGTAAGGCAAAGGATACGGTCAATAAGACAAAATGGCAGCCTACAGAATGAGAAAAGATCTTTACAAACCCCACATCTAACAGAAGGCTGATCTCCAAAATATATAAAGAACTCAAGAAACTAAATATCAAAATACTAAATAATCCAATTAAAAAATGGGGTACAGACCTAAACAGAGAACTCTCAACAGAAGAATCTCAAATGGCCTAAAGACATTTAAGGAAGTGCTCAACATCCTTAGTCATCAGGGAGACGCAAATCAAAACGACACTGAGATTCCATCTTTATACTTGTTAGAATGGCTAAGATCAAAAATATTGACAATTTATGTTGTAGAGGATGTGAAAAAAAGGGAACACTCCTCCACTGCTGGTGGGAGTGCAATCTTGTACAGCCACTCTGGAAATCAGTATGGTAATTTCTTAGAAAATTGGGAATCAACCTACCTCAAGACCCAGCACTACCACTCTTGGGCATATACCCAAAAGATGCTCAATCATACCACAAGGATACATGCTCAACTATGTTCATAGCAGCATTATTTGTAATAGCCAGAAGCTGGGAACAATCTAGATGCTCCTCAATTGATAAATGAATAAAGTAAATGTGGGACATTTACACAATGGAGTATTACTCAGCTGTTAAAAACAAGGACGCCAAGAAATCTGAAGGCAAATGGATAGAACTAGAAAAAAAATCATCCTAAGTGAGGTAACCCAGACCCAGAAAGACAAATATGGTATGTACTCACTTGTAAATGGATATTAGACACAAAGCAAAGGATAACCAGGCTCCAACCCACAACCCCAGAGAAGCTAGGTAAAGAGGAGGACCCTAAGAGGGTCATGCTTTGATCATCCCAAGAAAGGGAAATGGCTAAGTCCTCCTGGGTAAACTGGGAGGAAGGGTAGTGGGGAGGGAATGGAGGGGAGTGGGAACATGAGGGATCGAGATGGCCAAGTTGGGGGGAGGGACGGAGGAGAGTAATGAAAGAGATATCTGGACAGAGGGAGCCATTGGGGGTTAGGGAGGAATCTGGTTCTAAGGAAATCCCCAGATACCCTCAAGGATGACCCCAACCAAGATTCTTAGCAATGGTGGAGAGGATGCCTGAACTAGCCTTCTCCTGCACTCAGACTGGTGTCTACCCTAGTTGTCATCCAGAACCTACATCCAGTGACTGATGGAAGCAGATGCAGAGCCCCTTGGCAGAGCTCCTGGAGTTCAGTTGAAGAGAGGGAGGAAGGATTATAGGAGCAAGGTGTGTGTGTGTGTGTGGGGGGGGGTCAAGATCATGATGGGGAAAACCATAGAGACAACTGACCCAAGCTAATGGGAGCTCACAGACTCTGGACTGACAGCTGGGGTGCCTGCATGAGACCAAACTAGGCCCTCTGAATGTGAGTGACAGTTGGGTGGCTTGATCTGTTTGTGGGGCCCCTGGCAGAAGGACCAGGACTTATCCTGGGTACATGAACTGGCTTTTTAGAGCTCATTCCCTATGGTGGGATGCCCTGCTTAGCCTTGATCCAGGCGGGAGGAGCTTGGTCCTGTCCCAATTTGATATGCTAGGCTGTGTTGACTAACTATCCAAAGGAGGCCTTACCCCCTATGAGGAGTAGATGGAGGTATGGTGGGGTGGGAGGTGGGGGGGGGGGTTGAGAGAAGGGGAGGGAGGAGGAACTGTGGTTGGTATGTAAAATGAAAAAGAATTTTTAAATAAAATAAAATATAAAAAAAATGCTTTTATTATTTTAAATTCTGTGTGTGTGTGTGTGTGTGTGTGTGTGTGTGTGTGTGTGTGTCTGTCTATCTGTCTGTCTGTTTCTGTCTAGGTAGGGTCAGGGATGCCATTAGAAGGTACTGGATCCCGCTGGAGCTATGGAGAGTTAGGCGCATCTTAACATGGGTGCTGGGAACTGAATTCAAGCCTTCCAGAAGAACAGTATGTGCTCTTAACTGCTAAGCCATCTCTCCAGCTACTGAGTTTTACTTTTATACATAAGAAACATGGATGGAACTAGAAAATATCATCCTGAGTGAGGTAACCCAAACCCAGGACAAACATGGTATGTACTCACTCATAAGTGGATACTAGATATAAAGCAAAGAACAATCAGACTGCAACCCACAGAACCAGGCAGGCTATATAGCAGGGGGGACCCTAGGATGACTGTGGCTTATAATAAGTTTTGGCTTTACTCAATTGCTGGGCAAGCCTCAATGAAACATGTCACTATATAGTATAAGAATTTATACCGTATCAAGCTGATAATAGAAAAAGAAAGAAAGAAAGAAAGAAAGAAAGAAAGAAAGAAAGAAAGAAAGAAAGAAGGGAGGGAGGGAGGGAGGGAGGGAGGGAGGGAGGGAGGGAGGGAGGGAGGGAGGAGGGGGGGGGGGAGGGGAGGGGAGGGGAGGGGAGGGGAGGGGAGGGGAGGGGAGGGAGGAAGGAAGAAGCATTCATTTTGCTGAGCATGGTAATATAGACCTGTATTCCCAGCACTGCAGATGTAGAAGGTTCAAGAGGTTCAGAAGGTTCAAGTTCATCTTTGGCTAGTTAGCAGATCAGCCTATGCTACATGAGGCCTATCTCAAAAACAGCAAAACAAAAAAAGTACTCATCCTACGTTATACTAGCAAAAAACATTGATGAAACCAACTCTGAAATATCTGTATTACAAATAACATCATTATAATACAGAAAAATATTCTGACTCCCTAAATGATATACAACTAGATTGTTTTAGTTTTATCACAAAGAAAGCTCTCTACAACTAGACCTTAAATACAATAATTTTTAAATTATTAGATAAAATCCAAGAAAGGGCTCATTGTTTTTAGTAAAAAGGAATTTGTTGGCATAATGACAAAATGAAAAATGAAAAAAAAAAAAAAAAAAAAAAGATTTTTCCCCAATGCTTGGGAAGCAGAGGGCAGAGGTAGGTGGATTTCTTTGAGTTCAAGGATAGCCTTGTCTAAAGAGCAAGTTCCAGGACAGCCAGGACTACACAGAGAAACCCTGTCTCGAAAAACAAAACAAACAAACAAAAAATAAAAACATTATCAGTACGACCAATCTAGTCACTTTTAAGGCAAAGCCTGAAATGTCCTAATTTGTAATGAATAAACATTTAAAATGTTAATAGCCAGAAACATTTTATGAAAACAACTAGCTTTCTTATACTTTTCCAGACACAAGAAATAGTAAATGTGCATGATATAAAACTATTTTGTTCTTTACTTACCATTTACATTCCTATGATCCAAGCAGCAAAAATTAAAAATAAACTGGTAAGTATAACTTATCTTAATAATTCCTTCATATTAAGGCAGCTTTCTCTTTAAGTAAATTCACAACTTCTTCGAAGACTTCAGTGCTTCTTCTCATAGATATAAATGTCTAGCATCACAAGAATCTGCACATTACCACTGACTTTAAAGCTATTCCTTTATAGTGGAGGTCTAACATAAAACCATGGCTTATCTCTGGACTTGCCACTGATAATGCAGGAAGGACAGGCTATTCCCTTAACCTCGAAGATTATGTGATTTCTAGATCAGTAGACTCAGAAGCTCTAAGAAAGGTATCAAGTTTTCAAATCCAAATCCTTTGTTGGCATCTCAAAGGATCAAATGTAACTTGCTGATCCCAGTGACAATGAATAAGAATTATCTGAGTCAGAGTTTAGCATAAAAGTAGTCGTATACAATGCATAAGGTAGAGCTAAACATTTTATTTAAAAAAATTCAGATTTGATCTTTGGGTCATGCTTTGCCAATAAATAAAATTAAGCTCGCGAAAAAATGACAGTGGCATAAAAGGAGTTTTGAGGAAAGAGAAAAGAGGTGAGAAGTAAAGATCTGACTAGTACAATCTGCAATTCTTCAAATTAGAGATATTAATTTCTTTTTTTGTTTGTTTTTTTTTTCTTCAAGACAGGGTTTCTGTGTAGCTTTGGCACCTTTCCTAGAACTCACTCTACAGCTCAGGCTGGCCTCGAACTCACAGAGATCGGGCAGCCTCTGCCTTCTGAGTGCTGGGATTAAAAGTGTGTTCCAACACTGCCCGACTAAGATACAAATTTCTTAACCTCTTAACCTTTAGCTACTTAAAACTTAATGATTTAATCAAATATTCGAGGTTTTCCAGGTTTATAAAACCAAAACCAACTCTCTCTGAAGTATAAACAAGCTATGAAAATTGGATTAAACTTAGTAACTGAAGAAAGCTCTCCTCCTATCAAACACACTTATGTGGGTAATTTGGATTTCTAATAAGAAATCCTCTATTTACCTTTAAATGTAACTTAGCTTATACTTGTCCACATTATTTTGTAGAGACAGAGGCTGATTACTTACAATCATGGGAAGTTTGCGACTATCCCGGTAGAGGTTCGTGTAGCCTACATAGAGCACAAGGGCCGCAATGCAGTAGAGGAACATAAAGACGGCGAACGTGACATAGAACTGTGCGGAAGAGGAGTAGTCACCTATGAGGACGTGGTCCTCCCATTTCACAGCACACACATTGACATTCGGGGGTGAATGGAACGATGCCTGATTCAATCTATTAAAAAAAGACTTAAATAAATACAGGAATCACTGGACTCTTAACAGAGAAATACTTAAGCAAAATATTGACATTTCAAAATATATTCCCCAAATACACTAAAAACATTTTCTTTTTAGAAAAAGATTCAAATACTTAACTAAACCAAAAATTTCATACTACATATAACCATAAATTTATTCAGTAATAGGTTTATGGCAGACTGAACATAAATGGCGTCAAACAGTTCTAACATTTAGATACTATCTTCCTGCAATAAAAATGTATAATATTAGAAGCGATTATAAAAAGTCTTTTACAACTCACATTTCTATTCTAGGAGACAGAGATATGTGTCACTAGTTCCAAGAGAAACAATCACAATGGTATTTTTCTTCCTTTTTTAAAAAGATATTTTCAACCAACCCGGAGACTTGGTTTTGATTTGTATTTCATGTGTATGGCTGTTTTGCCTGCATCAGTGCCTGTGTGCTTCACACCTGCAGAGGCCAGAGGAGGGCATTAGATCCTCTGGAACCACAGTTCAGACAATTGTGAGCCATGTGTTGGGGCTGGGAACTGAACCTAGGTCCTCGGAAAGAGCAGCCAGTGTTCTTAACTGCTGAGCCATCTCTCCAGCCTCCTGATTCATATTTCAGCCCTTGATTAATGAGCTGCTAAAGGAAAATTCACATGGCCTTACATTTACCCATTTGTAAATTAGAAAACCAATTGTCATTAAAGATGATGGTTACCATAACAAAATAAACAGGTAAGAGATAGAAAGGCTTTGGTGATTAGCAAGCTCTCAGGATATACGGATCTTTAATGTAATATTTTATTTGCAGAGTGTAGTAGTGCAGGCCTTTAGTTCTAGCACTCAGGAAACAGAGAAAGGCAGATGCAGATCTCTACGAGTTCTTGGGTTAGCCTGGTCTACATAGCAAGTTCCTGACCAACCAGGGCTACATAGTAAAATCTTGCCTCAAAAAAAGTTAACTATCAAAACATCCTTAAAATATTTTATTTCCAATGTATTGGTTAGAAAATTGAGTCTTTGAGAGAGGTTAACTAAAGCAAAGCTAAGCAGAAGATTCATATTTTAGACATAGATATTCACAATAGACTTTTCAGTGGAAACTGAAGTCACACAGAAGAGACCTGCTACTGTTACTTTCCTTTAAAAGTAAAATATGGTTTTATACTTAAGAAACAAGTATACTTTATATATGTCTTAAAATGACATAAAACACTATTAATTCATAATGCAGAAACACGAGAAATGTCTATCTTGATAAACTAAGTTTGCTCCTTGGTAGTAAAGTGGCTTACGAATAGAACAGTCTCCATTTCCCCATTTCTAATCTACTGTGATAGGACAGAATGTCAAGACAATGTCATAGGACTAAGTTTCTAAATGTTTGCTTTCTATCATTTGATCTCTCTCTCTCTCTCTCTCTCTCTCTCTCTCTCTCTCTCTCTCCCCCCACCCCCCACCCCTCCCTCCCTCCCTCTCCCTTTCTCTCTCTTGAGACAGAGTCTCTTCTCTGTTCTCTTGGCTATCCTGGAACTTGTTATGAAGACCAAGGCAGTCTTCAAACTCATTGAGACCCACCTGCGTTTGCCTCCTGAGTGCTGAGATTAAAGGCATGTGACAGCACACCTGGCCCCTCTGTTATGATTTTAATATGAAATGTCTCATATAAACTCATGTAATGAATGCTTGGCTCCCTGGTGACATTATTATGGCAGGTTCTGGAAACTTTAGCAAGGGGTTTTGTTAGAGGAAGAACATTTGGGGACATGCTTGCTTCACCATGAGATGAAGAACCACCTCTGGCACAAATTTTCACTACCATGATTTTCTGCCCAAGTTCATAAAGCCAACTTACTGTGGTACAGCTTCCTGAAACTGTGGACCAAAGCAATTCTTCCCTGTCTTATTTCTGTCACATATTTGGTCTCAGCAGCTAGGAAGTAACAAATATATTCCCCTTTGTATATTTCCCTCATTGGAGACCAGAAAAGGTTTGCAGACAGGCACTGGTCTGTACCACCATCTGAGTAAAAATCCCAAGTGAAGATACAAATCTAAACTACTCTACACCTTCCATGAATAAATGCTGGAAAATTTGTCTAAGTGCACGCACATGAGAGCGTGCATATGGTCTGCTCCCCAGAGCAGCCATCTTGACACGTCTTCCTGCAAGTGCTGTGACTGCTCAGAGTCCAGGCTTCTGCCCGAGTCCAGACCAGGTAGAAACCCTAGGGACTAAATATGAAGTCGAAAGCAGTTGTTCAATGATTTTACAAACTCACCTGAATGGATAACCAAAAGCAGTTGTTCAATGATTTTACAAACTCACCTGAATGGATAACCAAAAGCAGTTGTTCAATGATTTTACAAACTCACCTGAATGGATAACCAAAAGCAGTTGTTCAATGATTTTACAAACTCACCTGAATGGATAACCAAAAGCAGCTGTGACCGTCCCATTGTCACCTTTCGGACAACTCACTTCAATTTCTGTTTTGCCCTTAAACCCGCCGCAGGTGGCAAAAGCAAAGATGGACGCAAACTACATAAAATGAGACCAAAAAAGAGAAGAGAGAAGCATTACTGCACTCGAACCAAGGCCGTTAAAACCTACGTGCACTGATCATTAGATGCTGGCTCACAAGTATTCTAGAAATTACTAGCCACATACTAAAAATATTAAAAAATGTGCGAATGTCAACAAATGTGATTCTATTTTCCCATACAATATGAAATTCAGAGAAGACTTGCTGGGCATGGTGGCAGAGGCAGGTAGATTGCTTTGAATTCAAGGCCTGCCTGCTCTACATAGACTCTGAGAATTCCAGGACAGCCAGAGGTAATAAATAAAGACCCTGTCTCAAAAACAAAAAGCAAAGAAATGCAAATAAGACTCATTTTTCCCTATCAAAATTTTAAACAGGAGTAAATGGAAGGTGTTTTTGTTTTGGGCTCAAGTAATCAGTGAACTGTTGAAAACAAAAGGTTATAAAGGAAGAGATTCTATTCTACTTTATGAACTTGAGAAACATCACTTTCAAGTATTTCTGGGTTCCAAAAAGCAATTTGATTTTTTTTCAACTATGCATATGATTAAAAATATAATAATGCTTCCTTAAATTCTATTTATAACAGAAAAAAACCAGAAGCATCCTAAGTACTGTTAGAGAGTCACATAAACTAGAATTCATTTCTATAACAGAATAACCTTTTAACTGCTAAAATATTGGAGATCACTTAATAACATAGCAACATGCTCATTACATACAGAATTTGTTCATACAATACACTATTTGTGTATCCATATCTACATACAAAGAGGGTAAAACCCAGAAGGGTTATACATGAAAATTTTGAATAGTGGTCATCTCTCAGTGCAACACAAGATACAAGATTTATAATTTCTTTTTGTCTTCTAAATTTTTCCCACAACAAAAATACTTAATTTTGGGTGCTATCATATTTGAAAATTCAGTAATTCAGTAAATGTCAATAGTTCTTATTTTCAAAATACATGTGCAATCTACTTATCACCACCTCTAATCTAAATGACTATCACATCACATCTTGGCAGGATTCTGCACAACAGCCTTGATTCCTGATTTCTTCTTTGCCACAACTTCAGTGCACTACTTATATAACAGCCTCTGCAATTTAAACACAAATATAAGGCAGAATAGATTCCCTCTACTCAAAGCCCTCAAACAGCTCCTGAGTTCTTGAATATCCTTTACTTCCCTTGTATCTTTAATTCTCATACGTTGCTATTTGTTCCTTTCCCTTAACTTCCTACATATTGCATAGCTGCTGTCCAGTCACTAGACAGCTCCTGCGGGGTCTTCACTGGCTAGTCCCTTTGCCGACTCTAACACATGTTCACTCCCCCACGGGAGCTTTGCCGTCCTCCTCTAATACCAACTCTTTGTATACTGTTTCATGTCTTTTTGCTCACATGTAAGACTGCCTAAGGTACCACATGTGGTGATGTTTTATTTGTGTACCCCAATAAAATTTATCTGGGAATCAGAGAACAGAGCCAGCCACCAAATTAGACATAGAGGTCAGGCATGGTGGCACACACCTTTAATCCTATCACTCGAAGGCAGAGATCCATCTGGATCTCTGTGAGTTCAAAGCCACACTGGAAACAGAGCCAAGGGTGGTGGCACACACCTTTAATTCCAGCACTTGAGATCTCATGACTTTGCTTGGGAAGGACACATGCTTTTAATCCCAGGAAGTGATGGCAGGAAGCAGAAAGGTATATAGAGCATGAAGACCAGGCACTAGAGGCTTTTTAGCAGCAGTTCAACTGAGACCCTCAGGGGTGAGGACTCAGAGGCTTTCAGTCTGAGGATTTGTGGAAACAGGATCAGTTGAGGAGTTGGCGAGGTGAGATTGGCTGTAGCTTGTTCTGTTTCTCTGATTTTTCAGCATTCACCCTAATATCTGGCTCCAGGGGTTTTTTTTTTGTTTTTGTTTTTGTTTTTTAATTAATAAGACCTTTTAAGATTTGTGTTACAACCACACTTACTGTCCATCCTTCCCTAGAATAGAAAACTAAAGAGATATGGGTCTCTCTGCTGATAGCTACACACATCAAGCAGTAGAAACATTTCTATGTACAATTCCTATCAAAGCCTATAGTGTTAAATACGGGATACTACAGTCTAGCTGAGTGTTCCCTAGACACCAGGACATGCTGCCAGCCTACAGCATGATGAGCAAGTAGTAGAACCTTTAGAAGTGGGGTCTTACTGAAAGAAAAGTCATTCTTTCCAAAGAAATATTGGGAACCTGGCCTTATCTGTCTCTCTCTGCTTCTGGGTTGTTCTGAAGTAGAGTTGTTAAACCATGTACTATTTACCACAGGCCCAAAAGGGACTGAGCCAGCCAACCATGGACCATAACCACAGAAACCATGAATCTAAAACAGTTTCTTGTTTTAGGTGGATTACTCTCAATTATATTAAACAATAGAAAACTAACACACTAGACATTGTTTCTCATGATATTATCATAATAATAATTGAAGGTTTCTCCAAAGAAGAAATATATGTGTGTTAATAAATATAAATAAAAAATATATGTGTCACACATATATCAGATATGAAGAGCCTGACGCAATGTCTACATACAGTTTGAGATCTTCTGATAAGATTCCATAGGTACCAAGGGATATGGATATTCTCTTAGAATAAAAATACATGAATACACTGGGTGGAAGAAAAGCAAGAACTGAAACTTGGGAGTAAACTCAAATTTAAGGTTAGAAAAAAGAAAATTGATGTAAACAAACTGAACCAATAGATCAAACTAAAGAGGCCAGAAACAGACTGGTGACCAAAAGGTACGTCCAGATACTTTGGCACACCTTCCATTAAGAGGAAGAGCTTACTTTCCCTTGAATTTGAACTACACAGAGCACTGAATGCAGCAGAAGAAACAGGTTCCGTTTAAGATTACACTGTAATAGGACTGCTATTTCTGGCCTGTGGATATAGCTCAACCGGTAGCTTGCTTGCCTACCATGCAAGAAACCCTGGGCTTGATCCCCAACACTGAATAAGATGGACATACCTGTGACCCCATCACTTGGGAGGTAGAGGAAGGAGAGCCATAAATTGAAGGACACCTTTGGCTACACAGTGAGTTCTTGGCCAGCAGAGATAGATGAGACTTTACCTAAAACAAGTAAACAACCTTCCCACCTCCAACTTATTTTTCCTTTTTGTATTCTCTTGAACTTTCTCATTACTCCAAGAAGCTCACTGCTATGTTGGAAGGATACTCAGACTATTCAGACAACTTCTGTGCTTTTGTTTTTGACAAAGGGTCTCATATATGTACCCCAGGGTGCCCTGGAGCCCATGGTGATCCTCCTTGAGTGCTGGAGACACAGGTATGAGCCACTGTATCCAGTATGTGTGTCTTCCGTGCCACATGCTAGGGACTGGACTCAAGACCCTGAGCATGCTGTGCCGAGTTCTACCACTATACCCTCAACCCCCTCAGGCACATCTTAGAGACTTAAAGGACATGGGACCAAGGTCTGACTAAAACCACATGACCGAGTTTGGAAGCAGAACTATGAAGGCCAGCAGTCATGAGTGAGCCAGAGGCTGTAAGATTAGTACAACCATAGCCAATAACTGACGAGAACCTCAGAAGTCCTGAACCCAAACCCTCTGATTCCTTCCACATAGAAAGATAATAAATATCTGCTATTGTAAGTTGCTAAGCTGGGGCAGTTTACTATGCAGTAACAGATAACTAGTAAAAGGCTAATCAATACATGGTTCAAATGAGCTGCAATTTACATGAAAAAGCTTTTAAAAAAGAAAATCTGTGACCATGTAGAAGAATAAGACTCTTTAAAAAAGCACTAAACATAAAAGTTCATTTCAACTACAGAACTTTAAAATCAAAAGTCAACTTTTGAATATAAAGCAAGCTACAAAGTAGGTAAAAATGCTTGTAATAAAAACGTCTCCGAGGACCCACTACGTCAAAGATCTAAGAAGAAACCCTTCCTCCTGTACTCAGACTTCTCTATGAATGTCCACAGCAACAGCCTGTCAAAGGGGGAGGGAAAGCAATAGGAACGTTGAATGTAATAGTATACGCTTACAACGCAGTTACATATCAAAAGGGATACTCTAGTTACTGCCCTGCTCCCTGCCCTCCTACAGTGCCTCAAACCATTTTTTTTTAAAGATTTGTGTGCATGTGTCAAAAGTTTTGCTTGCATATGTCTGTGTACCCTGGAACTGGAATCATGGATGGTTGTGAGCTGCCACATGGGTGCTGGGAATCAAACCTGGGGCCTTTACAAGAGCAAGTGCCCTTAACAGCTGAGCCATCTCTCCAACCCCTCATTCTTAATAAAATAAAGAAAAAGATACAAGAACTATAGCTTGCCACATCAATATAGAGGAGATGCAGAAACCTAATGCTGAATTCAAAAAAACCAGGTTGCGTAAGACTATACAGAATATGAAAACTTTAAAAAAAGTTTTCAAAGAAAAAAGGCTGTCCTTCAACTCACATAACTCTATGTCTCCAACTTCCTGTGTTGCGGCTTGTACCAGCATATCCAGTCTGGAACCATTTTCTAAAAGCTGCTTGTATCACATCTACCACTCTCTCTGTTTAAACCCTTACTGACTTTCACTGGATTCACTCAACAAACTTTTCCTGTTTCTAATTTCATTCCAATCATTACACATCTTCTATTGTGTGGGCTCCAAAGCTACAGCAGCTGATAAAATAGCCATCAGATGCTGATGGTTGCTGAACCATGAATGCTGCCATCTAAATTGTGATATGCTGTAAATATAAAATATACTATAGATTTCAAAGATTTAATATAAACATATATAAACTGGGGCTGGGAATGTAGTTGTCTTAGTTCAAATTTCTATTACTACAGCAAAATACCACGACCAAAAAGCAAGTTGGGGAAGAAAGGGTTTATTCAGCTCATACTTCCACATTACTGTTCATCATCAAAGGAAGTCAAGACAGGAACTCAAACAGGGCACGATTCTGGAGGCAAGGAGCTGATGCAGAGGTCCTGGAGGAGTGCTGCTTACTGGCTTGCTTCCCATGGCTTGCCAGCCTGCTTTCTTATAGAACCCAGGACAAACAGCACAGGGATGGCACGATCCAAAGGGCTGGGCCCTCCTCCATCAATCGCTAATTAAGAAAATGCCTTACAGCCAGATCTCATGGAGGCATTTTCTCAACTGAGGTTCCCTCCTTTCAGATAACTCTAGTTTGTGTGGCAAGTTGACATAAAATCAGCCAGCACAGTTGTTAAGGGAGTTTGCCCAGCATGCACTAAATCCTGGGTTTAATCCCCAGTACTGCATAAACTAGATGTAGAGATGCATGCCTGTAATTCTAGCATTCTGAGAGTGAAGGGGGGATCAGAAAGTCAGTCATTCTTGGCTATACAGGAACTTCAAGGTCACAAAATTATCTCAAAAAACAAAAAGAAAAAAGATGATACAGAGTTAAGTAAAAAATTAATTTCACCTTTATGGCTAATACAACATTAAATTACTCTGTAACTTGTATGTTTTTGTTTGCTCTGTTTTATTTTTTTGGACAAAGTTACTTTAGTAATGACGCCACACTAACCTGAAATAGCAATCTGATCATGTAACCTGGTTTAAAAGGAGTCCACTGCTCTTCAGGTCTGTATTTAAGAAACAAAACAAAACACTTGCCAAATTTGGCATAAATGGCATGGCTAATGCAGCCACAACTTTTTCTTTCTAGATTTAGCTGAACTATATTCTCTGCCAGGTACTGTTATGATTGTCACATTGTACTGTTTTTGAAACACACCAGTGTTTATGTCTTAGTTGTGTACATATTCCTCTGAGAATGCCCCCATTCTCATTTTATTTTTAAAGCTTCTACCTAATTCACTGTGGCAGAACCTATTATTCTCCTGGAATGCTACAGACATTAATCCATTCCGTATTAACTCTACCACTAGCATTTTCCTTGTGTATTTTGTTATGTAACGAAAACAAAATAGATAAAAAAGTATCTCAAAAATCAAGCTAAAGAAAACAAAACATATGAAATTTGCTCTAAATATACAATAGGCTTAAGGTACTAACATTAAAACGTACACCCAAATTACAGATGCATAGAGGGGCTTTGTGCAAAAATTTTTTCACTGATAAAAGTTTATGTAGAAAAAACTTGGGCACGCCTGATATTTTCAGTAAATTATCTATCTATCCTACAGCCAGAGTCACAATTCTATCTCCTATTCATATACCTTGCTTATTCCCAGAATTCTCCTGGGAATACTGGCGTTCATCTCATTTACGGGTGCTGAAATAAAGCACTTCCAGTTGCAGGATCTTCACTGCTATTTAGTGTCACCGATAAACCAAAGTTATCTACCTAAATTTCTTCATGTTTAACATTTTGTTTTAAAAGGAATCAACTGAAATATTCAGAAACATACCTGGAAATATATTGCACGAGATTATTCCTATGTAAAGCCAATTACATTTATTGTTTTTACTAAGTCAAACACTGAGAGTGCTGACATTTCAAGTTACTCTCATGAAACAAGCAATGAAGTCTGTATCAAAGTGCTTCTTACACCCTCTCTCCACCTCTACAGACAACCACACAAACCTCTGCTAACAGTTCCATAACCCTTCAGAATTTAGACTTCTCAGACATAGCTGAAATAGCTAGAAGTCTTTTCTGATTCTTAGTCATTATGCTGAAAGCATTTTGTCATCTTTACTCTGAACATGTTTGAGTACAGAGCTGTAAATCTCCAAGGAATATAAACACACTTACTTTTAAATCATTTTCAGGGTCAGTGGCTCAGCTGCTTAAGATGCTGGCCACTACACCTCATGACCCGAATTCCATCACCAGGCCCCACAAGGTAGAAGGAGAACCAACTCCAGGATGTTATGCTCTGACCACATGTGATAAATAATAATATTTTTCAGACTTTTCAGTTATTTTTATGGCCTTTAGAGTAAATCAGCACCTTCACTGTTAATTTGGCTGGCTGGGTTGACACGAATATGTTTTATTACGGAGAACCAGGATTTGTTGCCACTTACAAGTTCTGAGTTAAGTAAAAATTGGTTTTCTTGATGTTTCAGGGTATTTGATGCAGGCTCAGTGTGGTTTTTTTTCCCCGCATGGAGACTGGCCCAGGTCTCAGTTGTTAGGTGGCTCTCTCTTTTCTTAAGTGTGTGCACTAACTTGTGCATGCCCATGTTGGGGGTTGCAGGGCCAATGTGAGGTATGTTCTGTTGTTCTCCATTAGAATTTTTTTTTTTAAATGCAGTGTTTTCACTGAACCTGAAACTTATTATTTCTGCTAGACTGGCTGGGCAGTGAGCCCCACCTGTCTCCATCACACAGTACCGAGATTACAGATGTGCACCTGTTGGGCATCTAAACTCAGGTCCTCAGTTTCTGCAGCAAGCACTTCCCACACTGAGCCAACTCCCCAGTCTCTCTCTACTTTCTGAAGTACTCATAGCTACGTCAAAAACAGAGGCTTTTACTCTATTCTGTTTCTGGGGTCGCCAACAATATTTTTCTTACAGTAAAACATTAATTAATCTCAGCCTGCAGATCCCTGAGAGTTCCCAAGACTCTTCCAGGAACCTACAAAGGTCAAAATTATTTTCGTAATAACACTAAGATGTTATTAATTCTAGAACATTGACACTTGCACTGACTGAGCAAATGGATTGATGGGTAAAACTGCTGGGCTTTAGTAAAAATCAGCAGTATCAGCAGCTTGGGGGTAAAAATACTTAAGAATTTTTGATGGTTAGGCAGTGGTGGCCCATGCCTTTAATCCCAGCACTCAGAAGGCAGATGCAGGCAGATCTGAGTTTGAGGCCAGCCTGGTCTACAGAGTGAGTTCCAGGACAGCCAGGGCTACACAGAGAAACTCTGTCTCAAAAAGCCAAAAGAAAAAAGTGTTTGATGAAGCAATAAAATTAAACCTGAGCCCTGAATCTTAATAGTTTAAGGGAAGTAGAAAACACAAAAGATTTTTTTTTTTTTTTTGCTTATCAAATTATTTAAACAAATGAGTTGTAACAGGAACTAGTTTTCACTTTTCTAATACCACCAACTCTCTCCGTATCCCCAAATACTGGTCAACTTTCATTACCTCACCAGACAACCACCCCACTCAGCCTACATTAATGTGGTTTCTGATTTTACTGAGACTGTTCTTGCTAATGCCATCAAGTCTCCTGATTACAAAAATAAGGGCATGCTTTGGATCCATGGCATCTGACATTACTGAGCATTCTTTACTGGAAATTCTAACAGTGATGTCTAGATGTTTCTCTCCACCTTCCTAACCATTCCTTTCTTCTTTGCTGACCTGTATTCTCAACAGCTAGGTCTGTATGTCCCCCTGTAAATATAGGACACTGCCAACTTACATAATGTGAAGAGATCACTAACAATATATCCTTATTAACCATCCAAATATTTTTCTCTGAACTCAAGCCAGAAATATGCTAGTCATCACAAGAATGCTACTTCTATATATATTTTAACTTCTAGACATCTCCATCCTCACAACAACTGATTTTAGGCACACATAATTTCTAAAGCAGCAGGTCTCCCTCCATGTCTGGCCATTTGTACATTGTTTACAAATAAACAATGATTCACCTGAAGTCTGAGCTTAACTGGACACTATCCAATATACAACCTAAGTTGATATTTTGTACACAAAGGGCCAGTTTTTTAAGCCTAACCTCAGAAGGAGCAAGGGCTTCGAAATCTACTTGTTATAATCATCTAGAGCTGTACTTTTGCCCAATATGTCCAGGTTCCAACCGAGTGTACTTACACAATGATATGCTGCTTCAACTTTTCCTCCCACTGAACATAAGATCCTCTTGCCTAGAAAGCCAATCCGTATCCACCACCCGATGAGTGAGTATTCATCCTTCAAATGTTCTTCCATCTATAAGTCCTCCCTAAGATCCCTTCCTGTTTCATTTACTACACTAAACCAGTAGCTTTAGTACAGAATTTACCATATGGCGTCTTTATATACACCACTCCATCACTGAAAGATCCTGAGAAAAAAGATCATTTATTCGTGTCTGTTTTGCCGGTGCTTAGCACAGTGCTGGAATACATCTACTCAAATATTTGTTGGGTAAATATTCACCACACCATTAACACAATGTAGTCTTACTACAAAATTACTGCCTGTGTAATAAAAAGCCTTCAAACTGAAAACAGCATCTCCTTAAGAAACTTAGATAATTTCAAAATACAAAAAAAAAATCCCTATTTTAAAATATTCAAGAAAAAGTTATAAACTGCCTCTTCATTTAACTGAAAAATCTAAATTATTAAATTGAATTGTAACCTTCAATGACACTAAATGTAAGGTTTTTTTTCTTGATCTTTACATTTCTTTGATTTCTCTCCTATAACTTTTGCTTCTGGAATTAAAATACTCGCTTTCTTATAAGCTTAGGTTTGTACTAAGTCAAGTGTCTTTTGCCAGTTTCAAGAAACCGGCATTTTCATAAAACTGGAGGCATACAGTGTAAATATAAAAAAATTAAGAGTATCATCGGAAAACGTGAAGTTGTTTTAAAACACATGTAGGACACTGCAAAGTTCTTAATTTTCCATCGTCAAAACGAATTGTGAAGGAGTTAAACGGTACTGGCCATAAAAACAACCTGGCTGCACACTGGGCAAACACATGCCAAGCGCTGAAAGTTAACACTGTTAACACCGGCACCGAACTACAGTGGGCCGCGCAGTGAAGGGAAATCGCAGTGCTGGGTGAACTAACTTCAAGTATCAAGGTCGAACTGGTAAGTCTCCTTTGATGTTAATGATTGTTTGCCAGAGAAGGGCTGAAAGCTGACTTTCCAAGCAGGATGTTGCCAGAAGTAAAAACCACCCCGACGTCCACGGCTGGCGGGGTACTAAACGGGCCGAGCAGCGGGACGCGCTCGGGGCCAGGCCCTTGCCTCCGCGTCCGTCCCCGACCACACTATTTTTAACCCAGCCTGGCAGGGCCCGCCTCGCCCGCGGAGGGCGCCGGCCTCGCCCGCGGGGGGCGCCGGCCTCGGGGCGCTCGGTTTCGGTTGGACCGCAGCAGGAAGTCCTGGCTTCCTCTGCGGCTGCCGGAGGAGCCCGGGAGGAAAGCGAGCCGCTCCCACGCCTCCGCGGCCAGGGGCGGCCGGGCCGCGCCATGCGCACCGGCTACTCGACGGCGGCCGCCATCTGCGCCCCGCGGCCTTCCAGCGCGGGGCTCTGTCCGGCCGGGTCCCCGCCTCCCGCGGGCGCCCCGCGCTGGGTCGGGCGGGGTCCGCGTCGCCCGCTGCACTCACCCACTCCAGGACCTTGATGAAGCCGAGCGGCTCCTTGAGCGGGCTGAGGTTGATCTGGAAGGCGGACATCCTCTGAGGGAAGGAGGGAAGAGAGTCAGGACGCGGGGCGGAGGAGGGAGGCAGCGCTACCGGAGCAGCTCGGCGGCCAGGACGGGAGGGCGGGGCGGGGCTCCGGGGCGAGGCGGGGCCGGGGCGCAGAGGGGCGGGGCCGGGGCTCCGGGGCGGGGCGGGGCCGGGGCGCAGAGGGGGCGGGGCGGAGGAGGGACGCAGCGCTACCGGAGCAGCTCGGCGGCCAGGACGGGAAGGCGGGGCGGGGCTCCGGGGCGGGCGGGGCCGGGGCTCCGGGGCGGGGCCGGGGAGCAGAGCGGGCGGGGCGGAGGAGGGGAGCAGCGCTACCGGAGCAGCTCGGCGGCCAGGACGGGGAGGCGGGGCGGGGCCGGGGGCGGGGCCGGGCCGCAGAGGGGCGGGGCGGTGACGGTTGAGCGTCACTGAGGAGCCGAGCCGCCCGCTCGGGAAAGCGAGGCGGAGGGGCGGCTCGAAGGAAGGGCTGGCTCCTCCCCCGGCCGCACCTGACTCAGCCGGCTGAACCGCTGGCGCACTAAGTAAGCATTGGAAGCCATGCGTGCGCCGCGCCCCGGCCCTGAAGCCCAGTCCCTGGCGCTTTCTCCACCGCGCACGCGCTCCCTAGGCCCCAGACTCCTTCCGGCCTTCGCCGGCGCGCGGGGGGTGCGGTGGGGTTCCTGCGCCTGCGCAGCGCGGCCCCGGCCCCGGCGTTCTCGTTGCTATGCCCTTTTGTGGCTGTCGCGACCCGCCCAGGCAACGCCCTCCTGTCTCAGTGCCTTCTCCGGGCTCTCGGCTTTGGGACCCATTAATGAAGTGTGAACGCAGATAACGCCTCGCGTCAAAGCTCGTGAGAAGGGCCCCGAAAATGAGTTATTGTGAAACAGCAGGTGTCTGGCGAACCGCCTGTGCAAGGGCACTTGAAAGTGTGATTCACCAAACATTTCTGCGGGCATTGCTTTTAGAAGTTGTTGGAGCCAGAGTAGGAGAAGGCATGGCTCGGCAGGTACCGCGGGGCAACCCGTCTCCTATCCCAGTCTGGCGAGGCCCGCACTGGGGCAGGTTTTGTTTGCTTTTGTAAAGGTAACTCTTCTTTCATGATTTACCTGAATGTCTGGCTTCCTCAGTCCCCTGAGTTGTGGAGAGCCGGAATAGTGGCCTGTTTTCATGCATGGTAAGACGGTAAAAGCAAAGGGAGGCAGAGGTTTGCCATCAGAGGCCCCTAGGACCGGCTTCCACGTACGTACGTGTATTTACTAAATGTCCTTGAATTATTCCATCAGGATTGAACACGACTCGTGGACATTTGCTACCAAGCTAACACTTCCTCCTCCCTCACTCTTATTTCGGTGAATTCCACTCCTCGAGCCTTTTTAAAAAGTCTTTTCTGCCGAGGCCTGCTGGATAGGCACCCAGGAGTGGATTATTTAGCTTTTGCTTCAAATTACAAATATCCAAAGTAGACTCAACGTAATTTCAAAATCAGATAGATGCTAACAGAATGGAAGGGCGCACACCTTGCACCTTCACAGTGCTGAGAGGTTCAGGATAATTTGTACCCGTGGTTTGTTAGTCCTGTCACCGGCCAGCGGGCTGAGGTGCGTCTGAGTGCAGACGCGGATAGGAATTGTGAGCAGGCAGGGAGCAGGCGGCTGGTGTGGTGCAGCTTTCCTTTCCTGGCCTTAGGCAGCAGTGACTGGTGGCTGTACCCAGGCAGGAGCTGGCACCCTCTAGTGCTCAGTCCTCAGCTTACCCTGTAGTGGTGTTGCTAAGTCTAGGACGCTGAGTTTCTCAGCCCTTGGCCGCTCTTGGCCCAGCGTGAGACCTTGGGCCCTGAAGGCTTCACGGGTCTCTGGAACTCTTGTGGTGACCAGGGCCTGCCCTTTCTCTTCTCTGGCCCTTACAACATTTTCTTCTTTGCTCTTGGCCCTCCGCCTTTTCTTTTTCTACCCCCTCAGCCTTCCTTCTGTCTGATGTGTCTTGAACTTGAACGTCTCAGCTGCTCAGGCTCTCACGTAGCTGGCTATTAACCCCTTCAGTGACTCAGTCACCTGGACTGCTACACCTCTGCCACCGTAGGTAGACACAGGGTGCCTGCTGCTGCTGCTGCTGCTGCTGCTGCTGCTGCTGCTGCTGCCTCTGCTGCTGCTGCTGAGGTCGTCATGCAGCCACTGCTTCTGTCTCTGTGTCACCATCTTACCCTGCACCTCTGGAAGGTCAGGGCCACTTCAGAGAGGAGTTACCACACCGCAGTAGCTCTGACTCAGCTAACCGAGTGAGCCTGAACATCCTTCTTATGCAGCCCGAGGACTGTGTCCTCCAGTCCAGCCGGTTTGGACCAACCACAAGTGCTTGTTTTAAATAAAGCATACCCATCACTTTGGGCCAGTCACAGATTTGTCTCTTAGCACCAGTCAAGTGGGCTCTTCTCTAGACCCCCGAGGAATTTCTCCCTGTCTGGTAGGGATGATTGCAGGACCATCTAGAGTTCACTGAGGCTTGAGGTAGCAAAAAATCTGATATCAGCTGTTTCAAACAGCCCTGCTGTGTGCCTCCAAGAACCAGAGCAATCAGCTGCAATCTTTGCATACTTTGTCCATGGGCTGTTCAAGATGGCCCGTGCTGGCATGAGAGTAGCTCTGTTGGTTATAAAACAGACACTTGCTCTGATGAAGGGAGCCAAATGGCTCCATTCTCAGTGTCTATGCTCATTTATAGGAGAAAGAACATGGGAAGGAATATTTTAAAATATAAACTTAATGAATGTATTTGTATAAGCATTGTAGTGGTTCCTATATCTGTCTTAGTCCCAGCTATTCAGATTTAGGAAGGATGATCATTTGAGTCCAGTCTAGCCTGGGTTATATAGGCAGACCCTGTTTCTTACTTGCTTTTGAGACAGGATCTCACTATGTTTTTGCTCTGGCTGGCCTTGAATGCAGAGATCCGCCTGCCTCTGCCTCCTAAGTGCTGGGATTAAAGGTGTGCACCACCAGCTCTGGCTATTTTTTCATTAATTTATTGCATAAACTAGTAGTAAGTCAGTTTTTTGCACTTCTCTGGGGTTTTGTTGTTGTTGTTTGTTTTTGGTTTTTTGTTGCAATTGTTTTTTCCGCTTACTATAGTCTTAGGAATTAAGATCTGCTGGGCCTTAATCAACTTGTGAGCTGTAATTATATTTCCTCTCTTCTACTTTTGTCTCCTTTCTCTCCTGCTTATTCAAACCCACCAGAGGAAGATCTTATTACGGCTTCTTAGGAGATCTATAATGCTAGAATGTAATCCTTGAATTTTAAGAAGGTCCCTTTATTGGTCCTATGCCATTAGTTTTTAAATATAGAGACCACATAGGGTGGGCAGAACCGTCAGATCACTTGTCAGGATTCATTTGCAGGATCTCACTGAACAGAACCACAATGAAGCATAAGCCTCCAGTCATATATGGCCTGGTACTGCTTGCTGCCTGGGACAGAGTTGACAGTGATAACTGAGTGGTTAAAAAGATAGCTGTAGGAGTCTTTGAACACTCCCACAGCAGAAGTGGTAAGCAAAGCATTTTGCTGAGAACCTAACTGTTCAGAATCTGGGAGGACTGCTGCAGATGCTGGTGACTACACTGGCTGCAACTGCATTTCCTCAAACCAGAGGGAAGGCCAGGAACTCTGTGCACAGCACATTCCTCTTCATTTAATTTTTAATAGAGATTTATTTCTCTTATTTATTTGTATTATATGAGCCTGCATTGTATATGTATGTGTACCACATGAGCTCATGATCCGGTGGAAACCAGAAGAGGGTGTCAAAAGTTAGATCCCTTGGAACTGAGGATACAGATGGCTGTGAGCTGCCATATGGGTGCTAAGAACCAAACCTAGGTCTCTCGCAAGAGCAGTAAGAACTCTTAACTACTGGCCCATTTCTCCTTTATGAGGGCAGTTATAGAAACAATGCTTGTAATGCCGAATTCCCCCTCTAAAGTAGTGTCATAGATCTATATAGATGCTAAATACCTTGTCACTGTTTTGCTTTCTCTACGCTGTTTACAAAACATTTGCTAGATGGTGACACTGGGATTTAGAGGTGTTCAGAGGCCGGAAAGGATGGTACATTTAGACGGAAATTGTATCATTGGGTAGCTAGAATATACTTTTGTTTTTCTTGATGGGTATACAAAATTTCTGGTACCTTACTGGCAAAATGAATCTTTGTAATTAATTCCCAACTAATACTTTTTTTTCCTAAAAAAAGTATTTTATGTAAATGGATGTTTCCCTATCCCAACCTCCCAGTTCCAAATAATCACTCAGGATTATATTAATTACAAATGCTCGGCCGATAGCTCAGGCTTCTTACTAGTTAACTCTTACATTTAAATTAACCCATTTCTATTAATCTATGTATTGCCATGTGGCTCGTGGCTTATTCCCTCTTTTTCTTTTTCTTTCTTTCTTTTTTCTTTTTTTTTACATGTTCTGCTTCCTCAGTGGCTGGCTGGCTGGTGTCTCCTGACTCTGTCCTCCTTCTTCCCATCATTCTCAGTTTGGCTTTCCTGCCTACCTTCCTGCCCAGCTACCAGCCTGTCAGCTTTTTATTGACCAATGAAGAGTAAGACATATTCATAGTGTAGAAAAGGATTGTTCCACAGCAGCTTTGAATGCATTAACATCAAGTTCAAAACCCACCCGAGTTTTGTTTATGTATACAAATACTTTTTCCTTTAGTGGATTCCACAATAATTTTAGAAAAATAACTGCATGCATTTAATTGTTTTATGTCAGCTTGGATAGTTTTATGTCAGCTTGACACAAGCTGGAGTCATTTGGAAGAGAAACCTCAGTTAAGAAGCTAGATTGGCCTAAGAACAAGCCTATGATGCATTTTCTTTTCATTTTGGGGGCTTGGGGTGAAGAATGAGACAGGGTCTCCTGGAACTCAGGATGTGTAGCCCAGACTGGCCTCACACTTACAGAGATCCTCCTGCCTCTGCCTCCCGAGTTCTGGGATTAAAGATGTGCTCCACTATTCCTGACTTCTGTTTTCTTGATTGTGCTTCCTATTGGCAGTGCCATCCCAGGACTGGCAGTCCTGGATACTGTAAGAAAGCAAGCAGAGCAAGCCATGAGCAGGCCAGGATAAGCAGCACTCCTCCATGGCCCCTACATCAGCTCCTGCCTCCAGGTTTCTGCCATTTGACATTCTGTCCTGACTTCCTCTAATGATAAACTATACTATAGAACTGTAAGTGAAATAAACCTTTTCCTCTCATAGTTGATTTTGGTCATGGTGTGTTCTCCCAGCAATACAAACCCTAACTGAGGCAACTTGGTAAATCTCAAAATAATTAAATTAAAGCCTTTTTAAAATAAACTTGCAATTTTAAATTTACATTTTAATTTGTAAAATTTAATATTTCTTTTAGATTTATTTTGTTTGATTTTGTTTGTGTGAGTGTTTTGCCTGGATGAATGCTTGGTGACCATGGAGGTCAGAAGAGGGTGTCAGATCCCTTGGAACTGGAGTTACAGATGGTGGTGAACTTACATGTGGAAGCTGGGAACCCAGCCCAGGCCCCTGCAAGAGCACTAAGTGCTCTTACCACAGCCATTTCTCCAGCTCCATAAACTTTCCATTTTAAAGTAATAGTTGGCATACAGAAAAGTTTCAAAATACAGTTCTATATACTTTTTAACCAGTTTTCTCTAAGGTTAACACTCTCTATAACCACCATACATTTGTCAAAAAAAGTGTTTTTAATTAGCTGAGCATGGTGGCACACCTGCACTCCAAACACTTGGGAGATGGAGATAGGAAGATTAGAAGTTCAGTGTCAGCCTGTACTACAGGAGATTCTGTCTCAGGAAAAAATTAATTAAAAATAAACTTAATAGTGATATATTATTGTTGACTAAACTGTAGAAATCTTTAAACCCCATCTGTAGTCCACTAATGTTCCTTTACTGCTCTGATCAACCCAGGAAACTACACTTAATCTTAGGAGACCTTTCTTAAAGGTATGTTCAGTAGTGTAGGGAAGTGAGTAAGACAAAATTATTTTCCATTCTGTTGCAAAGAAAACAAAGTGCACGGGAAGAATGCAGTGCATGGCAGATTACCTTCACCCCCGGTAGCCATCAGCTAATGGACTTTAACTTACTGAGTAGTCTAGGTTGGCCTTGAACTGCCGATCTTCCTGCCTCCGCTTCCCAGCACCGACCCTTCTTGGACCTCTGTTTCTGGTTCCAATATTGTGTTTATGATCTGTTTCTCCATTTTGACATATGCTCGCACAGCCTTGCCCCTTTCTGCCCCTAGTCTAATTGTGGGCCTCTGGTGAGTCCTTTACATTTCTTCAGTCCTCTAGAACAGTGGTGCAATTGAGTGGTTAAGCTAAACTCTGTCTGTCGTGCCTGTCAGTGGGAGCTTAGAGGTTTTCATGGCCTCATTCCTACTTGACAGAAAGGAAATGAGAGTTGTAGTAAGATTTGAATTTCATAATCAGAGATCAGTTAAAGGAGTGTGTGAGAGGGTTGCTGGTGGGATGGCTCAGTGACAGCCGGACAGCCTGAGTTAGAGCTCTGGAACCAAGTGCTAGAAGAAGAAAACAGCTCCCAGAGGCTGTCTTCTGACCTCCACAGGACCGTGGCACTTGAGCCCCTCCCCAAATAAATAAAGATGATGATGATGATAAAGGAGTTCCTGGTACTGCAAAAGAACTGAGCAAATGTAGCCTCTTACTGTCACTGTGTCCCAGAAAGAGTAGGTGTATCAATGTGCAAATTGGATAGCCAAAAAGCAACAAAGACTTAGTGTTAAAACAAAAAGCTATGTGAGGAGATCATACTTTATTAGGCAGAGGGAGTTATAATGAAGACTCTTCTTTTGATGAGAGAAATATAAAACTTGAGACTAGAATTTTAGAAAGCAAAGAAAATAAAATGCCATGACTGAACATCACACAAGCAAAGTCATTCTGATGGTTTCTGTGTTAATCCAGTTCTATCCCTTCTGTTTGTGTTGGAATTGAGCTTAGTTCTCAGCACGTTTCAAGCTGGGATTATACTGAAGCAATGAATAAGTAGGAGAACTGTTCTAATTTGTAGGTGCTAATTTTATAATCACAAATATTAAAGTTTCTAAAGAGAAAGGGTTTATTGTATAAATAAAAGTTGACTTTTGTATAGTATTATTTTACACATTTTGGAGAACTTTCAGTCATGTTTCATGTGACACTTGAGTTAAAAAAAAAAAGGATAAGAATTATGATTCATGTCTTGATGACCTGGAAACCAAGGCTCAAAGGGAAGAAAGAATCTCAGAAAAGGATTCATACAAGAAGTGACTTGCACTAAAGATCTATCAGAGATGTGCAGGGCTTCCCTAGGTAGGAGGCCATGATAGAGCATAGTGATTGAAAGAGGAACATCTTATACAGGGTCAGAGTCGTCCATGTGTGGCAGGCGGGGATAGGGAACATTGTTAGAGGACCAGCCATACACACCAGTGTACATGTCTGCAGTGTTACTCCACAGAAGGTTAGGTTCTAACAATGCTGAGTAACATGGGGAGCTCTTAGTTTAGAAGATCACTTGGACAGGAGTGTAGAACATGAAAGGGAAAGATCCTTAGTTGGTATGTGCACAGTAACTAGAGTGTTCTAAACCTGTTGGTAAAGAGCTCTCAGGCCCCATGTGGTAAGAATGGCCAAGAGCAGACAGCCAAGTTAGCAGCAGCAGCATGATATCACACACACCAAAAGCATGAGGTTGAAATGCATAAACCATTGGGTCCTGACTGGATTTGTCACTTGTGCAGGCTTTCCCAGAACATTACTATTTAATTTTCTTTGGCTTACATTGTCTATGTAATGAGGGTATTTGTTTCCCACCAATTTTGCATATATCAGTTAACACCGATTGAATATTTCTGATAATAAATCAGGACCAGAGAATGAAGACAAATGTCTAGGCTGCTCCCAGAGTCATTCCCCAGGGCAGTGAGCTCAGCAGGCTGCCTGCACTGGTAAGATGCAGCAGTATGAAGAGTGTAGAAACCAGTTTGAAGCAACTTATCTGAGAAATCATTACTAGAGGACTTCCACATTTTATTCTCTTTAGACAGACAGCATCGCCCCTGAAGGCTTCAACAGAGTTTTAAAGTTTAATATTGCACTATATGGAAGGCTTTCTCTGAAATTAGGTGAGAAGCAGCATGAACCAGTTTTTAAGAATGGTTTGCTTCTCCTGTTTGCCATTCCACAGAGAACCGGGTTCCTGCCAGGGAGAACACGGAGTGTAATAGCTTTCCAGGACAGTGAATTGGGTGGACAAAGTCCTTTGTTTTAGGCCTGTGGGACAGGATAGCCTTAGGATCCCGACTTCTGTGTCTGCAGATGGGACTGGAGAATAGCCTGCCCTCCTGATTCTGACTCCATAGAATTTGTATTAGAATCACCATGATCTTCAGAATGGTATCACAGCATTTACTAAGAATAGACCACCAAAAGTGATCACTTTCCATGTTGGCTTCTTCAGCCACAGATGTCTATAATAGCAGCAGCAGCAGCAGCAGCAGCAGCAGAATCCTCTTGGAACATGTGAAGAGGGGACATACAGAAATGACAATGTGGAAACTTGCCAGGAAAATACAAATACCAATGACAGAATACAATGGAAGTTTGTATGTAATTGCTTTAGGCAGCAGAAGAAAATACTCCACATACTACCTGGGTTTCTAGAAAACTAATTATAAATCAATTAGATTTAATTATGAATGTGCTTGAGGAGATGGCCATTTAAAGGAACCCTCGGGGTAACCTGCTCTGACCATTTGTTGTGTTTGTAGCTGTACATCTTTTACACTTCAACCTTTTGCTTTTTTGTGTGGTGTTCAAGGTATAGCCTAGGGCATCTCCATGCTAAGCATGTACTCTGCAATTTTGAGGCAGGTTTCCAGTGTGGCCTAGTCTGGCCTTAAACTCTCAGTCTTCTTGTTTTAGTTTCCTGAGTGCTCTGATTACAGCGTTTGAAACCACACTTGGCAGCCTCCCCCCAGTCTACCTTTAAAGCAATAATCATTTGTAATTTTCTTATAAGCTAAGTGAATTGGTCTTCAGTTTTTTAAGCAGTTTGTTTGGTTTGTATTATTTTCCCTTGGATAGAAAGCAGGGTTTTCATTATTTGTATTTAAACTTCTCTGGGTTCTTGTTTCTCTTCACTGTTGTTTTCAGTCTTCTAACATGACCTTAACTTTATGATCAAAGCAGGTGAGCATCTTTATGATGAAGCCTGGAAGAATAAGGAAAGGTTGGAGCACCCACCACCCATCTGTGGCAATTCTCTCTCTCTCTCTCTCTCTCTCTCTCTCTCTCTCTCTCTCTCTCTCTCTCTCTCTCTCTCTCTCTCTCTCTCTCTCTCTCTGTGTGTGTGTGTGTCTGTCTCTGTCTCTATCTCTCTTCTCTCTGTCTCTCCCCTTCCTTCATACATCCATTTATCATCTATCTATTGTACTGTATTGTCACTTAAACCCTGAAATGCCATCATAGGCTAACAGTCCCATGTTTTAAAATACAAACACCCTGGAGGTTTATTACATTAAATGGTCTATTACAGTATGAGAGAAAACCATATGGTTTTCTTTTTTTTGGCAGCAAGACTAATGGAAGTTTTCATGTGAGTGTACAAAGAGTCTGAGGTAGAATCTTAGAGTCTGGGACACAATCCAAGGAAGGTAGGTTTAACTACAGGGTGAAGCTTTGGGCTGCCATGAAACAACATGAGAGCTGCTGAATTCCTAGGAACTTGCTAGAGTTTGTTCGATGCTGAGGAAGGAAAGCAGCAAAACTAAGGCAAACTTAGCACAGGCAGTGAAAGTGGTTGCCGGCCGTCTGTGAAGAGACCGGGTGCCCCAGACCTGCTTTGCAGTCTTTACAACCGTTCATGCACACCAGGCGCCACAAGCCCTGATTGTACAAGGAGAAACACAACATCATCCTTGCTCTCCAAGAGTTTACATCCAAAAGGAAGAAGTGGGCCAATAATAATAAAAACAATGAAAACATTGTCAAGTAGTGATGACCACAAGGGAGAATAGAAAACACTGTTTCCTGATCTATAATTTGATCATCCTCATCCTCAACAAATCTGTGGTAAAACAGTTGAGTTAATGAGGGCTGCAGTCTTCACAATGTATATGATTCAATGCTATGACGTGGGAGGTTCTTAGGAATAATCCTGTGACTTTTCAGGCCCTTTGAAATTCTACGGACTCTACGTCCTCCACATGGAGCTGCCTGTGTGGTTTGATTTTTGAGACCTAACTTCCGTTTGTCATTCGCAACCTAGCACCATGCCTATGCTTCTGCTACATTTTCCAACATTTCAGCATCAAGAACTCTAGGTAAAAGAAAGAAAAGTAGTTGGTTATGGAGCAGCTAGTGACAAGGAGGGAGAGGCAGAAGGAATATGACCAGGCCCTGTGAAAAAAAAATAACAAGAAAATGAATTGGAAAGCTTCATCAGCTGTTGATCAATAACTCAAGAGAGGGGAAAAGTCCAAAATGGCTCCCAAGCTAAGAGTGAAGTGCTATTATCTGAGTTTTTAGGGTTAAAGCCTGGGCTCTGGAGACTCAGCCACCAGTTGTCTCCAATATGCTATCTAAAAAGACAAGTAATTCGGAAAATAGAGAAAGGGGATTCTTTAATGTGGCCACACTGAAAAGAGGAACAAAGAAAGAGGTTCTCTGACACATCCAACATCTAGTTGATCCTCAGACTCTTGACCGAAGGTTTAGATGTAAATAAGGGCAAGAGGTATGGGGAACTAAGTGGTCCTGGTCAAGGTGTGGCTCCTCCCATTACTAACCCATCCCTGATTGTGTCGATCCTAATGGCATCTCATATGTTGTCAGAACTACGTAAAAGGCTTACATGGGGAGGCAAGTTTGTCCTCTGGCTGGTACAATAGCTTCAGCCTACTACAAGTTTCCTGGGGAAATTTGAATTATTTGAAGTTTTGATAGCATAATATCATTTTTAAAATACTCCTCTCTTGCCAGGATGGCTAAAGTGTGGGAAGCCAGTACACAAAACTGTAAATTATGCCCTTAAGATATGATGCTATTTGGTGTTAAGGAATAGTGCATATGTACTGTGATAGCTGAAAACACTGCCCCAAACATCCTTTTATGAAAGCATGTAATTACTAAGCCTTACAAGATGAAGTCAGATAGATAACAGTTTTTGTTTGTTTTATTGGATTTGAGATCCATTTATTGAGTATTGGCCTCCTTATATAGCCCAGGCTAGCCTTGAACTCAGGATCTTGCTTTATTTCCCTAGTGCTAGGATTGCAAGCAAATGATACCACACTTGGTGTGACTTGTATCTATTAAAATGATAGTTATGCTAGAAATAGAATACTGAGAATCAGTATAAAATATGTTTTGGCTTATACCTGCTAGCGAAAAGAGAAATAAAGGAAGATAAGACTGTGTTCTCCAGGTCTCTTAGTAGCACAGTTTTATATCTGCCCAGCATCCCTTTGAGGGCAAAATATTCCCTTCTCCTCACATCCCAAAGTATTCCTACTTTGTGATCTGACTTAGGCTTGAGTATGTGGTATGCTCAGTTAATCTGCATATTTTGTCCCACTAGGAACACTGGTTTATGGAAGGTCATGTAAATGAGTTGAACTGACAGAAATATTTGGAGTTTTATTAGCTCTTCAGAAAAGTACCTTTTTCTGTGGGCTCATAGTCAATCTCTAGAGGTCTGAAACAGCTAGAAGCAATCTTGCTGCTTATAAGAGGAGCCAACTTGGAGATGAAGCCAAGTAGAGGTCAGCAGTACTGGAAAGGATAAGGGCTGAGTGAGGAAAGGCTCTCCACAGACACTTTTATCCATTGTAAGAGAGCTTTGTTTGGAGGACAGGGCACCAGCTATTGGAAAAGGTGAATGTGTCTGTGACTCACCAAAGAATGAATGTCCTAGTCAGGGGAGCCTGAGCTTCTCAGAACATTTACAGTGCTAGTAGACCAATACTGGGGGGCGGGGGGAGGGGGAGGCTTGAAATGATGTACCTTTGATTAACTTCAAGATTGGTATATGCCTGTCCATCTTTCTGAAGCCTTCTTATGTTTTCTAATGTTAGCCTGAGTTGTCTAATTCACCTGCAGGGGAAATGTATGTGTATGTATATATACACACATTTCCATATATATATATATATATATATATATATATATATGTATGTATGTATGCATGTATGAATCAGGTAGAGAGATGGCTTAGTGGTTAAGACCCCTTGTTGTTCTTGCAGAGGACCTGGTTCAATTCCCAGCATCCACATGGTGATTCAACCATCTGTAACTGTAGTTTTTTTTTTTTTTCCTTTGAGGACCCACCACCCAGCTCTCAAATAAATACATGGAGACTTATTCTTATTTATGAATGTCTGGCCTTAGCTTGGCTTGTTTCTAGCCAGCTTTTCTAACTTAAATTATCCCATTTCTCTTTAACTATGTTTTGCCACTGGGCTTTTTACCTTTCTTTATTCTATATATTTTTCTTTCCTTCTTACTCCGTGGATGGCTGGGTGGCTGAGTGGCTGGCCCTTGGTGTCCTCCTCTCCTTCTCCTTTTCTCGCCCCTCCCTCTTCTCTCTTTTCCCTAGATTTCTCCTCCTATTAATTTTCTCTGCATGCCAGCCCTGCCTATTTCTCTCTCCTGCCTTGCTGTTGGCCATTCAGCCCTTTATTAGACCAGTCAGGTGTTTTAGGCAGGCAAAGCAGCACAACTTTACAAAGTTAAACAAAGCAACATAAAAGAATGCAACACATCTTTGCATCATTAAACAAATGTTCCACAGCATAAACAAATGTAGCACATTTTAAAATAATATTCCACAACATTATCGTTAGCTTCCGGGGACCTGATGACCTCTTCTGGCCCCTGCAGCCACTATGCATGCATGTGGTGCTGCACACACAGGGTATGCAGACCAAACACTCCTACTGGAACAGGCCTTCAGACCTTAGCACAACTGACGCCTGTTAGAGGCACTGTTCTGACCTTAGAACCCAGCACACAGGCCCAGCATCTGACAAGGCAGGAACAAAACCTAACCCATCAGAAACCCAGTCCACAGTTCCAGGACAGTCCCTAAATGTACTACCAACCTTTCTTCTTGGCTTCTTTTGTTCTGTTTCTTGCTAACTGAAGGGTGACAGCCAGGGTGTGGTGTTTGTGCATAAAAGACAAAAGGGCTTTAAGGCTCAGGGCTGCGTGATTTGGATAAGTTCCCCATGAAGCTGCCAGCTGGCAATAAAGACTTTCTTCTTGGCTTTATGTGTCCATGTGGTCTCTGGTGGGCTTACCTTGCAACAATACAATACACATAAAATAAAAAGAAATAGATCTTTAAAAAAAAAAAAGAAAAGAAAAGAAACTGGAAGCCTGAGACTACTCAGGTTGCACATGGTGTTCTTTTCTAAGGCATGGGCCAGTTCCTTCCGCCTGCACCTTCAGGCCTGGTGCAGCTCTGGAAGTCAGATGGCCTACATAGATTCAGCCCGAGAGCCTCAGTACTACCTGTCCAGACATCCAGAGGAAATGTGACATATTTTCAACCAACAGTTCTCAATTTTGGCGGTTGTCAGAACAAGTGGGACAATGCAATTGGACTTTAGAGAGCACTCAGTGTGATAGAAAAGGCATGGATTTGTGTAAGCAATTTGGGGAACAGTTAGTCATTATCTCCTAAAGCCAAGCATTCATTTACATGTGACTCAGAAATGAGAGGTGGGCCCAAGAGAGAGTGACAGATGTGAGAATGGAGATCCAACAATGGGAGGATGGGCCTAAGAGAGAGTGACAGATGTGACAAGGAGAGATGTAAAAGAATGGCTACAGCTATACCATCCATGCTACAAAAACCTGAAAACAAAGAAAATGCCCATAAGCAGGAAAAAGGGTACACTGTGCTCCATTTGTACAACTAAATATTACAAGGCAGTAAAATAAATGAGTTGCACTAACTCACAAGTGTGGCTGTGCTTAGCAATTAAGCAGTAAACACTAAGTGAAAAAAGTAAATATCCCAAATTCATACATAGATTTTAAACAATGAATATAAAAAGGATACATTTTAGGAATGCATATAAATGCAATGCTATATATTTTTTAAAGTGAAGGAATTCCAGATGATGGTTTCCTTGGGTAGAAAATAAGATGTAGGGCCATATGGCTAAATGAAGGGTATATTGAGGATATAGTTTTTTTTCCGTATGCTAGGTTCACAGGCGCTTAGGAAATATTAAGAACAATGATGTAAAATCTTACACGTGTAAATAGTGTGCATTCTGGAGGAAACTGAAGCTGATGCTTCATTGGGACTATGCCCACTCAGAGCCAAGACGCGAGTGGCAAGTGGTGCAGGGTGTCTCTCTGTGTGCTGTGAATGTGTTGCTCTGATTGATTGATAAATAAAACGCTGATTGGCTGGTAGCCAGGCAGGAAGTATAGTATAGGCGGGACAAGCAGAGAAGAGAATTCTGGGAAGTAGAAGGCTGAGTCAGGAGACGCTGCCAGCCGCCACCGCCATGAGAAGCAAGACATGAAGGCAGAACTGGGAAAAGGTACCAAGCCACATGGCTAGACATAAATAAGAACTATGGGTTAATTTAAGTGTAAGATCTAGTTAGCAAGAAGCCTGAGCCATTAGGCCAGTTTTCATTAATATAAACTTCTGTGTGTTTATTTGGGTCTGAGCAGCTGTGAGCTGGGTGGGACCAGGAAAACTTCCAGCTACAAAGTGGGGTGAGGTGGGAGTCAGGAAGCAGTGTCTAGGGCTGCTTTAGCATTACTTCACAGAGAACATTGGAGAGAGAAGGCTGATAAGTGGGGCATCATCTGCCCCACCACATAGGATGAGACAGCCCGGGGAGTCCTTGGGAGAGGAGGGAAGGGAAATTGTCAGGCTATCTCTCTAATAGGAAGGGAAAGTCCCACAGGAGCCACTTCTGGGTGCTCATCTGCTCCCTCTGAATGGCAGTTAAGGAACCAAAGCTATGGTCTATTTCTACTGAGGCTGTAAGTGGTGGAGGATGTCAGCACTGTGTATCTTGGGCCTTTTCCCGATTATCAGCTACAGCCAGGGGAAAGGCTGGCTTTCCCAACAAGACTGCTGATCCCAGGTGGGCTTAGTTCATGCTGTGGAGACGACTGAGCCAGCACTGTCAGCATATCATCCCCATGTCCCCACAGGATAGCAGTGGGGACACGACACACCCCTTATGAGTAGGAGCGGGGGCAGCAGAGCCAGGCTTGAATTCCTGTGTGAACTCAGAAAAATTCCATAATTTCTCTCAAGATTCATATGGAATATGGAAACAGCAATAGCTACATTGAAAAGGTTGTTTCATCCCATTGCTTTCTGTTCTTCACCCAGAGTAGCTAGCCCTAGGACACTGACCTCATTCTACAGGATAAAGGAGAGAAAGATAAATTTTCTCCCTTAAAAGCAGGCTGTTTTCTCTGCTCTTGGTATGAAAGATGTCCCAAATGAAGCTAGGTGTTCCAAGCAGGCTTGTTGACTTAGCTCTTCAAATACCTAGCAAATGTTTATTCTGGGTGGGGACAGAGCTAGCCCAGCAGGAAGAGGGTAACTTTACTCCATATGTTAGATGTAAGGCATGATGGCAGGTTTCCAATCTGTTTCAGAGATGTGTTTGCTCCCTTAAGACTTGGTGTCTGGGCCACTTGTTCACATGGTATGGTGGTTTGAATAGGTATGGTTCCATAGATTCATGAGTTTGAATGCTTGACTATAGGGAGTGGCACTGTTAGGAGGTGTGGCCTTGTTGGAGGAAGTGTGTCACTGTGGAGGCAGGCTTTGAGGTCTCATATGTTCAAACCATGCTGAGTGACACAGTTGCTTCTGCTGCCTATGGATCCTGATGTGGAACTCTTAGCTCCTTCTCTAGCACCATGCCTGCCTGCGTGCTGCCATGAAATAATGGACTAAGCCTCTGAGACTGTAAGCCAGCCCCAACAGAATGTTTTCCTTTGTAAGGGTTGCCATGGCCATGATGTCTCTTCACAGCAATAGAAACCAACTAAGGCACATGGTCATTCTTTTATGTGTCTAGAGTGCCATAAAGGGAGATGAGGTCAGCCAGACACGTTGTTAGCCTGTACTTGACTTTAATTCAGAATTGCTCTTTTCTGATTAGTTGAGAATATTCATTCAAGGCTGGAGAGATGGCTCAGAGGTTAAGAACATTGGCTGTTCTTCCAGAGCTCCTGAGTTCAATTCCCAGCACCCACATGGTGGCTCACAACCATCTGTAATGAGATCTGGTGCCCTCTTCTGGCCTGCAGGGATACATGCAAACAGAACACTGTATACATAATAAATAAATAAATCTTTAAAAAAATAAAGAATATTCATTCAAGGACTAGGAGAAGGCTCCTTAGGTAAAGGATCTGAGAAGAAGGCCAGGCAAAGTGATGCACACCTATAACTCCAGCACTGGTGGACAGAGGCAGAAGGATCCAGGAAGCTTGTCAGGTGGCCAGTCTAGCTGAAATGGTGACCTTTGAGCATTGTCTCAAAAAATACTGTGGAGAGTGTTGGATGAAAGATGACATGATGTCAACTTCTGACCTCCACATGTGTGCACTTGAGTTTGTTTGCATACAGAAGCATACACCACAAACACACACACACACACACACACACACACACACACACATGGCAGGGGGGGTTCATTTCTGGCTAAGGATGTGTTTTAGTGGCAGAGTGCCTGGTATATGTAAAATCCGGGGTCAGTCTTTAATGCTAGGAAAAATATGCCTATGTCCATTTCCCAATTTGCTTGTCTTATCTGTCTGTGTATATCTTCACAATATCCCTTGGTTCTTATGATCGAACATTTACCAGGGACTAAATAATCTCACACTGCTGTAGTGCTAAGGAAATGTAGTTGAGGTTTTGATTTGCAGGTTTAGATGAGTACTTGCAATTTTCTTTTCTTGTTTTTACTTGGCTTTCTATCTTCGGGGTAAAATGAAGGTAGGTGCTGGCCAGAGATAAGCTCTCAAAAGGGGCTCTCCTTATGTCCAATGCCTTTTTACCCATGCTCAGCTTCACAGCACTCCTCCTCAGAATCATGTGCAGGTTAGAGAACAGCCCCAATGCTAGGTTGCCCTCTTCCCTTTGAGCTGATCCCATGACCTTAACATGCAGAAAATTTGGAGGGGTGGTGCTCCTTATGTTCTGTTCTCCGGGCTCACTTCCCATGTCCAAAGATACTAGAAGCCTTGATTTTTCCACAAGTGGGCAGAAATCAGAAGAACAAGAAATGATTTAAAGATTTTGTACCATTGTGCAAAGTTACAGCTCTAGAAATTACCTTTTCCCTGTTTCCCCAAACACAAACACACATATACATGCATGTGTGTACACACACGAATGCACGTTCTCTCTCCTCTCCCTCCCTCTTGTCCCTCTCCCTCCCTCTTTTGCTCTATCCTTCTCTCCCTCTCTTTCTCACTTTTTGTCAGACAGATTTATGTACTCCAGGCAGCAATCCTCTTGCCTCAGCCTTTAGAATGCTAGGATTGTATGGATGTGCCCCCATGCCAAATACTTCTTGAGCAAAGCCTAGGACTCTGCTAACAGAATTTCTTTTATTTTGCTAAATTTTAATTGTTTTTAGAAGATTAACACATTGGAGAGCCATTGTGGTTTTATTTTTACATTTCTGTGGGCGTGAGTGTATGAGTGATGGTGTATGTGTGTGCATGTTGGGACAAGAGGCCAATGTCGGGGTTTTTCCCCTCTACCACTCTCTGCCTGAGCTTTTTCTGCATACTTTTAGTCCCAACACTCAGGAGGCAAAGGCAGGAGGATCTACTTGAGTTCAAGGCCAGCCTAGTCAACAAAGTGAGTTCCAGGACAGCCAGGGCTAGCTACATAGAGAAACCCTGTCTTAAAAAACCAGACAGTGGCAGGGGAGACAGAGAAAGAGAGAGACAGAGAGAAAGAGACACACACACACACACAGACAGAGACAGAGAGAGACAGAGACAGAGAAAGAGTCTCACCTAATTAGGGACTCAGTAGATCTTATAGACTGGAGGGCCAGCAAGCCACAGGGATCGACCCTGGCTGCGAAAGGATTGCAGATGTGTGTGAACTCACTGCCTGGCTCCTTTTCAGAATTCCTGTGCTTAAACTGCAGGCATTTTACAGATGAGCCATCTTGCAGACCTGAGGACCAGTGCCCAGTGTTTTAAACTATCCTAAGTCATAGATGATTTTTGTCCGTGTTAAAGTTTATTATTTATTTAAATTTGTGTGTGTGTGTGTGTGTGTGTGTGTGTGTGTGTGTGTGTGTGTGTGTGTATATATATGTCCCCAGAAGCCAAGACGGTGTTAGGTAATAGGCGTCACAGATGGTTGTGACCATCCATGTGGATTCAGGTAACTGAACCTGGGTCCTTTGCTAGGGCAGTAAGTACTCTTATTGAGTCATCTCTCCAGTCCCATCATATGTTTTTTAATGTAAATGTTCAGGAGCCTGTATCAGCAGTGGCTGTAAGGACAACTGAGAAGTAATTAGTGGCCCAGGACACAGAGGGAATGCTCACTAGGTAGGAGTTACAAGTGACTAGTTGATAGGATTCCTAGCCACTCCTCCATGATTGTACATGTGCTGGCAAGACGCTCAGTCACTCCAGGGCCTTACGTCCCACATGATCAGTGCGCTGCATGGTCACGTGATTCACATGCAGCGTGATCACACAATCTATGCACATGTGTGGTGTAGCTATGTAAACCCATATGTGCATGTGTGGGGAAATCCATAAAAGCGGATCACACACACACACACACACACACACACACACACACGCACACGCACACACACCCTTCCTGCACAGTCTTTCAATAGGCCTGAGCACACCCTTGTGTTCCCCTTCCCATAGTCAACTCTTATTGTGGGTTTTCTTGTGCCTGTGACTTTCCTCGCACAGTGAACAGCACCGCATAATAACACTAGTAACATTTTGATACTGAATCCTCCCTGCTTTCTTGTAGAAAGAGTAACTGATTTCCTTTCAAATTAACAATGTTTATCTGTGTAGGACAGGAAAGTTAGCAGAGTTCAGACACCTACAAACAATAAAGTACCAGAAAAACATCCCACAAGAGGTGACATTTCAAACAGTTAAGTACTAAAAAAAATCCTAAGAGCCCAGAATCAAGGTTCCTCAAGAGAAGAAATCCCTGTGACATTTTCTACACTTCTTCCTCCTCCTTTGTTAATATCCTGTGATATTAGTCGACTTCCAGGAAGGTCATCCTTTATGAAAGTCTACCTTTCAGATTAGAATGTCTCCTGAGTTAATGTGAGATTGTATGGTAAATAGTTGCTGAATCAAGCCTGAAATCAGGTCACTGTGTCCCTTGATGATGTGGCTCCCTCTGGTCAGACTCCTCACTCCCTGTGCACCCCCAGAAGGCCTGAGAGTTAAGCTATGTGTTGTGTTTTACCTTCCTACTCTCAGAGTATTCATTTACCCCCTTGATGGGGGAATGTCTTTCTGGATGCTGTGAATATGTGTTGTTCTGATTGGTTGAGAAATAAAGCCGTTTGGCCTATGGCAAGGCAGCTTAGAGGCAGGCAGGAAATTCAAAGAGAGAAACAGGAAGAAGGCTAGAGAAGGAGAGATACACCAGCCAGCCACCCAAGGAGCAACATGTAATGGGACACAGGTAAAGCCATGGAACATGTGGCGATACGCAGATGAGTAGTTATGGGCTAACTTAAGATGTAAGAGCTAGCTAGCAAAAAGCTTGAGCCATGGCCATGCAGTTATAATTTATATCAGCCTCTGTGTGTTTGCTTGGGTCCGAGTGGCTGTGGAACTGCCAGGTAAGAGAGATTTATCCTGACAGGGCCAGGCAGGACACAGGAAAGCTTCTAGCTACATCCCCTTGTAGTTTGTTCAGATCAAACTTAGAATGTGCTGCTTAAGGGTTTGCCTCCATTAAAAGCAATAGAAATGCCCAGCCATCTTTGAAAGATAATTACAACCACAACCCCTCGTGTTCAGCTGGAACTGCAGCTCACTCCGGCTTGATCCAGAAAGCCCCACTCCTCTCTCTCCGAACCCCACCCTCTCAGAGAATCCCCAACAAAGAAAAGGTATCAAAAAGCCCAGTTCCACATTCTTGGGGGCAGCAGTGGCTCCTTCCCTGAGATTGCTAGTAGCCCAAGACCCCGCCTAACGCAGTCAACTTTTGACCACACATGGGCACAAACTCAGTGTGCGGAGGACACTCCATCACCCCTCACCTTTACTTCGGCCCCGTGACTTCTCTGCCCCTGATCTCTGGGGTTGGAGGACTCACCTGGGGATTGCCTTGCTCTAATCACCCTGGTCTTTTTCTTTTTCAGTTCAGCTTGATCTGGCTTATTGTGTCAGCAGAGAAACCTGCTGCCTCGCAGGCACTGCTGTGCCAGGCCGTTCCCCTGCTCCCTCAGCCCAGTCTTGGTGCCTGAGTGGTCTGGCCAGAGCTGCTGCTCCTGCAGCAAGTGGTGGCACTAGTTCAAGGCTTCAGAGAGGGGAAGAGGGCCACTCTGAACCACACCAACTGTGAGACAGTCACCAGCAGCCCTGGGAGAGGAGGAGATCTCCGACGGTCTGCAGAGCCCCACGTAGTCCCTGAGCCTCATGTTGTTGGTGTTCCCTTGCTTCTGCCACCAGGACAGGAGATGCACTCAGAGGGTGAAGGTATTGCCCAGCTCACAGTGGCTCAGGCCGTAACCATAGGGCTTCTCAAACCCAGAGCCCAGGGAACTGTCCAGTGGGGGGAGAGGGGGCTGGCCCTTAGTGGTTATCAAAGCTCAAGCGGTGCTGCTGGCCCTAGTTGGAGCTGAACAGGGTAGGAAGCAGCCTCAGTGTGGGGGCAGAGCCAGAGAGCCTCCTGGGTCATCGAGGAGACATTTGCCAAAGGCCGGCCCCTTGCACGCTAAAATACTACCCAGTTCCTCATGAACGACCATGTCCTGGAGGAGCCTAGCCTGTGTGTGCTCCAGCAGCTGCAGGGGGGCCCCAGCAGGCCACCCTGTCAGCGGGTGGAGGAGCAGCTGCTGTGACCAGGAGACTCCAAGACTCAGAAGGGATCCCCAGGCCCAAGGATTTTTTTTTTTTTTTGAGAAAATATATACTTTAATTTAAAAAGTAGCTTTCAACCTATTTTTGAAAATGGAAGAAGTAGCTTTCACAAGTTGCAGCTGAACAATATGAAAACAGCACATGTATTTTGGGAGAGTATTGGCAAATACAACAGAATCTGAAAGGACTTGAATCAGTTCCCTAGAGACTCATGACACTGATTAATGCAACCTGGCTAAGATGGACAGAGTCTGCAAAATTAATGTTACTTTTGTTTCTATAAAAAATATTACCCAGCCAGGCATGGTGGCACATGCCTTTAATCCCAGCACTCAGGAGACAGAGGCAGGTGGATCTTTGTGAGTTCGAGGCCAGCCTGGGCTACCAAGCAAGTTCCAGGTCAGCCAGGGATACACAGAGAAACCCAGTCTCAAAAATAAATAAATAATAAATAAATAAAATAAAAAATGTTGCCCCCCCCCATTCTACCCCTCCTCCCAGCACCCATCTTCTTTAGTCTTGAAAGAAGCATAAAGCAGCTAGAAAGTACTGTAAGGCACCACACATACACACTTTTTTACAAACATCTATGGGGTGAGCCGCCTCTCTAATTCTCCCATGCAGACATCTGAGAACTAGCTAAGAGGCACAGCGTCATTTCCTACCACAGAGATAGTAAACCTTTGTGGAGAAGAGTGTAAGATGTAGGCGGGCTCAGCTACTGGCACACCTGGATGCCAAGCCCTTCCTATTTGTGACAGGAGATGGGGTTTATCTTTGAAAGATTTCATATATATGTTATATATATAATATGTAAATCTTTTATTTTTAACAAAAGGATTTAATTTTCACATTAAGACCTTAGATAAATGTGCCTCAGACTATCAGCAGTGCTTATCTCTATGCAGATTGACTCATTTGTCCAGCTGTAAGTGATGGCACACACACACTCATGTTCCCAGCACTCAGGAAGCTGAGGCAAGATGGTTTTGAGTTCACGGTTAGGCTATGTGTTGAGAAGCCATCTCAGCAAAACCAATATGCATTCCTTTTTCTTGGGCTGTGTCCTTTTCTATTTTCCTGAGTGAGAATTATGGGTGTGGTAATGAGAACTTGGGGGGGGGGTCACAGAGTTGTCAGCAAAGGTTAAGTTCCTGGACGAGGTTGTCCTCTCTTTGTCAGATGGCCCAAATAGCTCCAGCTTCATAGGAGAAGTCTTGGACACCCTCATGAGGACAGAGAAAAGGGAAGGGAAATATCTGCCTTTGCTTTCTCCTGGGCCAGCCAAGGAAAGGCACTTTTTGGGGTGATCCTGGTGGCCCACCCTTCCCCATCATTGTTGTTGGCTACATACATCATCTCCTCCTGCCCACTTTGTCCACCCTGGGAGAAGAATTGAGTGTCTCTTGCTCTCTTCTCCATGGAGTCTTTGGAGGGAGTGGTAGCCTGGCTGTCACAGGGAGGTGTTGGGGGCATGGGGGAGCTCTGAGGTGTGGCAGAGGGTAGGGTGTTGGTTTTTAGTGGCGCTCTTACCCTGCGAGGAACAGTCACGAGACACAACAGAATCCACTAACAAGAGTTTTATTAATATGAGGAGAGAGAGGTAGGCAGGCGTGGCGGCAGGCGGCAGCCAAAACACAGTTGCCATAAAGACCAGAAACTGGGCTATTACCCACCGAAGAGTTAGTGAAAACAAGCTCTTAATCAAGAGCTTGGAACAGGGATGCCTTTAATCCCAACATCGGGGAAGGAGCCATCTCCGTGGGACAGAACCAGAACGGATCTGAACACTCTGTCTGAGACCAACCAGGACCCAGCTGCTGATCCTGCGAAACCCAGCAACTTGGAGGTGTTGGTGAGACTACCCTGCTCAGCTGAAATCCATCCAGGAGAGGATTCAGAACCCTACAGTTTAAAGTCTGAGGAAACAAGATCAGCTGGGGAGTTGACAATGAACAAAACATGACCTGAGAACACAGAAGAAGGCACTGCCCAGCCACCAAACCAGATCACCAGAATCGTAAGTATATACTTCACTGACTGAGATCAGGTAAGCTCCCATCTCTAGACTGACAGATCAGGTCCCTAGCCCCTAGGCCCTACCCATTGGAGTCTCAAAGACCAGACAGCTACCTTTCCCTGCTTCCCCACCAAAAAATAAATGCATAAAAAATAAAAAAAAATAAAAAATACTAACCCCTATGAACCTAACAACCACTGAAACCATAAGCACACCCTGCACCAACTGGGAACAACTGCTCCCAAAGACAGAACCCACTAACACTGATTTGACTAAGCTGCTCCCAAAGAAACAGAGCCCAACAGCACCAATTTAACCAAGAACTCCTAGTGAACCAAGACTAAAAATTAGAACAAGAGAGGCACCTTCAGACACAGACACCGCCTGCACCAAGCAGAGGAAGAAACGAGTAGACGCCAGTGCAAAAATACAGGCAACAACATAAAGACCTATATGGCAACATCAGAATGTAGTGATTCTACACCTGCAAGACCTGAACATACCAAGACAGAAGAAACAGAAGAAATCAACCCTAAAAATGACTTTAAGAAGATGATAGAGGCCCTTAAAGAGGAAATAAAAAAATTCCCTTAAAGAGGAAATGAAAAACACCATTAGAGAAGAAATAAAAATTCCCTTAAAGAAATGGAAGAAAAAAACAAACAAAAAATTGGAAGAAATCAAAGAAAGCCAAGGAAAAGTAATTAAACAGATGAAGGAAACAATTTAAGATCTGGACGTTGAAATTGAGACAATAAAGAAAACACAAACTGAGGGAATGCTGGAAATAGAAATCCTGACTAAACGAACAAGAACTACAGAAACAAGCATAACCAACTGAATGCAAGAGATGGAACAGAGAATCTCTGACACTGAAGACACAATAGAGAAAATAGGTTTGTCAGCCAAAGAAAACACTAAAAACAAAAAAGTCGTAACACAAAACCTCCAAGAAATTTGGGATACCATGAAAAGACCAAACCTAAGAATAAGAATAGAAGAAGAGAGAAGGAGAATACCAACTCAAAGGCACAGAAAATATATTCAACAAAATCATAGAAGAAAACTTTCCTAACCTAAAGAAAGAAATACCTATGAAGATACAAGAAGCTTACAGAACACCAAATAGGCTGGATCCAAAAAAAAAGTACCCTCGCCACATAATAATCAAAACACTATACACACAGAACAAAGCAAAAATATTAAGAGCCGCAAAGGAAAAAGACCAAGTAACATATAAAGGCAAACCCATCAGAATAACACCAGACTTCTCAATAGAGACTATGAAAGCTAGAAGGTCCTGGACTATGCAGGACTAACTATGCAGATAGTAAGAGACCACGGATGCCAACCCAGACTATTATACCCAGCAAAACTCTCAATCATCATAGACGGAGTAAACAAAATATTCCATGATAAAACCAGATTTAATCAATACCTATCCACAAACCCAGCCCTACAGAAAGCACGAGAAGGGAAAAAATCCAATCCAAAGAAGCTAAACACACCCATGAAAACTCAGGCAATAGATAATCCCACACCAACAAACACCAAAGAAGGACAACACAACACAACCACAAAAAATAACAGGAATTAACAATCACTGGTCATTAATATCCATCAATATCAATGTTCTCAACTCACCTATAAAAAGACACAGACTAACAGAATGGATAAGAAAACAGGATCCATCCATCTGCTGCATACAAGAAACACACCTTAACTTCAAAGACAGACACTACCTCAGAGTAAAGGGCTGGGAAAAGGCTTTCCAAGCAAATGGACCTAAGAAACAAGCTGGTGTAACTATCCTAATATCTAATAAAATAGACTTCAAACTAAAATCAATCAAAAGAGATCAGGATGGACATCACATATTTATCACAGGAAAAATCCACCAAGATGAAGTCTCAATTCTGAACATTTATGCCCAAATACAAAAACACCCACATTCATAAAAGAAACATTACTAAAACTTAAAACGCACATCAAACCCCACACATTAGTAGTGGGATATTTCAACACACCACTCTCACCAAAAGACAGATCTATCAGACTGAAACTTAACAAAGAAATAAAGGACCTAACAGATGTTATGACTCAAATGGACTTAATAGATATCTACAGAACATTCCATCCTAACACAAAAGAATATACATTCTTCTCAGTACCCCATGGAACCTTCTCAAAAACTGACCACATGCTTGGTCACAAAACAAATCTCAACAGATACCAAAAAATTGGAATAACCTCCTGTATCTTATCAGACCACCATGCCTTAAAGTTAGACTTCAACAACAACAAAAATTATAGAAAGCCTACAATCTCATGGAAACTGAATAATGCCCACCTGAAACATCAATGGGTTAAGGAAGAAATAAAGAAATTAAAGATTTCCTAGAATTCAATGAAAATGAAAGTACAACATACCCAAACTTATGGGACACTATGAAAGCAGTGTTAAGAGGAAAATTCATAGCTCTAAATGCACACATAAAGAAGATAGAGCAATCCCATACCAATGAATTAACAGCACAACTGAAAGCTCTAGAACAAAAAGAAGCAAACTCACCCAGGAGAAATAGACGCCAGGAAATAATCAAATTGAGGGCTGAAATCAATAAAATAGAAACCAAGAGAACAATACAAAAAATTAATGAAACAAAGAGTTGGTTCTTTGAAAAAAAAAACAAGATAGACAAACCCCTAGCCAAATTAACCAAAAGGCAAAGAGAGAACACCCAAAGTAACAAAATCAGAAATGAAAAGGGAGACAGACAATGAGGAAATCCAGAGAATCATCAGATCATACTTCAAAACCCTGTACTCCACAAAAATGGAAAATCTGGAAGAAATGGACAATTTTTTGGATAGATACCACATACCAAAATTAAATCAAGACCAGATAAACCATTTAAATAGACCAATAACCCCTAAAGAAATAGAAACAGTCATCAAAAGTCTTCCAACCAAAAAAAGCCCAGGACCAGATGGTTTCAGTGCAGAATTCTACCAGACTTTCAAAGAAGAACTAGTACCAATACTCTTCAAATTGTTTCACACAATAGAAACAGAAACACTACCAAACTCTTTTTATGAGGCTACTATTACCCTGATACCCAAACCACACAAAGACGCAACAAAGAAAGAGAATTACAGACCAGGCTCCCTCATGAACATTGATGCAAAAATACTCAGCAAAATATGGCAAACCGAATCCAAGAATACATCAAAACAATTGTCCATCACAACCAAGTAGGATTCATCCCAGGGATGCAAGGATGGTTCAACATATGAAAATCTGTCGATGTAATACACCATATAAACAAACTGAAAGAAAAAAACTACATGATCATCTCATTAGATGCTGAAAAAGCCTTTGACAAAATCCAACACCCCTTCATGATAAAGGTCTTAGAGAGATCAGTTATACAAGGAACATTCCTAAACATAATAAAGGCAATTTATAGCAAGCCAACAGCCAACACCAAATTAAATGGAGAGAAACTCAAAGTGATACCACTAAAATCAGGAACAAGACAAGGCTGTCCACTCTCCCCATATTTATTCAATATAGTACTAGAAGTTCTAGCTAGAGCAATAAGACAACAAAAGGAGATCAAAGGGATACAAATTGGAAAAGAAATCAAACTCACTATTTGCAGATGATATGATAGTATACATAAATGACCCCAATGTCAGCAATGTCAGAAATTAGGAAAAGTTGCGGAAAATCAGGAAAAGTTTGTTTTGAACAAACATCAGTTAGCTCTGTCAGAGAAGACTGCAAACATCAGTTAGCTGGAACCTTCTAAAACCTTGTTTACAAAATTATAAATCCTAAAATGCAATTTGTCTCTAAAAGTTTAACTTCAAAATTATAAAAAAATTTTTTGTCCCTGCCTAATGCTTGCTTCTTACTATAAAAAGGGGTTTGAATCCTCCCTCCCCCCCCCATTTGCCATAGTTTCAGAAGCCCGAACTCTGGCTTAGTCCTAGTTAACTGGTACGCTCCCCTCTCCCCAGCCTCCTGTAGCTAGAGTTTTCCTGCCTGGCCCACAGTCAGGACAAATCTGTCACCTGCCAGTCCCACAGCCTCTCAGACCCAACCAAGTAAACACAGAGACTTATATTGCTTACAAACTGTATGGCTGTGGCAGGCTTCTTGCTAACTGTTCTTATATCTTATATTAATCCATTTCTATAAATCTATACCTTGCCATGTGGCTCGAGGCTTACCGGCATCTTCACATGCTGCTTGTCATGGCGGCAGCTGGCAGTGTCTCCCTCTGCCTTCCTGTTCTCTCAATTCTCCTCTCTGTTAGTCCCGCCTGTACTTCCTGCCTGGCCACTGGCCAATCAGTGTTTTATTTATTGACCAATCAGAGCAATTTGACATACAGACCATCCCATAGCAGCCCCCCTCCTCCCTGGGATGATTTTTTTTTTCTGAAATAAAGTTTGCTTCTAGTTTCATAGACTTCGATAGTCTGGCCCCCATTTTTTGCACACCCTTGGACCTAGTGTCACTAAGACTGTCTTTCTCCTGTATATACATGTCTACAGGACTCGCCCAGCCTCCTCCAGGATCATTTCCCACTTGTCCAGTGTCTCCAGGAGTTCTGTCTGTGTCTCTTCCATCTTCTCCCTGGCTGGGTCGCCTGTGCCTGCAATCTACCCTGCTTCTCTGTGACTTTACCCCCCTGAACTGCCTGAGCCAAGGAGCTCTGGTTGCAGCTTGGGCAGCCAGGGACAAGCTGGGGTGGGCTGCTGTAATCAGAGCGCACAGGGAATCACGCCAACCCCAGTGGCTCAAGAGCCTACTCAGTGGGTGCTGAGGTGCGCTGGACAGACTTGGCCCCAACTGTCAGGCAGCAGTGGCCTTGGTCAGGTCCGCCCCACCCCCAGTGCTGCTGGGCAGCACAAGCAAGCAGTACTCCAGCGACCTGTGCATCTGGAAGGAGGGTGGGCTGACCTGGAAGTCACACAGCAAGGAGGTTGAGCAGATGTACTTGCTCTACTCAACAGGCTTTGTGGAGTCGATGTACTCAACTGGGACGCTCACTGTTAACATACAGCCCAACACCGCCTCACCTGCCAGGAACCTGACTGTGCATTAAAGCTTTTCAGGGACTTCTGCAGGGGCAATATTTGGAAAAAAAATGAGAACTGGCGCTATTGATGTGGGATATTGGTGCTGAGCCTGGTCAGGCGCAGCGCTTCAGCCTAGAGCAGGGTGGCCTATCTGTAGAGGCAACACCCCAACTGGGCATCCATAGGACATCAGTAGGAAGGCCACAGGCTTCCAGTGTAAGCTGGAGAATTGGCAGAGTGGCCAGGACCCACATGCGCTGTCTGCCCAATGTCCTTCTTGACACTGACTCTGTCATTCGAGGCTTCATCCAGGATGTCACCCATGTGCCAGAGCAGCAAGTGTTGGTCATCCACCTTCATGTGAGCCGGCAGGAGAGCAGGATCTTCCAAGCCAGCTCCTGAGGGCAGTGGCCACTGGATGGGCCATGTCACAACACTGATGGAGTGTGGTGTACAGACACATGGGGAAGTCTCTTCACTGGACATGTGCACTTCAGGAAGTACAGCTGGGTGTGCCCCACACTTTAGTGACTTTCAAAGGATGTACAGGAATGCAGAGGAGAGGGGCATAAATCCCTGTGAGATTAATATGGAGTGACTTTCAGGGCATTGTGGTACTGTTCTCCTTCAAATATGCCATGGTTCATGGCCTTAGATGCTCAAATCTAGATAGAAGCAGCAGGGTGGTGGTATGGGCCCAGCCTGTTGCTCTAACTGGGAAGGTACATGCTGCTCTGACCCCATTAGGTCCCAGAAAAGCACACTATGACCCACTGGAAATGCTGTAAAATGCAAACTAAGTTATTTTTTTTGTAAAAATAGAAATGTCCATAAGAAACAACAACAACAAGACAAAGAGTTTTAAAGCTTACTTCTTGAAGCAGACCGTTGGGAACATTGGGATGATCCATGCAGTGGCCAATAGTCAAGACAAGCTGGGATTTAAGGATGGATCAGTCCTGAAACAGTCTCTTGCTGAAATGGAGAACATACCCCTGAAGACAGAGTGCTTTGGAAAGAAAGAGGCCATTCAGGCAGCCCATGATGTCATGGCCCAGGAGGTCTAGTGTTGGATAGATGACAAAGTGGATTTTCATTTTATTCTGTTCAACAATGTGGTCAGCCACCTCTATGGACTTGATGGTGAATGTCCTTTCCAGTGAACCGTAGAGCCAGTTCAGAGAACTCTGCTGCAAGACACTGCCAAGGTCTGCAGAGATCCACTGAGTTCTAAGTGGCTCTGTGCAGCACAGCCCAAGTCCTGGGGGAAACACCAGCCATCCCCTCCCACAGGGCAGGCCGGGCAGCCTTACCTTCAGTCTGCAGCTCTAGCACTTGGGAGCACAGCTGCCATCTTGCTTTTCTGCACCCTATCCCCTCCACCTCATCCAGGCCACCAAGGAGCTCAGTGTCATACCATAACACTGTGTGCTTCTCCTTCTCCTTCTCCTTCTCCTTCTCCTTCTCCTTCTCCTCCTCCTCCTCCTCCTCCTCCTCCTCCTCCTCCTCCTCCTCCTTCTCCTCCTCCTCCTCCTTCTTTTAAAGATTTATTTATTATGTATATGGTGTTCTGCCTGCATGTGTCCCTGCACTCCACAGAGGGCACCAGGTCTTACTATAGATGGTTATGAATCACCATGTGGTTGCTGGGAATTGAACTTGGGTCCTCTGGAAGAGCAGCCAGTGCTCTTAACCACTGAGCCATCTCTCCAGCCCCAGTGTATGCTTTTTTTTTGGGAGGGGGGGGTTCGAGACAGGGTTTCTCTGTGTAGCTTTGTGCCTTTCCTGGGACTCACTTGGTAGCCCAGGCTGGCCTCAAACTCACAGAGATCCGCCTGGCTCTGCCTCCTGAGTTCTGGGACTAAAGGCGTGCACCACCACCGCCCGGCCAGTGTATGCTTCTTAAGCACAGCATTTCCCTACTGTGTCCTGTACCTTACTATCTGTAAGTTAAGGCTTTGGGTGTAGTTTGTCTGTCCTTAAAAAGAATAATAAAGCTTTTCTGCTGAGAAAGTCTCATGAGACATAGGCCTATTGGTATAATGCAGCCACTGATCATGAACTTAAAATTTGGGAGGCAAAGGCAAAATCCTGAGTTCAAGCCCAGCTTGTGCTATATACTAAGACTTCATTACAAACCAAAACAGAACAAAACAAAGAAAATCCTTTAAATCTTGTTCATGTTCTATCGAGGGCATTGGATCCTCTGGGAATGGACTTGTGAACACTGAGCTGCCTTGTGAGTGCTAAGAATCAAACCAGGTCTTCTGGAAGAACAGCCAGTGAATGCCCAGCCTTCTGGTAGGTTTTAAAAATTACAGCCCTGGCACTGTAATTTTTAAAACCTACCCAGGTGGCTGTAAAACATGGAGAACATTACTACTATAGAGTTTCAGAATCAGAAACAATTGGCATAAGACTCTGGTAAGTCTCCCCACTGTTTTGTTTAGTTTGGGTGGGATGGTGCTGTCGATGGAAAGAGAGACAGTCACACTCGAGAGAAGCAGTTTGCCCGGCCAGATGCTGGAGAATGACAGGGTGGAGGAGGAGGCAGCTTCCTATTCTCTGTAGTTTCCTGTACTTCTGTGGAAACACATTTACAATATTGTTTTGATGGCTTAGCTCTTTATATACCCAAACAGCAAACACTTATTTCTTTATTGACACAAAATAGATTATATTGCTTGTCAAAATTATTTCCTAGTGTGGAAACTCATACTGGGTTATTTCTTTTCTTATTCTTAGCACTTTGCAAGTCTGTACACTGGGTCACTGAGAAGCAACTGAAGGCCACATTGTATCCCTTGTACACAGAACATAACAGGTGCACAGTGAGCGGCCTCCAGCCCACGCAGCCTCGGCTTCCCATTGGCTGTAAGTCCAGCTCCACTGAGGTGGGAGCTAAGGCCGTCTAGACCACTGTCAGCTGTGGGAGCTAAGGCCGTCTAGACCACTGTCTGCTGTGGGAGCTAAGGCAGTGTAGACCACTGTCTGCTGTGGAGCTAAGGCAGTGTAGACCACTGTCTGTCAGCTGTGGGAGCTAAGGCAGTGTAGACCACTGTCTGCTGTGGAGCTAAGGCAGTGTAGACCACTGTCTGCTGTGGAGCTAAGGCAGTGTAGACCACTGTCTGCTGTGGGAGCTAAGGCAGTGTAGATCACTGTCTGCTGTGGGAGCTAAGGCCGTCTAGACCACTGTCTGCTGTGGGAACTAAGGCAGTGTAGATCACTGTCTGCTGTGGAGCTAAGGCAGTGTAGACCACTGTCTGCTGTGGAGCTAAGGCAGTGTAGACCACTGTCTGCTGTGGAGCTAAGGCAGTGTAGATCACTGTCTGCTGTGGAGCTAAGGCAGTGTAGATCACTGTCTGCTGTGGGAGCTAAGGCAGTGTAGACCACTGTCTGCTGTGGGAGCTAAGGCCGTCTAGACCACTGTCTGCTGTGGAGCTAAGGCAGTGTAGACCACTGTCTGCTGTGGAGCTAAGGCAGTGTAGACCACTGTCTGCTGTGGGAGCTAAGGCAGTGTAGACCACTGTCTGTCAGCTGTGGGAGCTAAGGCAGTGTAGATCACTGTCTGCTGTGGAGCTAAGGCAGTGTAGATCACTGTCTGCTGTGGAGCTAAGGCAGTGTAGACCACTGTCTGCTGTGGGAGCTAAGGCAGTGTAGACCACTGTCTGCTGTGGAGCTAAGGCAGTGTAGACCACTGTCTGCTGTGGGAGCTAAGGCAGTGTAGATCACTGTCTGCTGTGGAGCTAAGGCAGTGTAGACCACTGTCTGCTGTGGGAGCTAAGGCAGTGTAGATCACTGTCTGCTGTGGAGCTAAGGCCGTCTAGACCACTGTCTGCTGTGGGAGCTAAGGCAGTGTAGACCACTGTCTGCTGTGGAGCTAAGGCCGTCTAGACCACTGTCTGCTGTGGGAGCTAAGGCAGTGTAGACCACTGTCTGCTGTGGGAGCTAAGGCAGTGTAGACCACTGTCTGCTGTGGGAGCTAAGGCAGTGTAGATCACTGTCTGCTGTGGAGCTAAGGCAGTGTAGACCACTGTCTGCTGTGGGAGCTAAGGCAGTGTAGATCACTGTCTGCTGTGGAGCTAAGGCAGTGTAGATCACTGTCTGCTGTGGGAGCTAAGGCAGTGTAGATCACTGTCTGCTGTGGAGCTAAGGCAGTGTAGACCACTGTCTGCTGTGGGAGCTAAGGCAGTGTAGATCACTGTCTGCTGTGGAGCTAAGGCAGTGTAGACCACTGTCTGTCAGCTGTGGGAGCTAAGGCAGTGTAGACCACTGTCTGCTGTGGGAGCTAAGGCAGTGTAGACCACTGTCAGCTGTGGGAGCTAAGGCAATCAATGTAGATCAGTCCAACACACAGCCAGCTCCCAAGGGGCCCAGACTAGAGAGGCTACCTGAACTGTGGCCTGCTTAAAGGTGTGTTCATGTTTCCTGATTTAACTGGGTCAGTTTGGTGGTTTTTTTTTTTTCCATTTGGTATCAGGGCAGGGCCTGCTTCAATGTGCCGGCAATCCCCAGCTCTTGCATGATTTGAGTGACAAGGACAGGTGTTCACGAACCCCCAGGGACTATTATTTAATTTTGTTCCTCCCCCAGCCTCATGGTTTATAGATGAGTAGCTCTGTGCCTGTGTTCTATTTTTAACTGCACATGCTCTGTTCAGCTGGAATCATGTTCTTTAGACACTGCATTATGCAAACTGGCTCTGAAGTTTGGCAGGAGCGCTAAACTAAACTGTGGCAATTCCCATCCGTCGTCATCAAACCCCACGGTGAAGCCGAGAGCATGCTTGCTTGCTGCAAGACAGAGCTTCGGCAGTGTTAACCAACTGTGCAGCCTGGTGAGAAAGCATGGCTGGCCATTTCAAAGTGCCTCTGGGCTCCACTCCCGACTAATCCCAGAATGAGTCCTCTGGGCTTTGACAAGACATTAAAAAGCCCTGGTGAAGAAGATTAAACACAAAAAAGTCATAATGAGGCACGAACAATGTGCTGCTCACTCTGCAGCTAATCTCCATCCAAAAATGGTTTAGACTGAAGGAGGCTTCCCTGAGTTGGTGTCCTGTACAGCCAGTCACTAACTAAAATTACGTACTTTGCATGTGCCTTCATGGGGTCCTGGGGTTTTTCCTTGGCATGGTAATGGAGCAGTGACCACCAACAATTCCCAGAGCCGTAGTTCTTTTTCCAGTGCCTCCTGGAGAGCAGCCTCTGGTTTATTTAAGGAGATCTACAGAAGGAGCAGGATGAGAAGTCTCTGTGGGGCAGGTGAACATCTAGCAGGGTTCTTTGGTGGAAGAAAGAGGAGGGAACTTTTGATACCACTTAAGGTTCTTGAAGCTGAGTATGGTGGGTGACATGTGCCTGTAATGTAGATCTCAGGAAGCTGAGGATTTGGAGCTAGCCCAGACTACATAGTGAATCTGAAGCTAGCCTGAGCTATATATTACAAGGTCTTGTCTGAAGAAAAAGAGTTATTCTGCTTGAGCAGGAAGGACTCTTGAAGAGGTAGGTTCCCCAAGAGCCAGGGTCACTTGGTTCCCTTCCTCCCAGCTGTTTCCCCAGCAGAGCAGTGGCACAGAGGTGGGAGGTGACCCGCGGGGCCCGGTTCCCGGTGACTGAGCCACCTGACGTGGATGCCGGGTGCGACTGGGCCCTCTGCAAGACTAGTACAAGCTCTTAAACCTTAAAAACATTGTAAGTGTGTGTGAGTGTGTGTGTGTGGTCTGCATGTGCATCACAGATTCTGCAGAGGTCAGAAAAGGGTCCCCTGTAACTGGAGTAGCAGATGGTTGCGAGTCATCTACGTGGATACTGGGAACTGAACCCAGGTCCTCTGTAAGAGCAACAAGTGTTCTTAGCCACTGATTCGTCTCTCCAGGTCCTGTAATAAAATTTTCTATACTCTGATAATAGGTCTCTCCACTGACATAGTAAGCCAGATCAAGCTGAATTTAAAAAGTAAAAGATCAGATTCATTCTGAGCAGAGGAACTCACCAGTGACTCCTCCAGCCCCCAGAAACTGAGGCTGGGGAAGGGGCAGGAAAAAATTGCATGACCAATCTAAAAGAGGGAGCTTAAATATCCTGTAGACCAGGGTGATGATGGGTCCTCCACATGCTGGGTTTGTGCTCAGTTATAACGCTGTAGGTGGGAGGTGGGCTGCTGGCAGCTTCAGAGGAGGACCCCCTGCAAACCCAGGATTCACAACTGGACTTGTGGAGGGGTTTGTTTGTGAGAGGGCAGGGTTTGGAGAAGCAGGAATGGGGCTTCCTAGAGTGAGCTGGAGGTTCCAGCTGAACATCCTGACCTTTTTGGATATATGGACACTGGTTCAAATTTGGCTATTTCCTGTTGTCATGGGACAATGGGGAGAGGGAATAGGTAGTTGGTGGGCTTGTGCTCAGCAGGAGGTGAAGAAACTTCCAGTTAACCGCCATCTGAGACTTCAGGAATCTGTTCTGGGAGGAAGTGGAGAAGGCAAGTTGCTGGGAAAAAAAATATAGAGTATTACCACCAGCCCTATGAACAGGGCTAGCCATAGGAAGAGTGAAGACTGCCAGAAAGAATGGAACGGAGATGTGCCCTGGTTGTATTGATGAAGTTCTTCAGACCGTTTGTGGAGTGACTCCATATGAGTTTCCACCAGGCCACATTTCTTAGTACAGTAGCAACACTCATTCCCCAGGAATATGCAGATGTCTGTAAAACAGCTGGAATAGATTTACACCTTGTTATGGCTTTGGGTTAAAAGGCATGAACATTTTTCCTGTGTCTAGAGAGCCTGGTTTTAGCCCAATGAAGCACACCTTTAAGTCTAAACTTAGAAGACAACCAGAGGAAATTTAAAATCGTGAGCTTGTGACTGAATAGTAAATAGTCAGGGCTCTGTCAGTTCCTCAGAACTCCATTTATCAATGCTGAAACTCTGAACCTCTGAAATCCTAGTGGAACAATAGCATACCAAAGGGACAGAAGTCAGAAACATCTTTACACACCTTAAATAATTTCCTATGTTCCTTCAGTGGGAAACTACATCTGAAACCTATTTATCCTTTGCTGCCTGTGAACAAGGCAAACCTGTCTGTATTTTTAATATAAACTCAACTAATGAACTATCAAAGTGGTTGTAGCCTTGGGGTCAGGGAGAGAGAGCTTAAACTGGCAAAGCAGTCAGTACCCTAGTCATCAAACGCCGTCAGATCTGAGAAGGATGGATTTCACCTGAGTAAGCAGAAGTGAGACAGCCTCTACATCTATTAAAAACAACAGGGCTCACTGGCCACCTAGACAGCGACCCCAGGTTCCTCTGTGGTCACTGGGCACAGAGGTCCCAGGGCAGCGTCAGCCTTCAGCTGTCAGGCCCACGGAATCTGACAGACTTTCCTGTGGAGTAGGAACTTGAGGGACGGGCCTACCTTGTCCAGACAAATTAGGGCAAACAATTCCCCAATATCCTGCTTGTTCATAGTGTGGACAGGGTCTTGGCAGCAGTTGAGGTCAAAGGTTAAGTTTAGCCTTAAGAAATAACAATTTCTGAATTGAAGCTCTTTTAATATCAAAATAAGACTCTTAATTCATAAGCACAGTCCACAAAGAGATCTTTCCTGATCCTTTTTTAGTACACAACAGTTTTCTGTATGACTAAGTTTACCAAACTAGCTTCAGCTTAACGATGTTAGTAAAAGCAAGGTTAGACATACATTCATAAATAGGTCTTTGTTAGCCTGAATAGACCTTAGGTGGAGAGACCCTTTGCCAGGTGCCCTGGTCACTGTCTTGTGTCATAAGATAGAAATACTTCAGTCTCTGGTGCTCAGCTGTGGTCCTAAGTTTTTTATTTCAAGAATGAAGATATAGAGCACAACCATAATTTGTAGAAGGCAAAAACCAAGTTCCAACAGTGTAAACAATTCAGTGTCTCTAAAATCAATACCAAGTGGATTACTCTTACGTTACAATATCTGGCCACCAGAAAGGTAAGAGCATGGAGGTGCAGCTTTAAGACCTCATTAAACCAACATTGTTTTAAATTCTATCTTTCATAAACCTCGTTTTCAGGACAGGACAGGAATAATCACACAGAAATCCATCCTAATCCAAAATATCTTGGAGACCTGTGGTCTCCTTGGTAGGCCCACTCCATGTGGTCACTTTTAATCAAGATGGTGGTGAAGTCACGTGACCTCCCTCTTCTCTAACCCTAGTCAAAATGGCGACTGCCCATGTGGCTGTACTTAAGATGATGGCAAACCACATGTTGTTTCCCAGAACAATTTGAAGTTACAAGTACAAAATTTTAACCATACTCAATTTCCTTAGCTGTTTTTTAAATAAGGTAGAACAGAATAAAGTAACTTTTAATATTGTTTATATCCAAATGACATATGAATCTCTATCACTATATCAGAGTCAGTGGCCAGAAACACAGAGGCAAATTCTAGGCCAGGCAGCTAGTTATAATAGTAACAGCTGAGCTATTGCCAAGACACATGGAAAATGTAAACAGGCATCCAAGACCAGTCAGAAATAAACATGCAGTGGCCACACACATTTATACACCCAACTGAACCTGAAGTAATTCTGTGTTTCCCATGTCCACAAGAAAACATACAGGCACACATCTATACATACATACAAAATAGACAAAACTTTTCTAACAGCAAGACAAATAAAACTTTCTACAGGAAACAGACTTTGTTACCAATTATATAGATTTTAAACCATGTCAGGTGAGCAACTTACAAATCCTGAAATAAGAGTTTATAGTATTAATAGAGCAGCATGTTAAGAAACTGTAGGAATAAAAGTATTAGAATTCTGCCCTCACTCCATCTGCATGACCGCACATGCACAGTTCAGGAGTTAAGCAAAGGGTCTTACGTCATTAGTGTGTGCTGGCGACGACATGCGCACGTGTGGTGTAGCTCTGTAAGCCCACCTGTGCATGTTCACCAGAACCCTTAAAAAGTGTGACACAGACACCACTCTCTCCTCTGTTCTGTTCTCCCTCTCCTCACACCATCTTTCTCTCTGCACATGCGTGCCCTGCCCCAGGCCTGGTTCTCTTGTACCCACCCCCACCCCTCTTCCCCTAATAAAGCTCTGATACTGATGCTGGGGTAGGCGTGGCCGTGACCTTTCCGTGGGAACACTTATCATTCTTACAAAAAGACTTTTAGGAATGAGAAATTAGAGCCTTAGAGGTTAGGGGCTTTGGAAGTAATAGCAGAGCAAGTTTAGGTATAAGGTATTTGGGGATCATTTGTTTGTAGCAGTAGCAGTTAATAATTTGTGAGAATTTGGAAACCACATTTGCCAGTTTTGGCCATTGATTTGTATTGAGGACAAGCCGATAAAATAAAATCTTAGTCCATGGAGAGAGAGGGTGGCAAAGTGGAACACTGTGCTCGTGTGTTCCTCTAAGTGTTTAGGGGAAGGTGAGCGTGAAGAGGAGCTTCAGGACTGCAGGTGGAAACTGAGACATGGCAGAATGGGTCCGCAGTCTGACTGCGTGGGGAGGGAAAGCCAGGAAGTGCTATGCCCATATCACGGCGACTCCCAAAAGACCACCACAGAGATCAAATCCCATATGTAAAGGCTCTGAGCTTGGTCTCTCTGACTGTCCAATGCAGTGGTGAGAGCAGAGAGCCCTGGCTCTGGTGGGGTAGAATTTTTATCATAGCAGAGGTTGGGATGAGGGGATTTCCAGGGTTCAGGACCCTGATTGGCTGACAATTGTCTACGGGTATCTGTAAAACAAAACTAGGTGTGTGCTATGCTCAGGGACATCTGGCCACTTTATCAAATGGTTGGAATGTTTGGGATGTCAGGTTCTTCCCCTTAGATGTAGGTCCTCTCTAGGTGGGGTCAGCTGATGACTTTTCCTGGGTCTGGATGTTACCTGTCAGTCAGCCTGTCACAGAAGCTGTGTCTGGACCTCTAAGGCTGTCATGGCAGCTGTGTGGTCAAGCTGTCCTTAATTATGTTACCAGCCTGAGGCAGCGTCCCAGCCAAAAAAAGTGGGCGGGTCCTCTGTGCGTCCCCTTCTCTTTCCACTCTCTTTCCTTCTGTCTATCCTCTCTCTCTCTCTCTCTCTCTCTCTCTCTCTCTCTCTCTCTCTCTCTCTCTCTCTCTCTCTCTCTCCCATCAGCACTCTCCTCTACCTGCCGGCGCCGGCAGTCAGCCATGAGCAGCGCCATTTAACCACCATTGGTACCGTGACTGGGATACACAACCGAGGACCTGCTGTGACCACTGCCGCTTGCTGCCACCTCCCCCATCCAGCGAGACCACGAGACCACGAGTGCATGCGCGTCCCTCGCCTCTGCTGGACCCCACACAGCTACCAGTACTGCTATGGCCATGATTCTTCACCACAGAGTCCACCGTTCTCGTGGCTGTAGTCTGAGCCATATTCTTTGCAACGGACACCCCGGAGGTTGTCCTTGGGCTGTGCTGGCAATGGCAGGCACATTTTCGCTCCTGATGAGGGGGGTAAATACTGCTCGGGTCCACCGTGGGCCAACTCCAGTGCAGCCGCAGCCCTCACGATCCCTTGACGTGAGGATGGCGAACTTGAGCTGATTCTTAGATCTCTCTTCACTCTCGGGGACGCCCGAGATTCGAGTCTGATCCCGGTTATTTTAATTTTTTATTTTTCTCTCAGCTACAGCCATGAGACAAAGGGGCGGATACATTTGCCACCACATTGGCGGATAGGGGTGGGCACCGGTAAACCTGGCCACATAACAGCATAAACCTGGCTGCATAACAGCGTCGCAGGAACTTCTGCCAGTGATCAGGCAAAAAAAGAGTTACTTTATCTCCAAGACTTCTGCTAAAGCTCTAAACCCTTCTCCCTCCCCACTTCTTCATCTGCCACGTGCAACCTTTTCTGTCTGACTTCCGCAGGCAGTGGGCGGGCTCAAATGGGAGGGCTTGGGTGGCTTCTACTGACTCTCACCCTAACTCACCTTAACTCCACCCACTCATTCTCAAACTGCCTTGAGAGACACAGACGGGTCTGGAAGCGGCTAAGATCCATACAAGTAAGTTTACAGTAGTCAGGATGGCTCTTAAGCCAAAAATCAGCTTATAGCCTCAGACAAGTCTTCCAAAAGGATCAGTTTATAGTCTGCCTCCTGGCAGATCTTCCAAAAGCTGTCCTTAAGCCATCAATCATCAGGGAAAAAAATTCAGGACATGGAGTAAAATCCGTCTCTTGTTCCCCAGACCTCCCCGACTAAAACTTAAGCATCTGGAGAGCAAGGCTCCTGACCCCACAAGCAAAAGAGTCATCTGTGGCATTTAAGCTGTGCCAGGGAAGAGATAAAAGCCCCAAAACAAAATTGCCGAGTGCTGGCACTCGCTGACTCCCAAAAGCTGTTGGGTACCTGTTTTAAGTGAGAAAAAGGCTACCGAGTGCCCTGCCAGGCCATCAACAGCCTTGTTAAAAGTGCCACCTAGAAAGACAGAGTCAGCTGGCTGCCCCCAGGCGCCAAGATGCATGGGTACATCAAGCTAAGACCTCCAGCAGACCTAGGCTTGGCTACAGACATAGCAGGGAATCCAGAACGCAGCAGGGAAGCGATCCGTTTCTTTCCTTCTGGACACCAGAGCCACTGACTCAGTCCTGGGAGTTTTGGGATGTCACCTCTCCTTTATTGTCAGGTACAGAGGACAGCCTTACCACCTCATCAGATTTAATTGCACCTTTAGAGTTACTGCCTGTGTTTCTCACATGCATACAGACAGGGCCCTGGTCTTTGCCTTGTCCCTAATTCCAAAAAAAAATAAGTTCTCATGCACCACAAGCTTTTCTCTTTCCAGTTCCCTGTTCTAACTCACTTTCAGCTAATGGTACAGGACCACCACAGAACTGGAGTCCAGAGATCATCAAGTAAGAAACTGTAACAGCTAAAAGATATTTACACCCCCAGACCCAAAAGCATCTGGGTGCTACAAAAAGACTTTAATATAAACATCTATTACTGTGAGATGCTTTTAACAATTGATCACCTGTCTCCTGGATGCCAAACTAGTAAAGGAAACAGGTGCTTTAAAATATGTCTCTGATAAAGCTTCATGTTTCAAAATCCATCTGGAGAGGCCGGATCTACCAACATAAAATAATATGATTCTTTTCTCTCTCTAAGCTAAGATGTCACCAGCATCTTGTCAAACAGAAAGCTCCCAGCCACAGCCAAGAGGGATACATGTCTCTAGAGCAAACGGATGACAGACAGCATCCCACAACGCCTGTCTACCTCGGAAGACTCCCCTTCTCCATTCCCCCAAGAGCCAACCGACATCCAAAAGTCAGCTGGAAGCAGTTTTTGAGAGAAATGACGCCCCTATTCCCATCTATCTGCTTTTTTTTTTTTTTAATAATAAGCAAAAGTTTGGGATGTAAGGATTCTGTCCTTAATTATGTCACCAGCCTGCGACGACATCCCAGCCTAAAAAGCGGGTGGGCCTTTTTTTGTTCCTCTTTCCTTCCGTCTGTTCTCTCTCTCTCTGTCTCTCTCTCTCTGTCTCTCTCTTTCTGTCTCTCTCTCTCTCTGTCTCTGTCTCTCTCTCTCTCCCCCCCCCTCTCCCTCCCTCCCTTCCTCCCTCCCTCCCTCCCTCCCCTCCCTCCCTTCCTCCCTCAATAAAGCTCTAAAAATGTAACCATGGCTTGTGAGTCTTCTGATCAGCACTCTCCTCCTTCGGCCTGGCCGCCTCAGGCTGCAGCCAGCCACGAGCAGCGCCTTTTAACCAACAGGTGTCCATGTGGGTCTGCAGGCCAAAAGAACCAGAGCCACATGGAAAATACAGTGGGCTAGAAGTTGAGCTGTGGACCTCCCAGGCTGCTGGGGGAGTGGAGAGGGTGGGAGAGGAGATGTCTACGTGGGTGCAAGAGGCTGCAGGAGCCAGACAGGCACACGTGTCCACATGGGAAGTAACATAGGAAGAATCAGACTCTGAAGTTTGGAATTAGATTCAGTCACAGACAAATGGTCTGAACATATCTTATTGAGGGGCCAGATCAGCAGATGCTGTAAGGGAGAACAGGCATGTGCTGAGCACAAAGCAGCCTCTCCGACTCTGACTCCCATGTTGTAACAAACATAAGGACAGAACATTTAAGCAGTTTAGGGTGGGAGAGCAGACAGAAACAGAGAACGGATCTGTTGCGGGTACAATCCCAGTATGACCAGACCAAACACCAGGAGAGCCTAAGGGGTAGAAAGCAAAGTGAGTACTCTTTGGCAGGCAGGCCCTGCCAAGGTGTGCTGCTAAGAGAATACACCAGGAACAGCAGAGTTAGTATAAGGCGTTCATTGGGGATGCGAAGGGCCATCTTAGAGTGGAGACGTGAGAGGCCAGGACAGAGAGCAGGATAGAGCCGGCGGGAGTGCAGGACTCAGACACCCTGGATGAGGGAGCACAAACCATTTGTTGACTGGCATGAGACAGCCCCGATTTGGATAAATTTTGTGGTAGACACCCCAGGGGTGACTGAGAATCAGGTTTAGAACTGCAGTTGCCCATTTCTAAGCCTGTGTTTGAGACTGAAGACTAGAACAGTGTGTCCACTGCTACAGCCTGAGTTGAAGGGTGAGTAGTACATCTCCTACAAAGGCCCCACAGAACAAAGATGGTCTTCGCTCTGGAAATGGGTTGGGCTTGCCCTGGCACAGCCCTAACTGAGCAGGAGATCCCGGAACAGGTCTTGACCCAAAGAGGTCCCAGACCTCTGTAGGTGGTGTCTTGGAAGTGGGTGACTTACCACAGGTCAAAAGTTGACCCAATCTGGAGGGAGATAGAAGGGTGACCTCCCACATGGCCAGGGAACCAGGTCCACTGGGCAGGGAAGGCTCAACTCCTCCCAGGCGTCTGGCACTAAGATAATAGGTTTTCTGTACTGGATAATAAGTTCCTCTGCCGATGCAGTAGGCAAGATCAAACTGAATAAAAAAAGTAAAAGACCAAGTTTATTCTGAGCAAAGCGGGGACCCCCAAAAGACCAACACGGAGACCGATCCCACATGTAAAAGCAAAGAGCCTTTATTTCAAGCTCAGAGATTGGTCTCTCTGTCTGACAATGCAGCAGTGAGAGCAGGGTAGGGTTTTATCATTGCAGAGGTTGGGGTGAGGGGATTTCCAGGATTCAGGACCCTGACTGCTGACATTTGTGAATGTTTGGAATGTCAGGTGTTTCCCCTTAGATTCTGGCCCTCTCTGCGTGGGGTCAGCTGATGGCTTTTCCTGGATCTACCAGGAAGCCTGTCACAGCAGCTGTGTCTGGGCCCCTGAGCTGGTCATGGCAGCTGTGGTCAGGCTGTTTGGGGCCCCCACAGGGTCAAATTGACATACAAAGTTCATCATCCTTGGTGGAGAGAGGGAGAGTGTGCTCATGGCACTCGAGTCATGTGTCCATCTCTTTGCTCAGTAGAGCACAGGATGGTTTTCTTAGTGGTCCCCTTGACTGCACAGTGTGGATGCAGAACTGGTCTCACACAGGTGGAGTGGAAGTTACGACCTAAAGAGAAGAACTCCCCAAAGGTCAGGTTTTGTTTGTGTGTATCAGCAAGACACACTGCTCTGCTTTGCCTTCCTACCCAAACCTCATTTTTCATCTCCAGTCCAGGGGAGCAGTCGCTGAGGTCTAACCACCACCTCCAAGCTCTTTGTCTGAGAGGTTTATGCTAATGATTCAGAACTCAAATGCTTGCTCTGAAAGAGTTCCTTACCCACTACCTCTGCAAAGTATGGGGCTCTCACAGGACACCCCTGCCCCAGAAGGTTTGTGTCTGCTGTACTTCTATCCTCTGTATCCCCGTATCTGTGGAAATAAAAGGCTCGCCTTTGAGACACTGTGCTCCTATTGGTCAGAATTCTCATAATGTATTAATTTGTTCAAACAAGATGCTGCTGTATGTAGACCATAAAACTGTCATAACACTAGCCTTCCATGTTGACAGTCTGAGTGATACTTTTACATATGCTTATGTAATAATAATAATAATAATAATAATAATAATAATAATAATAATGCATAATCTGTCCCCTGGCAAGACAGTCTTGAACTGCTGTGAAAACAGGTGAAAGAAATACAGCCTGTGCAATGCACTTGTGGATGGTGTGTGTGTGTGTGTGTGTGTGTGTGTGTGTGTGTGTGGCTCCTTTAGAGTGGCAGGTCTCAAGCAGGTGGGACCCTGCTGTCCTTGGGGCCAGGCTCCTGACAGACACGCACAGCTCAGACCAGCCAGGAGGGCAGTGGACAAAGACTACTGCTCCAGGGACACACGTGCTGCCAAGTCCTCTTCAGAAGTTTAGAAGACTGATTGCTGATTGACGTGTTAGAGATGACTTACTTCAAATTCCCCAAATCACAAAATGATAGACAAAATCAGTAGTTTAAAATGAAAATAGATGAGACATATGTAGAAATTCCACGCCCACCCCTCAATTGACTTACACGTGTGCACCCTAGAGTAGGCACAGTTCACTTCATAGACCACTGGCTGATCTGGAACCTGCTGCTTGACTTACAATACATACGTAGACAGGATGGATTGATTACCACACTTCCTGTAGCCTGGAGGCATCCTCACTCTAATACAACATCTGCCACTCTGGATGTTGGCAAACCGCGGCCTCAGTCGGGGGCTGACTGCTTTTGTCGATAGACTGTATTGGGAGCCAGCCACACCCCCTTGTTAGCACACTGTGCCGCTTTCACAGTGCAGTGGCACCATGGAGCTCCCGCCACAGAGACCATCATCTAGCCCATGAGGCCCGACCCCTGCTCTCTGGCCCTCGGTAACAGCGGTTTTCACTGCTGTGTCTGAACGAATGCTATACACAACATAAAAAAAGAAACTGTTTATTTTGGCTTGCAGTTTTAGACATTTCAGCCCGAAGTCTTTGGATCAGCTGCTCTGGGCTCACAGAAAGGCTCATGCCATGGGGCTGGGAGCATGAGGCTGTTGGTCCCACGGCAGACCGGAAGCTGAGAAGGGAACACAGCTAGGGACTAGGGCAAGATGGAAGCTGAGGGCGTGCTGTTAGTGATCTGTTTCCTGTAAGTAGGCTCCACCGCTTCAAGGTTCTAAAGTAGTGCCATCAGCTGGGATCCAAGGCTTTAACACAGGGCTTGGAGGGCGCTCCTTCCCGTTCTCTCTAGACATGGTCTCAGGGTGTAGCCCCGGCCGACCCCACACTCTCAAGTGACACAGCATCCTTAGGCCTGTGCATTACCAGTGGGCTTTAATTTTCCTATAGCTGAGATAAAATACTTGGACAAAAGCAATTTAAGAGAAAAATGGTTTATTTTCACTTCCAGTTCCAGGTACAGCCCCTCATGACAGGAAGTCATCATGTCAGTGTTGGAATTCCTGGCCACTCCCCCAGCTACATGACTGCACATGCGCTGTCTAGATGTGTTTAGTCATTCCAGAGCCTTACATCCTGTGTAATCCATGCATCCTATATAATCCATACACTGCATAGTCACATAATATGCACGCAGCATGATTACACAATCTATGTGCATGTGTGGTGTAACTCTGTGAGTCCATGCGCACATGTGTGGGGGAATCCATTAAAAGCGGGTCAGACTCCTCCCTCTCTCCTTCTTCTTCCCCCTTCTCCTTCCCCTCTCCTGCACATGTCTCTCACACAGGCCTGAGCACACCCTCTCCTGTCCCTCCTGCTCCTAATAAACTCTCACAGTGGGTTTTGTTGTGCCTCTTGGCTTTTCTTGCAGGTAACAGTGCCACTTAATGAAAACACAGCTCCACTGCATAAAAACTGTCAGGAGCTTGAAGCAGTTGGTCCATTGCATCCACAGCCAGGGTCTCAGCAGGGGGATGGTGCTGCCCACACTGGGCAGGTCTGATCCTCTCTAATCAATATAGTCCCCATCTCCCAGGTGACTCTGGAGTCTGTGAAATATCCAAACCTGACAGTGGACACTAACCACCAAATGGTCAGCCTGCACTTAAAAGTTGAATTTCTCTAAAAGATTTTTTAAAGTCAAGATTTGAAGTATCTCTTAGTGATTTTCTTTTGCTATTAAAATGTGTGTGTGTGTGTGTGTGTGTGTGTGTGTGTGTGTGTGTGTGTGTCTGGGCTGCAGAGATGGCTCAGCAGTTAAGATCACTGGCTGCTTTCCCAGAGGACAGAAGTTCACTTCCCAGTACCACATGGTGGGTCACAACCAAGTTTCATCTTTGCAGCCCGTTGTTCCTGTGGTCCGGTAGCAGTGGTGAGCACTTTAGAATGCTGCTCTCGCCCTGGTTTAGCTTTAGCCCACACAGCCACACTTTTCTCTAAAGCGCATTTCCTGCTCTCACCCACTCTCCATTTACACCGCATTCAGAGAGGAGCGGTCATCACTTCCATCTCAGTGCTCCTCCTTACCTGTGTACCGCGTTCCTGTCATCTGGAGGCACCCAACCCACAGGTGCTCCAACAGGACCTGTCAGGACGTGGCTGCCTGTGGTCAGGAGGCCTCCCCGGCACCGTGCTAGGAGTGTAGGTTAAACTGCGCTGGCACAGCGACTCCAAGCCGAAGCCCTGCTTCTTCCTGCAAGGCAGGATGGACGTTGTGCTCTCCTCTTGAATTTCAGTCTCAACACTCAGACTCTACCACTCAAGGTTCATGTGCGCCACACTCAGAGTGCATGTGCACCACACCCAGAGTGCATGTGCATCACATCCAGAGTGCATGTGCATCACACTCAGAGTGCCTGTGCACCACACCCAGAGTGCATGTGCACACTCAGAGTGCATGTGCACACTCAGAGTGCTTGTGCACACTCAGAGTGCCTGTGCACCACACCCAGAGTGCATGTGTACCACACCCAGAGTGCATGTGCACCACACCCAGAGTGCATGTGTACCACACCCAGAGTGCATGTGTACCACACCCAGAGTACATGTGCACCACACCCAGAGTGCATGTGCACCACACCCAGAGTGCATGTGCACACTCAGAGTACATGTGCACACTCAGAGTACATGTGCACACTCAGAGTGCATGTGCACCACAGGTGACAGGCCTTCCTTCAACATCTCCTTCCTTTCTCCTCTTCTCCCCCTCTCTTCCATCTTTCCTTTCCTTCCCCTTCCCTCCCCTCCCCTCCCTTCCCTTTCCTTCCCCTGCCCTCCCCTCCCTGCCCTGTCCCTTCCCCCTCTCCTCCTCACCCCTCCCCTTCCCCTCCCCTCCCCTCCCCTTCCTGCCCCGTCCTTCCCCCTCTCCTCCCCGCAGCTGCACTGGAAGAAGTCTAGACCTTGGGCTGCTGACAAGTGCTGCCACATGAGCGAAGTGTTCTGCGTTGACGAAACTTTTCTAATCTTTAAGTGCCACCGAGGTTTCCAAATCAAGATGGAAAAATCAAGAGACCAAAGATACCAGAGACTGGAGGGGAAGGTCTGCGTAGGACGGCTGCCCCGTCAGAGGGCCAGGCCGGGTTTCTGCGGTCACTCCGAGGACTAGGTAGGGCGATCTGCCTCTGGGCTGGCACCTGTCACTACGTGCACAGCTGTCTCTGGACAGATGGTCTGTAGAAATCTCCAACAAACGCAGGCACTCCTCTTCGGCGTCCGCGTTCCCTCCTCTGTCCGCGTGGTTGGGCCTGCTGGCATTCTTTTGACACTCACCGGGTCACAGATGGGCTCCAGCTGGATTTTTAGCACCCCCAGTGGCGGGAAGATCCCAGAGAGTGACGCGGAGACACCCCTGAAGGCCAGACTTCCTTCATGCTTAGAGTCCGCGGAAGTCTGGGTCCACTCTGCTCTGGTTCTGTGGGCCTCTTTAAAAAGCGAGTGAGCAGCAAAGGTCTGGCTGGACTGAGGTGAGGCAGGGCGCTTCACGGTTGGGAACAGTCAGCGAGGGCCACCTTGTAGGACAAAAGGGAAGATGCCCTGAAGAAGAATTCTGCGAACTTAGTATTCAGCAGAAAGATCGCTTTACAGCAAACAAAAAGAGACAGGCGACGCACCCCATCCCCACCACCCCATCCCCACCACCCCATCCCCACCACCCCATCCCCACCACCCCATCCCCACCCGAGCGGACCTTTAGGACCCTGCTCACTCTGAGATCCGCAGGCTCCGGGTGAGTTGCTCATCTTCTAATTCCGGAAATTGCCCTTGAAATTGTTTTGAAGTCGGAGACTTCCTGCCGTTCCTAGCCCCAGACTTGGTTCTCAGGGCTCCAGAGCAAACACCCCGCAGAGGTGCCTGTGCACCACACCCAGAGTGCATGTGCACACTCAGAGTGCCTGTGCACCACACCCAGAGTGCATGTGCACCACACCCAGAGTGCATGTGTACCACACCCAGAGTGCATGTGCACCACACCCAGAGTACATGTGCACCACACCCAGAGTGCATGTGCACCACACCCAGAGTGCATGTGCACCACACCCAGAGTGCATGCCTCCCCCCCCCCACTCTCTACTGCCCTCTGTTGGGACATTGCTGCCAGCACGACCAGCGCTAATCTTGTTTTACTGTCTGTAACAGACAGAAGCTGCGAGCAAGTTACAGACTTTGTGACTTATAACTGAATACGAAGTAAAATCATTTTGTATTAACAGAATGAGCAGCAAGACTGTCAAGAGCAGCCAGTGGTGACGGCTGCCTTTTAACTTAATTATCAGCTGAGAAAGAAAAGACAGTGAGTGCTTTACACTGCAAAACAAGTGCTTGCTGACGACTGTTTTGTGCGACGCCTTGTGCTCATACTCAAGGGGCACATGCAACGAGTTAGATATTGTCAGTTATCAGTGACCCAGAAAAAGGGACATGATTACAAAATGAAACATCAAAATATCCTGGGGGTGGATAGAGCATGGGGGAGGGAGAGCTCAGACAGGGAGCAGGGAAGGGCACCCATGCCAAGATGAAGTGTAACTATTCCATCCGGAGCCAGCAGGGACTAGGTCGAGGCAAGAACGGAGTGTCTTCAGTTCCACAGACACCTGCTATGTCCACACCTGCACATTGACATAGACGTTGTCAGCGCCCCTTGCATTTCTTAGAGTCTAATTTTAAGGCATACTGACACCTTCGTGTGGAGCTGGGTTAAAAAATGACTGGGCAGTGAGGTGGTATTTTAGAGCAAGCCTCTCTGTACCCCACATTTAAAAAGCCCTTTCCCTGTGAAAGGGAACCAAGGATGGAAAACCACACAAAGCATAGCTTAGTGAGTGTCGGTGAGGACAGCGGGTCTGGCTGCCCCTCCCCGTCAGGAACCACTGTCCGCCATCGCAGTGCCTCCCTGCATCTCTTTCTGGTTGGCCATCTAAGCCTCACTCTTGACACTGCACTCGAGCGCCGTCCCTTCTCTGGGAAATTGTTTGACATGTGTGCCGTCAAGGATTTATTTTTAGCTAGAGATCCTCGCCTCTTGCCATCTTTGCCAGCGGAAGAACCCGAGCCCTTGACCCGCAGTGTGTGTGTGTGTGTGTGTGTGTGTGTGTGTGTGTGTGTGTGTGTGTGTGTGTGATAGAGAGGGAGATGGAGACAGAGAGAAATGTTAGCTGCCACTGATTCTCTATATTAGGCCCACTAACTCCATTGGTCATTGCAAGATGGTGCTGCTCTGAGGTAACAATCCTTGTTCCGTTATCACCACAGTGTGTGAGGACATGCTTCTCATACCAGCCATTCTGCAGAGGAAGGTAATTCTAGGGTCTTGCACAATCCTTATTCACCTGCTAGTCATGAGTCCCTAGCAGGCTTTCCTTCAAGATCTTGCAAAATGAAGCCTGGCCCAGAAACACTGACTCAGCACCTTTTCAGTCACTGGCCACTTGGGGGACACTGAGGCAGAGGCCTGCAGCCCTGGTGACCTCCCTTTGTGTGGTGAGATAATTGTTTCGGGCCATATAGTGAGTTAGACATCATAAATTGCTTCTCTGTTCATTTATTTGTTTGTTGAGGTGGAGGTTGAGCACATGCGTATCACAGCTACAGGTACAGGTCAGAGGACAACTTTTAGGGTTGATTCTTCCCTTTCACCATGTGTTTTGGGAATTTGTCAATTTAATTTAATTTGTCAATTAAACCAAGAGTTTTGAGAAATGTATGAGCCTCCCCAAAGGAAGTCCACAGTGGTCAAGACATGAGGAGGGAGAGGCATCTGTCTCATGAGGCGCTGCCCAGTGAACGCTGAGGCTGGAGAGAAGGCTGTGCACTTTCAGGGCAGTGTTGGTAGTAGAGAGGATGGCAGACTAGAACCCAGGGCCAGCTAGAGCATGCCGGAGGCACGGTATGTATGAGGAGAACCTTCTGCACCAGGGTGGGAGTCCAGGCCATGATCTGAGCATAGGGGTGTGCACAGATAACCCTGGTACACTGAAGGACAGAAAGGAGACTCGCTATTTCTATTTTAACACTGGATGGGAGAAAATTGTTCAAAACACATTGACAATTTAAATGAGAAACTTGCTTTCTTAGAGTCCAGATCCCAATTTTTATATATTGTATGATTAAAAGACAACAGCAACTTGGAAACAGTGGTAAATTTAGAACAGTTCTGGCTGATCGGGCCCCAAGGGGAACAGCAGCAGACCTGAAACTGCAGGAGCATGCAGCTCTGAGGCAGCTCCTCTAGAGACCTCCTCTAGGGAACTACTTATTGCTAAGCAAGCGAGCAGAGCAAGGTCAGAATTCAGAGGAAAAGGAAGGGGTAGGTGACATGCAACTGAAAAACAGTCGGAAATAGGAAGCTAGGCACTCTTGTAATCCCACCACTCAAGAGGTGGAGGCAGGAGGATTGCCTCTACTTCCCAGCCAGCCTGATTTACATAGCAAGTTCTGGGCCAGTTCACTACATAGTGTGATCCTGTTTTAGTAACAAACACACACCAAAATATCAGGAATGAAGTAAGAAAAAGTCAGGAGCAGACTTAAAAACGTTAGATCACCAGATGCAAATTATAAAATAGCCATATTTAATGTACCCCGACAAAAAACTTTAAAGTGAGAATGGGAAGGGGACTCTAAGGAACAACCAAGCAAATTTTATAAAGGAATAGAATCCCTGGTAATAGAAAAGTCGTAACTGGAAGTAACAGTCCCAGTGATGGAGCAAATGCCGTATTTTAGATGCTGCTGCAGAGAGAACGAGTGAGTTAGAAAGTAAAGAAATTATTCATAATGCAGATCAGAAGGATACAGGCACAAGACTGGGGGGGGGGGGTGAGACGTAAAGGGGAGAGGGGCGAGTCTGACAGGAGGCAGTGTCAACGTGTAAAGAGATGACAGCCAAGACCTGGCCTGGCCTGTCAAAAGGAACAGGGTGCAGGAAGACGACATTGATGTTACAAGAAATTCACCAGGACACATTATAAGTGAAGCACAGGCACCTGTACCAAAGGGACACCTTTAAAACAGGCACACTAGCAAGGAATAGCAATCAGAGAAGAGTGATTCTTGGTAGCAAAATAAAAGTCAGAAAACAGTGGCAAAATGACTGTAATTTTTTAAAAGAAAATTATTTTCAAATCTGAAAAGTGCACTCATAGGATCTTTCTCAGTACAAGGAAGCAAGCCCTTTCAGAAGAATCACATTTGAATTTACTAAGAAATCATCACCAGAAAAAGCTCAAAGCTGAACTGCAAGAAAAAGGAGAAGTTTCCAGAGAAGGAGAAACATGAATGTACTGGTGATCTGTGTTGTTCTAAATATGCATCTTGGTACTCTTTAAAACAGTGACGAGGGCTGGAGAGATGGTTCAGTGGTTAAGAGCACCTGCTGCTCTTGCTGAGGATCCGGGCACAGTTCCCAACACTCATACCTGGTAGCTCATGGCCTTCTAGGTCCAGGGAACCTGATGTCCTCTTCTGGCCTCTGTGTGTGCTTATACACACAACACACACACACACACACACACACACACACACACACATAAACACAGGCACACATAACATTTGAAATTTAAAAAAAAAAATGACACAAACAGGTCTATAGTTGTGACACCTATACAAAATAGGACCAAGATAATTAAAATAGCAAGTTATCAGTGTTATTAACTTAGCTTTGATCAATCATGTCTGATCTGTAGGTATTTAGCTTACTTTGTTCCTGAAAGAGGTTTTTGGTATGTTTTGCTGTGTTCGTGGGATTGAGAAATCATCACAAGAATAGTTTACACCAGGTTGTGCTGTGCTTAAACATGCATAAAGTGAACCCCCTGGGGTCAGACTCCCAAAGTTTGAGCCAACACAGCTGCTGAGCTGTGTGGCTGCAAACTGCCTTCCTGCCTGCCTCGGTCATCACTCTGCTGCCTGTGACGGCTGCAGAGACCCCCAGCCTGCACCTAACACTGCAGCACTATAATATTTATGCAAAGTGTCAAATTTCTAGAAGGAAGTGATAAATTCATCATGACAGTACAACTTTTAAAAGAAGGTTTTATTTTAGTTTTACGTGTGTGAGTGTTTTGCGTGTATATATGTGTGCGCACCGTACGCATGCCTGGTACCCTAGAGGCCAGAGGGTATGTCAGATTCCCTAGAACTGGAGTTACAGACAGTTGTGAACCTCTGTGTGGGTGCTGGGAACCCAACCTTGGGCCTTTGCAAGAGCAGCCAGTGCTCTTAATTGCTGAACCATCTCTCTAGCCCAACTAGCTCAGCTCTTTAATACATCACTTTAAGTGACAGAAGCAGACAGAAATCAGGGGCAGGGGTTAGGAAGATGTCTCAGAGGGCAGAGCGCTTGTGACACACGGGGGAGGGCCAGAGACTGGATCCCTGGAACCCAGGTGAAAGCCCATAACCCTGCCTTCGGGGAGCCGGAGACATGGTATCCCTCCCTGGGGGCAAGCTGTCCAGATAGATGGCTGATTAGTAAACTCAACTGAGAGACCTTGCTTCAGTGAATAAGGTGGAGAATGATTGAGGAAGATACCCAATGTTAGCTGCTGAAGTAAAAATAAACATGCCATGACCTTGCTTCATCAGAAAGGTGACGTTTGCTTTCTACCTTTCGAATAATGTAAAGCATAACTGGTAGAAGAACCTATTTCACAGAACTGTAGCTAGCTGCAAGGGAGTCTGACAGATGAATTTTTTAACATTCCAGACTCTGAAATACTTTTTTAGCATGTAGATGGCTTTGGAATAGACAATGAATGCTAATTTACCAAATCCACCACAACTCATGAACCAAAGTAAAAAAAATCATGATGTAAACTTAAAATAATTTAAAATTGTTTGGTAAAGCTCTCTATTTCAAAATCTGTGGGGTGCAGCTAAAAGAACACTCAGAAAGCAATGAGTTAAGTGTTACATCAGAAAAGATCAATACTCAGGAACTAAGATTCAAATCTCAAAAACTTAGGAATAAATCCATCATATCATATACGAAGAAAGCAACTAGAAATAATAAAAGCAGATTATTGACATAGGAAATAATGATAGAAAAGAAATAACAGAATTGGTGCATAGAGAAAAACAGTAAAATAGGCTTCTAGCAAAATTATCTCATGGAAAAGGACAAAGATAAATGATTATGATATCATTGAAAAGGGAACTAGAACCGTAGACACTGAATTAATTGCAATGAAAGGGAATTATGAGTGACTTCTGTCAATACAGTGGAAGGCTTACAATATTCCTCCTCAGAAAACACGATTTTCTAAAGTTGACTGAAGAATAAGGGGGAAGATGAAATCTGAAGACCTTAAATGAAAGTCCAGCTAGCAATACCACCTTAGAGAAGACACCGAATGCAGATTTTATAGGTGACCTCCAACAAACTCTTACAGAGTAGGTAATTCTGAGCAAAGAAAACCCTTCCAGTAACTGAGTTCACTAACAGTTGGAGTTTTAATAGAGCATTCTCTATTTTTAAATGTTGGCAACTTTTAAACTTTTTTT